>NC_092749.1:8748834-9071732 GCF_047496795.1 Chiloscyllium punctatum | reverse complement strand
TTCCTCTCTCTCTTTTTCTCTCTCTCTCTTTTTCTCTCTCTCTCTCTTTCTCTCTCTCTCTCTTTCTCTCTCTCTCTTTCTCTCTCTCTCTTTCTCTCTCTCTCGCTCTTGCTTTCTCGCTCTTGCTTTCTCCCTCTCCCTCTCCCTCTCCCTCTCCCTCTCCCTCTCCCTCTCCCTCTCCCTCTCCCTCTCCCTCTCCCTCTCCCTCTCCCTCTCCCTCTCCCTCTCCCTCTCCCTCTCCCTCTCCCTCTCCCTCTCCCTCTCCCTCTCCCTCTCCCTTTCTCGCTCTCCTCCTCTTATCATGTTTTCATGTCTAACACCACACCCATGAAACTCTAAAGAACGCAGGATTAGTCCGTACACTGGAGGCTTTCAGCCCTTCCGCCATTGACGCAACCCTGTGCTGCACAGTTATCCCTTTCTGAGATGTGGAGCCTGAAGCTGAATGCACAATATTTATTCATTGTGCAGAAATTTTAACTTTAGTCAGTGATGTTAAGTTTTAATGTGTTTGCCTATGGGGCATCCTGCAGTATTTGAGGATGGAGATACCCATGAAGATATTGAACTGGTGGATGAAGTTCTCTATTCAGTTTATGCAGTTTATGGTTAGAGCTTGGTTAGTCAGCATGGTGTTTTCATTTGAATTGTTTATGGTTACCAATGGATTCCTTTTTCTGTATGTTTTATACATTAAACTACAGTTTAAATATTGAGTGTTTTATGGCGGACATAATAGCATAGACTTAATATAACTGGGACAATTCACATCACAGTTTCCCATGTTAGCATGCTGCATGCAGAATGAATATTAATCCCTGTTTTCATTGCCAGGTTTCCCTTGTGTGACTGTCACTGAAGACCTGTTGGTTTAAAGGACATACCTGGTATGAACACAAGATGAGCTGCCCTGGGTGGAAGGAAATTATTTCTGCCCTGTACATAAGAACATGTTCTGTTTCTTCCTGGAAAACACCAGAGCCAACAGAGCTTCAGCAGACTCTACTTCCTGAGTGCAGTTCTTCTGCAAAATTAGTGCCTTTTTAAAGAAAATAAGTTTTTATTTTTGCACTTTATAGTGTGGCCTCAGCACTCTGTGTGGGTGTGTGTGTGTGTGTGTTTAACACGAACAATACTTGCCACGGTGACATTGACAAACCTAACCCACTTATAATCCGGAATTCTGCAACTCGGAATGATGTGATTTGTACTACTTGGTGAATATCTGCTTTCTCTTGATCATCCCTGTTGAGGATTTGAGGCTCTAACATTCATTGTGTTTATCATGTTAAAAGCTGTATTTAACTCATCCCAGTTCACGTAGGTTTTGCTAAGTTATGGACTCTACGCAACTGCTTCCCTTTCCTCTGAGCATGAGCTAAAGAAAACATGGAAGTAAATTCTTCCCTACCCAGGTAACTCTGGTGAGCTCTGGGATGGAGGATCGACATTAACAACCTGAGCTTACTTGCCAGTCTCACAAGAACCATGGTGCTTAATTCTGTAAATGTTACATCCTTCCAGACTGTGGGAATTGCGACTAAGGATTTATAACATAGGAACTGCTAGTATATGCTATGCAAAGCTAGATCCCACTGTCCTGCTCTCTCCCTAAAATCTGAGTATCCTCTACAACAGCTCTACCATTCTCCAGGAAGGTACAATTGTCTTGACGTATAGCAATCGAAATGTCTCTTCCAGATGCTGCTTCTTGTTCTTAATGATCATTGAGGCTCCACAAGTTATTTTAATCCAGTTCAGCTGCCAGAATGTTTTTCAATCCTTACTAATTTAACTCTGGGTAGTCGCTGATGTAGTTGTATTGTCATTGGGTGAATAGTCCTGAGCAGCAGGTTAATACTGTGAGAATGTGGCAGATGGTGGAACTTTAATGAATAAATCTGGAATTAATAGTAAGTCTGTTGGTGACTATGTAGCTATTCTCAATTGTCTGTCTGGCTCATCAGCTTTGTTTTAGGGGAAGAACTCTGCCATCCTCATTTGCTCTGGCCTACACGTAACTCCAGGCCAACAGCAAAGTGGTTGACTCTTCAGTAAAGCCAGACGAGCCAGTCAGAAACAGAGAATTGACAGGAAATGGAAATTTCACACACAGCAAAGTTCTCATTGCTAAAGTCTCAGACAACACTATCACCATTATCCCACAGCCAGAACAAGCCCAGCAGAGGTGCTGATACAGTGACATATGGTCAGGAGGGAGTTGACTGCAGACCTTGAGGTGTTGAAAACTCCTGTCACTGTCTCCCCGCCCCCACGGGTCAGTAGTGGTTGATGAGGAATGGATACACATGTTCAATCTGTTCCGAACAGCCCCTCCAGTAACAGTAATTACTGTAGAATACTTGTAGGGGTGGCATCCCACTTTCAAACTGAGCAAAGTATCTATCATATTTTGTAGCACTACTACAGTCTTCATTGGGACAGACTTCAAACATAATCTGACGATTCAACTCTGCCCATCCATGAGGCTGTGGGCATCCGTATAAACTCATGGTCCATTATCATCAGGTCAGGGGATTAACCCTGGTACCATGGTGAGTGCAGCAAGGCATGCCAGTGGCAGCAGTAGGCAGACCTGAAGATGAGGTGCCAATTTGGTGAAGCTATCAAACAGGACTACTTGCACACCAAACAGCAGAAGCAGCAAGTGATAGAGCTAAGAGATCCCACAACCAATTGATCAGTCAGACCTACGCTCTGCAGTCCTGTCCCATCCAGTCATAAGTAATGATGGACAATTGAACAATTCACTGGTGAAGGAGGATCCACAGATCTCCCCATTCTCAATGATGGCAAAGCCCACCACGTCAATGCAAAAGCTAAGGCTGAAGCTTTTGGCAGCAATCTTCAGGCTGAGGTGATCCATCTCTGCCTCCTCCAGAGGTTTGAATCGTTCAGCCAATTCGATTCACTCCATGTGATGTCAAGAAAAGGTTGGAGGCACTGAATTCTGCAAATGAGCTCTGACAACATTCTAGCAATAGTACTGATAACTTGTGCTGCAGAAAACGCCGCTCCCCTAGCCAAGCTGTTCCAGTACAGTTACAACACTGGTATTTACCTGACAATGTGGAAATTTGCCCAGGTATGTCCTGTACATAAAAAGCAGGACAAATCCAACCTGGCCAATTACCGCCCCATCAGTCTACTCTCAATCATCAGTAAAGTGATGGAAGGTCTCAGCAATAACCTGCTCAGTGACACCTAGTTTGGGTTCCACCAGGCCGCTCAGCTCCTAACCTCATTACGACCTTGGTTCAAACATGGACAAAAGAGCTGAATTCCAGAGGGGATAGTGACAGCCCTTGGCATCAAGGATGCATTTGATGGAGTGTGGTATTAAGGAGCCCTGGCAAAACTAGGATCAATGGATGTCAGGGGGCAAACTCTCCACTGGTTGGAGTCATACCTGGTACAGAGGAAGATGGTTGTGGTTGTGGGGGACAGTCATCTCAGCTCCAGGCCATCTCTGCAGTTCCTCAGGATAGTGTCCTTGACCTTCAATTGCTTCATCAGTGATGTTCCCATCATCAAACAGTCTGAATTGGGGATGTATACCAATAATTGCATAGTGTTCAGCACCATTTATGATTCCTCAACCACTGAAACTGTCCATGTTCAGCGTTCAAATGCAACATGACCTGGACAAAATTCAGGATTGGTCTGAAAAGTGGTAAGTGATGTTTTTGCCACACAAATGACAGGGTATGACCATCTCCAATAAGAGACAATCTAATCACCACTCTGACATTTAATGGCATTACCATCTCTGAATCCCCTACTATCAGCATCCTGACGGTTATCATTGATCAGAAACTCAACTGGGCTCTCCACATCAACACAGTGGCTATAAGAGCAGGTCACTGCAGAAAATAACTTGCCACCTGACTCCCAAAAAGTCTGTCCACCATCTGCAAGGCACAAGTCAGGAGTGTGATGGAATACTCCCAACTTGCCTGGATGGATGTAGATCCAACAACAAACTCGATATATTCCAGAGCAAACAAAACTCAATGGAAACCATTCAGCCCCTTCAAAATTGACACTCTTTACAACCACCACTCAGTTGCAGCAGTATGTACCTTCTACAAGTTGTACTACAGAAACTCAACGAAACCCCTTCGATATCACCTCCCAAATCTTTTTTCTCAATGACTTAGACAAAATGCATGGAAAAGCAGAAACCTGCAAGTTCCCTCCAAGCCAGCCAGCATCCTGACTTGGAAATGCATTGCCATTCCTTCAGTGTCACTGGGTCGAAAGCCTGGAATTCCACCTCTAATGGCAGGTGGACTGCAGCAGTTCAAGAAGGCAGCTCACCACCACCTTCTTAAGGGGCAACTAGGGATGGGCAATAAATACTGGAGCATTGATCTAGATGGGTCCCAGTGCTCCAGCAGTGGTTGTACCTTTTACATAAAATGATAACTTAATGCAAAAGAACCATCTTTCACATCTCTTCCACCTACTGGGACTCTGGCTTCACCTCCAGGTCTGATCATGCTGACATTGCTCAGTACTGTTGGTTTTGATGAGTTACCTATTAATATACCACATCCTGTTCTTACAGTTGTCCATCAGAGCTGTTTCGTTGATATTATTGCCTTGCCTAGTCTCATTAACTTGCCTTATCGAGCACATGTAAGTCTTGGATTCCATACAAATCCCAGACTTCACGTACGTCTGATAACATAATCCCAAACCATTTGGTGAAGTGTGGAACTAGACACTAGTTGTATTTACCCAATACTGTATGAAGTCTATTTGCTGCCTCCCAACCACTCTGGTGTCCCGTCAGTCTCTATCAGTGCTGTAGGTACTTAATTAAATCATGCCCCTTATTAATATAATTAGCATCCTATTAACAGCTTCTCGGTGACTGATCTGTGTCGATGAAATACAAAGCAGCAGTCCTTAAAATGGGAGGGAAATCACGTGTGAGACTGTGATTGACACTGTTTGAAGAGGTGGGGAGGGGGAATATTGCGCAGATTGCAAAACATCCCTGAGTCACTGCCCTGTCGTAACCATCATGTCAGAAATGGAGGCTTCATTCTTCCAAGCTGCTGTAACAGCCCAATGTTTGGAAATGAGGAACAGGGAATGAGTAACACGACTGTAAATATCCTAATATCATGAACATGAGCAGAAATAGGACCCCCTTGTCGAATCCACCTCCCCAACTATTTGCTAAGAAGTCGCGCAGTATCTCCATCACTTTCAATTCCCTTACTTTCTCAAACTGTCAATCTCAAATTTGAAGAAATGAAGCAACTGAGCAGCACGGTTCCTGGGAGGAGAGATTTCCAAAACTTCACAATGCTAATAAATGATCGTGTGCCCTTGTCTTCTAGGCTTTTGGGATTGGGAATAATTGACTGTCTTGGCCTTAAAGCCTTATCCAGCAGCTCCTTTAACTTGATTCCGTGTCCTGTTCTGTTCCATTGATATTTCTGTCTGCTCTTTTGGTTGTACTTTTCATTCCCCACTAAATAAGCATTTGGTTTATTTGCATTTATTGTGTAAGAATCTTTAACAGCCTAAAGTTCACTAAATTGACCTGTGCCACTGCATGTTGTTGGTTTGACCCTGTGTCCTTTCTGATTTGCAAGCTGCAAATTGTCAGGTTCGCATCTCTAACTGTGCTATGGGGCTGCCTCACTGCACTCACACGGGCATTCAGAATGTTGTACTGATTTATTTGCTGTTTACTGTGAGGCTGTTCAGTTTTCATTCTTTCTCCCTGTTGTATTCTCTAATCCCTGTGTTCGGTGCTGAAGTAAACCTTCCCTGTTCACACTGTGTAAATAGCTGGACCCAAGGTTTACACAGTGGCTGGAGAATAGCACACCAGAGGCATGATCTAGTGTTCGGTACTGGACAGATACTTAACCTTTAAGTGTTTTGTTTACAGACTTCCAATAGGCATTTAAAAAGTCCTGTGAAAGACTGTCAGCTAAAGTTGTAGCTTATGCAATTGTTGGCTGGTCATTCAGCTTAAACCACACCAGGTGAGAGTCCAACAGCTTTATTTGCAATCATCAGCTTGTGGAGCACTGCTGCTTTGTCAGGTGGGCTCTGAAAGCTTGTGATTTCAAATAAACCCGGTTTACTACAACATGGTGTCATGTGACTGCTGACTTAGTCCACTCAAATCCAACACCAGCACCTCCATATCAGGTCATTCAGTTGGTTACGATATTAGCTGAGCCTTGGGAAGGAAGTGGGTGAATGGACAGGGAGTTGATGTACAAGATGGGAGTAGTGATGGTCCTGCAAGGACCTGTGATGAGCCCTCAGCGATTCATCTCTTCTTTAAATGTATAGATGATAATGTAGAAAGCTACACATCAGAATATGCCAATGTCCCAAACTGTGGTGCCATTTTAAGGATTTTCCTGGCCTTGCTTTGTTAATTCGATCACATTGGTATCTGAATTATAAATATTAAATTGCCAAGACAGAATGTCCAAAGTTGCGTGGTATTTGCTGTTTTTAGAAAGTTACAGGGCTGTTTTATTCAAGTTATCAAGATATCAGGGTGAACAGATAAAGAGAGACACACTCTGTGCCAACTGGAAAGACTAGGAAAACAGGCACATCCTAAACTGTGAGCCAGAACCTTTAGGATTGTCACTTGGAAACATTTCTTCGTATAGGGCGTGTAACTTTCTTACATAATGGCAACTGATGGTGTTTCAGTTGTTCATTTTAAACATGAGATTAAGAGATTTTTGTGAATCGCACATTCAAAGATATGAGGCAAAATATGAGGTTCAGTATTGGTCTCCTTATCTGAGGAAAGTTTTTATTTTATTCATTCTTGAATGTGGGTATCACTGGTTGGGCAGTTAAGGGTCAACCACATTCCTTTGGGTATGGAGTCACATGTAGGCCAGACCAGGTAAGGATGGCAGATTTCCTTTTGTAAAGTATATTAGTGAACCAGATGGTTTTTTTCTTGCTGACAGTTGGTAATTGTTTCCATGGTCATCTTTTACTGTTATTTTGAGACTGTTATTGAATTCAAATTCCAGCATCTGCCATATTTTGAACCCAGGTCCTCAGGACATTACTACAGTCTCTGAATTAATAGTTTAGCAATAATACCAACTGGGCCATTGCCAACCCTGTAGGGAATGTTGAGGGAATGCAGCAAAGCTTGATTCCTGGGATGGCAGGACTGACACACGAGGAGATGTTGAATCGATAGGATTAAATTCGTTGGTGTTTGGAAGAATGAGGGGGGCGGGAATCTCATAGAAACCTATAGAATCCATACAGGGCTAGACAAGTTAGATACAGGAAAGGTGTTCCCAATGACTGGGGAGCCCAGAACCAAGGGTCACAGACTGAAGCTACAGCGTAAACCAGTTGGGATTGAGGTGAGGAGAAATGTCTTCATCCAGAGAGTGGGGAGACTGTGGGATTCTCTGCCACAGGGAGCAGGTGAGACCAAAGCATCAAAGATTTCAAGAAGGAGTTAGATATAGCACTTGGGCCTAAAGGAATTAAAGGATATGGGGGAAAGGCAGGAACAGGCTGCTGAGTTGGATGGTCAGCCATGGTCATAGTGCATGGCACAGCAGGGCTGAATGGCCTACTCACGCTCCTATTTTCTAGGTAAGGTGGATCCACAGAATTAGATTTGGGGAACAGGCCAAAAGGAGCCAAATGGAATAAGCACCGAAAATGCAGTGAATTATTAGCAGGTCAGGTAGGATCTGGAACAGAGTTAATGTTTTGAAGCAGTGTGTTTATTTCAGATTTTCAGCATCTGCAGTGTTTTACTTTTGTAAGGGTCTAACTAGTATCAGCCTGATCCTGTGTAAAGATCAAGTAATCAAACCAAGTATGGAACATGCCATCTGAAGTTCTGAGGGTGGACACCAATTTCCAAGTTTCTTCCTCATGGAGATGAGCGTGTTTCGTTAAGTATCAGAAGTTATATGACACCAGGTTATAGTCCAACAGGCTTAGTTGAAATCGCAAGCTTTCATAATGCTGCCCCTTTGGTAGGTGAAGTGGAGGGAAGCACACAGGCATGGTCTACCCCACCTGACAATGGAGCTGCGCTCCGAAAGCTTGTGATTTCAAATAAACCTGTTGGACTATAACCTGGTGTCATGTGACTTCTGAGTTTGTCCACCCTGGTCCAACACCAGCTCCTCCACATCTTTGCTTTGCTCTGGTAACTGCACTCAAGGACCTCCTGTTCTCCAGGGTGTTGTGATTGTCTTCCAGTTTTCAGATCCTTCATTATAAGCCTTTTCGAGGGCAGATATTCACCATCAAACTCTGCTCCCCCACCCTCCAATGATTCTTTGATCCTTTCTGCTCCTGACTGTATGGAGTCATGGAGATGTACAGCATGGAAACAGACCCTTCGGTCCAACCCGTCCAGGCCGACCAGATATCCCAACCCAATCTAGTCCCATCTGCTAGTGCCTGGCCCATATCCCTCCAAACCCTTCCTATTCATATACCCATCCAAATGCCTCTTAAATGTTGCAATTGTACCAGCCTCCACCACATCCTCTGGCAGCTCATTCCATACACGTACCACCCTCTGCATGAAAAAGTTGCCCCTTAGGTCTCTTTAATGATCTTCCCCCTCTTACCCTAAACCTATGCCCTCTAGTTCTGGACTCCCTGACTCCAGGGAAAAGACTTTGTCTATTTATCCTATCCATGTCCCTCATAATTTTGTAAACCTCTATAAGGTCACCCCTCAGCCTCCGACGCTCCAGGGAAAACAGCCCCAGCCTGTTCAGCCTCTCCCTGTAGCTCAGATCCTCCAACCCTGGCAACATCCTTGTAAATCTTTTCTGAAGCCTTTCAGTTCACAACATCTTTCCGATAGTAAGGAGACCAGAATTGCATGCAATATTGCAACAGTGGCCTAACCAATATCCTGTACAGCTGCAACATGACCTACCAACTCCTGTACACAATACTCTGACCAATAAAGGAAAGCATACCAACCACCTTCTTCACTATCCTATCTACCTGAGAATCCACTTTCAACTATGTTTTTGGAACATGTGTATTTGCTAAACGTTAGCTGTGTGCCAACAGACATCTCAATGTGGTTGGGCTTTTGAGGTCAAGCTCCATGTGAATCATAAAGCTGATGTAAACACTTCAATCATAGGACAAGATTCTCATATGCAGGGCTCTCTGGGAGGAACTTGGAGAGATAATCCAATTATTTTCATTCTTTCACCCTCTGCACTTGTTGTAGGAAACCTGTATTTGGGGTTCTGTGGATTTCTGTAAAATACCAGGGTCAAACATTTTTCTTAAAAGCAATGATTGAAAGTGTTAGGATGTGATGCACAGAAAGAGGCCAGTGATTAACAGTGGAATAGAATAGAATTATGTTGTTCCCTTCCTCAGTCGAAGTCCCACTTGCTCCTGAAGTGTGCAGTAAGAGCCCTGAACTAGTTAATTAGAAAATATCAAGACTGAAAGGTGTCCCCAGTGACTGGTGATGAACACAATTAAGCAGTTAGTGTCGATCGGATCAGTCCTTTTGTGACAGACTGGCCAGTGGATTACTATTGGATGGATTCATGACAGCAATGAATTAGATGAGGTAGTGTAACAAAATCAGGTCAGTTATATTCTGATCAAATAAAATAAAATAATTCCTAATTGAATGTTATGAAAACCAGAGAGTGAACAGCCTGAGCACCATTTCCAACCCAGTTCCAGGCTATTCCACAGCAACTAGCTTTGTTTTATTTTTCTCCAACACACAGCTTCATGTTGACATTTGTCTTTCTACGCTGTGAGAGGATGTGAGCTGGGGTTCAGGGATTAGACTGTCGGAGTTTGGCTGTTGCACTGAATAAGCTGAACTTGATGAGCCTGGAGAGTGATATCAGGTCATTGTCTGGTGGATAGTCCTCCTCTATAGCCTCTGTATGTGTCAGTGCCTGAGGGGAAGTGTCTGTCCTGCTTATTCTCTACTGGCATCGATGGCCTGGTGACTGTCACTGGCCCTGATCTCTGCTGGTCATCCAAGCTCCTCATGTGGACCAGGAGCAGCCGCTAAATGACCCTGGGCAGCTCCAGACTGAGCAACAGAAGATCCATGCTGTGTTGTGATCCACACTTTAAAGGTGGAACATGGTGTTCTGTGCAATCGTCAATGAGAGTGCCAGGTGGGCTGGGGGCTTGGTTCCAAAGTAGAACAGGACAAGTCCTGATCGGAGGAGCTACAAAATAAGAAAGTTAGATCACTGGACGTGAAGCAACGCTGAAAGGTTTGCACCTGTCGGAATTTGTAGTTTATTTGCAGAGCCGTCTCATCTGGAGATTGTTGAGACTAGAGCCAAGAGATTGAATTACAGAGAGGGGGCGAGGATAGTTCACCCTGTACTAGAGATCACTTGTAACTGAACAAGCCTTTCTCTGTGATTACTGAGTTGCACCTTTTCAGTGTTCTCAGCCAATGTGACCAGATTTGTTCATCGTCTTTCGGTCTCACCTATTGTGCCTTGAACTGAATTTTTAATGACCAGTCGTTGAATGTAATCAAACCAATTTAGCCTGTAAAAATCAAACTCTTCAATTATTTATGAAACACAATAAAATACTCTCACTCACTACCTGGTCTCAGCTGGTGCATTGGTTTGAGAGTCTGCGTGCAGAGGTTTTATGCATTCCCGTCATGTTTTGTTTGTTTTTTTCGTCCCTGTTCTCTAGTCTCCATTGCTGCACTGTGTAGACAGCTGTCATCTAACCTGAGTTTATCTAGCGATGGTCTGGAATCAGCAAAGTCATACAGGGGCTGTGTGACTTGGTAAAGCATCCTGCACATTGCTCTGTTAAACACTCACATGTGATGTGGATAAATCTGCCTCTGCTATGCCAATAACCTGAGCTGCTGCAATGTTCTGCTGGTTAGTTGATACAGCATGCAGACTAGCCATCCACATATCAGCTTGATGTTGGCATTTGATTGGACTGGGCAGAGGAACAGGAATATAGGCCATTCAGCCCCTTGAACCTACTGCAACATTCTACTCCATGATAAACTCTCTTCCTCCATGCCAAATTCAAGTGCTATCTCATACCCTTTGATGTCACTGGTAACTGAAAACCTATCCCTGTAACCTTACATTTACCATCGCCAATCCACCTAGCCTGCACATACCTGGACACATAAGGCAATTTAGAATGAGCAATCCACCTACCCTTCGCATCTTTGGACTATGGGAGGAAACCGGAGCACCCAGTTTGAGGTCCATTGACCATTCTTCAGAACCCCTGAAGAGTCACTGGACCTGGAACAGTAACTCTCTGCAGATGCTGTCAGACCTGCTGGATTTCTCCAGCAATTTCTGTTTTGTTTCCAATTTCCAACATCTGCAGTTCTAGACTCATATAACATGGAAGCAGACCCTTCAGCCTAAACAGTCCCTGCCAAACATAATCCTAAACTAAACTATTGCCACCTGCCCAGTCCTGGCCAATATCCCTCCAACCCTTTCCTTTTCATGAACTTATCCAAGTGTCTATTAAACGTTGTAACTGTGCCTGCATCCACCACTTCCTCTGGAAGGTCATTGCACACATGAGCCATTCTCTGTGTAAAATATTGGCCCTCATGTCTTCTTTTAAAACTTTCTCCTCTCACCTTCAAAATATGCCCCTAGTCTTGAAATCCCCTACCCAAGGGAATTGACACCTGCCATTCACCTTATCTGTACCCCTCATGATTTTATACACCTCTATACAGTCACCTCTTGACCTCCCACGCTCTGGTGAAAAATTCCCAGCCTCTCCTTAGAACCAAATCCCTCCTATCCCAGCAATATCCTGATAAATCTCTTCTGAATCTTCTCCAGCTTAATAATATCCTTCATGTAACAGGGAGACCAGAAATGGACACAGTATTGCAGAATAGGCCTAACCAACGTCATCCAGTCAGACCGGGCCTTTGGTCCAACCAGCCCATGCCACCATATTCCCAACCCAGCCTAGCTCCACCTGCCCACTCCTGGTCCATATTCTTCCAAACCTTTCCTAATCATTATCTTATCTTAGTGTCTTTTCAACGTTGTAACTGTGCTCACATCTACCACTTCCTGACAAAGTTCATTCCAAACGCAGTTCAATGTACAGTTCATTCCAAAGTTCATTCCAGACTTTCTGTGTAAAAAATGTGCCCCTCACATCCTTTTAAAATTTCTCTCATCTCACCTTAATAATATATGCCCCTCAGTCTTGATATGCTCCACCCTATCTATAACCTCATGATACCTTGCAAACTCCTCTACCCCACTGAATAAAGTCCCAGTCTCTCTTTATAACTCAAACCTTCCCTACCTGGCAGCATCCTATTATATCATTTCTGAATCTTTTCCAGCTTAATAATAGCCTTCCTAAGACCAGGACACATTACAATAGCAGAGGCCTTCTTAATGTCCTATACAACCTCAACATGATGTCCCAACTCCTACACTCAAAGGTCTGAGCAATGAAGGCAAGCGTGCCAAACACCTTCTTATTTTTTTTGGATTCCTACAGTGTGGAAACAGGCCATTTGGTCCAACAAGTCCACACTGATTCTCCGAAGACTAACCAACCCAGCCCCTCTATTTACCCCTGACTAATGCACCTAACTTTATGGGTAATTTAGCATAGCCAATTCACCTGACCTGTACATCTTTGGATTGTGGGAGGGAACTGGAGCAGCCAAAGGAAACCCACACAGACACAGGGATATGTGCAAACTCCACACAGTCAGCCCTGAGGTGCTGTGAGGCAGCAGCGCTAACCACTGACCCACCATGCTGCCATGTCTACCAGTGACACAAACTTCAAATAATTATGTATTTGAACTTCTTTGGTTTTCAGGTTTACCAGGATGTTTCCTGTATTGGAGTCTACTAATCTATAAGGAGGGGTTGGAGAAACTTGGATTGTTTTTGCTGGAGTATCAGAGGCTTGAGTGGTGGCCTGATAGAAGTATATAAAATTCCAGGAGGCGTGGATAGTCAGATTGTTTTTCCCCAGGATGGAAGCATCAAATAGTAAAGGGTATAGGTTTAGGGTGAGAGGGAGAAGTGTTTAAGGCTGATGCGTGAGGTAAGCTTTTTACACACGGTTGTTGGTGCCTGGAATGCCCTGCTGGGGGAGATGGTAGAAACAGATATAATAGGAAGATCTAAGAGGATTTGGACAGAGATATGGACAGGTTGGGAATAAAATGATACTGGCCAGGTGCAGGCAGATGGAATTAGTTTCATGATTGGCACACACACATGATGGGCCGAAGGGCCTATTCCTGTCTTATTCCATGTTCTGTGTTCAATATTGTGACCATCCATATGTTGGATCTTGCTGAGGCCAACATACTATCTACTGGCAGAGAACTGTGTTCTATGTCCAGAATCTCACATCTAGGGGATGGAAGCATTGTGGTATGGACCAGGTTAGACTGCCTCAAAACATTGCACTAAAGTAACCCAAACCCTAACTTTGATAGTTGTTTCAGCAGCTGTAAAGTAGATACTCCAGGAGGGATGCAGTTGGTCAAATCACATTGTTTTAAGCAAAACTGAATTTATTTACACGATTATCAAATGAAAGACAAAACTGAATAACTGAAAAACTTCCTGATGAAGGGCTTTTGCCCGAAACGTCGATTTTGCTGCTCCTCGGATGCTGCCTGAACTGCTGTGCTCTTCCACTAATCCAGAATCTGGTTTCCAGCATCTGCAGTCATTGATTTACCTAACTGAAAAACTTAACCAATCTGAAAACCCAACAGATCATCCCAACTTCGTGATACTGTTCCAAATACTTGCAGGAATCCCCATAAACACCTCTTGGCATTAAAAGTAAAATCAAACACAGGGAGAGGTCAAAACAAAGTGGCAAATGTGTTATGGCACTGTCATTGGTTCAGGAAACCAGAACCCCAGGTTAATCATCTGGGGACATGAGTTCAAATCCTACCAGAGTGGTGAAATGTGAATTCATTAATAAATGGAAATAAAAACTGGTTTGAATATAGACCATCTTTGACAGTTGCTTGTAGATTTTAGATATTGGTGCTCCCTCCCCTGTAGACCCCTATCCCAGTGCCTCTCCCTCTGCTGTAGACCCTTCTCCCAGTGCCCCTCCCTCCCCTGTAGACCCCTCTCCCAGTGCCTCTCCCTCCCCTGTAAACTCCTCTCCCAGTGTCACTCCTTGCCCTGTAGACCCCTCTCCCAGTGTCACTCCCTCCCCTGTAGACCCCTCTCCCAGTGCCTCTCCCTCCCCTGTAGAACCCTCTCCCAGTGTCACTCCCTCCCCTGTAGACCCCTCTCCCAGTGCCTCTCCCTCCCCTGTAGAACCCTCTCCCAGTGCCTCTCCCTCCCCTGTAGACCCCTCTCCCAGTGTCTCTCCCTCCCCTGTAGAACCCTCTCCCAGTGTCACTCCCTCCCCTGTTGACCTCTCTCCCAGTGTCACTCCCTCCCCTGTAGACCCCTCTCCCAGTGCCACTCCCTTCCCTGTAGAACCCTCTCCCAGTGCCTCTCCCTCCCCTGTAGACCCCTCTCCCAGTGTCTCTCCCTCCCCTGTAGAACCCTCTCCCAGTGTCATCCCTCCCCTGTTGATCTCTCTCCCAGTGTCACTCCCTCCCCTGTAGACCCCTCTCCCAGTGCCACTCCCTTCCCTGTAGAACCCTCTCCCAGTGCCTCTCCCTCCCCTGTAGACCCCTCTCCCAGTGCCTCTCCCTCCCCTGTAAACCCCTCTCCCAGTGTCACTCCCTCCCCTGTAGACCACTCTCCCAGAGCCGCCCCCTCCCCTATACAGCGTCTTGCACTGCAGGATCCTTCTGGGTAAACCCTTCAGCTCAGACTATTTTCCGTCTTTCTGTTAGTCAGCTTTACCCTTCCGGTGTTGTATAGCAGCTCCAGTGACACAGCAGAATGTGGGCTCAAGATTCAAGGAGCTCGCGTTATGTTTTCTGCACTGAACTCTGCTTCCCTCTGCTGGGTAGAGCCACGAATGAAACTTTGGGTATGCAGGATAAGACTGTTTCCTGGTCTGTTGTCATCCTGTTTCCTGGCATGGGCTAGGATTGCCTGGAGATTCTGATAGGAGCAACAATGGAGCTTTGGGAATTGGGAAATGTGTGGGATTATTTCTTGGAAGTGAGGCACTCTCTCCTGCAATATCTCAACAGAAGCCAGTATTAGCTCTCGGCTGGGTAACGTGGAGAGGTCCAGGCAGTGTGAGGAGTATCACGGGTGTGGTGGGAGTGCGGTCCTCAGCATCCTAGAGCCTGGTGAGCTCCAGCTGGCACCAGTGGGTTCCTTCCCTTGGGGTGAGGTTGGTTAGCTTGAACAGAGTGACACCACTGGAGTGGGTTCATAGAATCCCTACGGTGCGGAAGCAGGCCATTCGGTCCATTAAGTCCACACTGACCGTCCGAAGAGCATCATACCCTGACCCCTGCATTCCCATGGCCAACCCACCTGACCTACACATCTTTGGACTGTGGAAGGAAACTGGAGCATCCTGCGGGAACCCACGCAGACACGGGGAGAAAGTGCAAACTCCACACAGTCAGTGGCCCGAGGCTGGAATTGAACTCGGTTCCCTGGCTGTGTGTGGCAGCAGCTGCTAACCACGGAGTTGCCGTGCCTCCAGGTTCAATTCCTGCTCCTCCTGAAATTACCAGAAAGGTCACACCTTCTCACCTTTACAACTCGCCTGAGGCATGGTGACCCTCACATTAAGCCACCACCAGTCACCTCTCTCAGAGGAGAGAGCAATCCCATGGGGCCAAGGAAGCTTTACCTTACCCATTACTCACCATTGAGCTATCTGTATCCCACCTGACAGGTTCGATTACACTCCATGCTCCATGTTCCAGTCTGAAGCAGTGAAATGCCCAGGGATTTTCCATTCCAGATGTTCAGTCACTCACTTCACACAAAACAGCACAAACATCCACCATGTCACTGAGAGGAGATTCTATAGACACGGCTTTACTCTGTATCTAACCCCCTGCTGTTCCTGTCCGGGGAGTGTTTGACAGGGACAGTGTAGAACGAGCTTTACCCTGTATCTAATCCCAAAGTGTTCCTGTACTGGGTGTGTCTGGGACAGTGCGGATTGGGGCTTCACCTTGTATCTAATTCCATGCTGTCCTTGTCCTGTGAGTTTTTGATGGGGACAATGTAGACTAAGCTTCCATATCTGACCCTGTATTGTCTACCCAGTGTTTGTGTGCAAAGGATAAATGTTATACTCTATTTGTCCAGGGAGTGTTACTGGAGACAATGTAGGGAGAACTTTACTCTGTATCTAACCCCATGCTGTCCCTGACTTGGGAGTGTCGGATAGAGGACAATGTAGATGGAGCATTACTCCAGAATTACAGGAGCACTGGAGTCTCGGAGTGTTGTCAGGCGAGAGCTGCAAATAGACAGTGAAAGGTGGAGTGATGTTCGCTATGTGAGGAGTAGGAAGTGAACGTAAAGTGGAGTGATTAATGCAGTAGGTTATTTGAAGATTTTTTTTTAAATTCAAAAGCTGTCCCCAGTGACTGGCGGTGAACACAATTAAGCAGTTAGTGTCGATTGGATCAGTGCTTCTGTGACAGACTGGACACTGGATTACTATTGGATTGATTCATGACAGCAATGAATTCCATGAGGTCGATGTAACCAAATCAGAGCAGTTATATTCTGATTGAATAAATAAAGATATTCCTAACTGAACATACGAAAACCACAGAGAACGAGCAGCCTGAGCAACATTTCCAACCAAGTTACAGGCTATTCCACAGGAACCTTTATTTTGCTCCAATACACAGCTTCATGTTGACATTTGTCCTTCTACGCTGTGAGAGGGTGTGAGCTGGGGTTCAGGGATTAGACTGTGGGGGGTTTCCTGTCGCACTTAATGAGCCTGGAGAGTGATACCAGGTCATTGTCTGGTGGATAGCCCTCCTCGATAGTCTTTGTATGTGTCAGTGCCTGAGGTATATGCCCTGCTTATTAGATTAGATTCCCTACAGTGTGGAAACAGGCCCTTTGGCCCAACAAGTCCACACTGACCCGCCAAAGCACAACCCACCCAGACCCATTCCCCTATATTTACCCCTTCACCTAACACTACAGGCAATTTAGCATGGCCAGTTCATCTGACCTGCACATCTTTGGACTGTGGGAGGAAACCGGAGCACCCGGAGGAAACCCACACAGACACGGGGAGAATGTGCAAACTCCACACAGTCAGTCGCCTGAGGCGGGAATTGAACCCGGGTCTCTGGCGCTGTGAGGCAGCAATGCTAACCACTGTGCCACCGTTCTCTGCTGCCATCGAGGGCCTGGTGACTGTCACTGACCCCGGTCTCTGCTGGTCATCCAAGCTCCTCCCCATCATCATGTGGACCAGGGGCAGCAGCTAAATAACCCTGGGCAGCTCCAGACTGAGTAACAGGAGATCCATGCTGTGTTGTGATCCACACTGAGGAGTTCGCTGAAGAGAAACTCAATTGTTCTGACAGTATCTGTGGAGAGAGAAACAAAAAAAATCATGTTTTTGGTCCAGTGAACCTTCTTGTGAAGTGAAAAGTCTGAATTCCAGCGAGGTTTGGTTTCTGTTTTACAAATCTGATTTCCAGCTTCCATGCTTGATTAGTGTTTCCTGTTATTGTACATTGAAAGAAGTTTGCGTAAGCATATCACTGGGTGGGTTCCTCATTCACAAAGATTTTGTGCAGTCTCAAGAGTTTTGAGTATAAACCGTCAAATTGAAGAACAGAATCTTCGAGTACGGATCATCTCAGTGTCTGTTCCTGGATTTCTCCGACTTCCCATTCTTCGCCCTGTCTCCTGTCACTTTTTATCCATACATTGTCACCCCTTTCTCTGTCTTTTCATTTTGTCCTCTCCTGCCTCTGCTTTGTTCTCTCTGTCTCCATCTATCTCTGTGTCTTTTTACTCTATATTCGTCCTGTCTCTGACACAAAATCAGTCTTTCTGTGTGCGTATCTTTATGTCTACCTGCACCTTTAACTCTTCAGAGATATTCCTTCAACAGATCTCGGGACAGCTGTTCACCGATCTCCCCTGAGCTAATCCTGGTTTCCCTGAAGGTAAGTGCTGGGAGGCTGTGTCTCGGGAGGTAAATTGTTTGGGGAATGATTGTTTGGGGTGTACGTTTCTCAGCCAGAGCTCTGTCTCCACATTTAATCTTCTTACACTGAGACTTTCTGAAAGACTATCAGCCACGTCCTGAAGCAGACTCGCTACCACAGCCACATCTCCTTCCTCAGCACCTACCTACAGAACGGACTGACCCCGCATGGACTCCGGACTACATTCAGACCAACACAATTTGGACCCAACCAGGACAACCAGTACCTGCAACAAATCTGAAGCCTCCAGCAACAGATCTCCCTCCGAATCCTCCGTCCCAATGGATCCTTCTATATCCGTCACAAATTCACCTGCACCTCCACACACATCATTTACTGTATCCGCTGCACCCGATGTGGCCTCCTCTATATTGGGGAGACATGCCGCCTACTTGTGGAACCTTTCAGAGAACACCTCTGGGACACCCGGACCAACCAACCCAACCACCCCGTGGCTCAACACTTTAACTCCCCCTCCCACTCCGCCTAGGACATGCAGGTCCTTGGCCTCCTCCATTGCCAGACCATGGCAACATGATGCCTGGAGGAAGAGCGCCTCATCTTCCGCCTAGGAACGCTCCAACCACAAGGGATGAACTCAGATTTCTCCAGCTTCCTCATTTCCCCTCCCCCCCCACCTTATCTCAGTCCCAACCCTCGGACTCAGCACCACCTTCTTGACCTGCAATCTTCTTCCTGACCTCTCCGCCCCCACCCTCTCTCCGGCCTATCACCCTCACCCTCACCTCCTTCCACCTATCACATTCCCAACGCCCCTCCTCCAAATTCCCTGCCCCCACCTTTTACCTCAGCGCGCTTGGCACACCAGCCTCATTCCTGAAGAAGGGCTTATGCCCGAAATGTCGATTCTCCTGCTCCTCGGATGCTGCCTGACCTGCTGCGCTTTTCCAGCAACACATTTTTCAACTCTAAAAGAATATCAGGTCTGGAGAAGGCTTCTGGAGAGAGAATTAGAATTCCTACAGTGCGGAAACAGGCCATTCCACCCAATGAGTCCACACTGACTTTGTTTATTTCAAAAATTATTAATTATTCATAAAATAATTTGATGGCCTGTACAGTTGGTCATGCCATACATACGTAAACATTTACATACAGAGATCAGAATTTATCATTTGTATATACAGGTCTGCATGTTTATCAATCCTATATCCATATATTTAGCTGAGGCGTCAGCAGAGCCGACTTACTGTGCAGGCCCCCTGTTCTTCTTTAGGCAGGCAGATGTTACACAGTGGTCTTTCCCCACCGCGCCTTGGCGGCAGCTGCCCCAAGCTTCAGCGCATCCCTCAACACGTAGTCCTGGACCTTGGAATGTGCCAGTCTGCAACACTCAGTCGGGGTCAACTCCTTCAGCTGGAAGATCAACAGGTTTCGGACCGCCCAGAGAGCGTCCTTCACCGAGTTGATGATCCTCCAGGCGCAGTTAATGTTCGTCTCGGTTTGCGTCCCGGAGAACAGGCCGTAGAGCACGGAGTCCCGCGTCACGGTGCTACTCGGGACGAACCTCGACAAACACCACTGCATTCCTCTCCAGACTTCTTCTGCGTAGGCACATTCCAGAAGGAGGTGTGTGACAGTCTCGTCCCCCCCGCAGCCGCTTCGAGGGCAGCGTGCGGTGCAGCTGAGAGTCCGGGCGTGCATAAAGGATCTCACAGGCAGAGCCCTTCTCACCACCAGCCAAGCCATGTCTTGGACTTTGTTGGAAAGTTCTGGCGATGAGGCATTCTGCCAAATGGCTTTGATAGTCTGCTCAGGGAACCGCTCGACAGGATCCGCCCTCTCCTTTTCCCAAAGGGTCTCATGGACACTACATGCTGACCACTTCCTGATGGACTTGTGGTCAAAGGTGTTTTTCTTCATAAACTTCTCCACGAAGGACAGGTAATACAGAATGGTCCAACTACTCGGAGCGTTCCGCGAGAGCGAGGCCAGGCCCATCCTTCGCAACACCGGGGACAGGTAGAACCTCAGTACGTAGTGACACTTGGTGTTTGCGTACCAGAGATCCACACACAGCTTGATGCAGCCACACACAAAGGTGGCCATCAGGGTGAGGGTGGCATTGGGTGTGTTTTTTCCCCTGTTGCTCAGACCTTTATACATCGAGTCCCTTTGGACCCGGTCCATCTTTGATCTCCATATAAACTGGAAGATGGCCCGGGTGACTGCAGCGGCACAGATTCTGGGAATAGGCCAGACCTGTGCCACGTATAATAGCAATGACAGTGCCTCACACCTGATGACCAGGTTTTTTCCCGTGATGGAGAGCGACCGTAGCTTCCATCTGCCCAGTTTCTGCCTCACTTTGCTGATACGCTCCTCCCAAGACTTGGCGCACGCCCCAGCCCCCCCGAACCAAATACCCAGCACCTTCAGGTGGTCGATCCTGACGGTGAAGGGGATCGAGGATTGGTCAGCCCAGTTCCCGAAGAGCATGGCCTTGCTCTTGCCTCGGTTTACCTTGGCCCCCGAGGCCTGTTCGAACTGGTCACATAGGCACATGAGTCTGTGCACGGACAGTGGATCCGAGCAGAAAACGGTGACCACACCGACCCTCTGAAGAGTACCCTTGCACCTAACCTACACATCCCTGAACACTGTGGGCAATTTTAGCATGGCCAATTCGCCCTAACCTTTGAACTGTGGGAGGTTATCAGAGCATCCGGAGAAAACTGGCACGGACAGGGGGAGGACGTCCAAACTCCACCCAGACAGTCACCCAAGGCTGGAATCGAAAAGGCAGCCTCATTGCCTCACTGAGCCACTGTGCTGCCCAAGACTGTAACATTAGTCTTTGTAAGTTGGCTTCATAACTTTTCTGACCTATGGTTATCTTGTGTAAAGCGTGTCTCCCCGTGTCTGCGTGGGTTTCCTCCGGGTGCTCTGGTTTCCTCCCACCGTCCAAAAATATGTAGGTTAGGTGAGTTGGCCATGCTAAATTGCCCATAGTGTTAGGAGAAGGGGTAAATGTAGGGGAATGGGTCTGGGTGGGTTGCTCTTCGGAGGGTCAGTGTGGACTTGTTGAGCCAAAGGGCCTGTTTTCACACTGTAAGTAATCTAATCTATATGGCTAATTTAGTTCAATTCAAGTTCAATTAATTGATTGGTATGAGGCCAGTTTACGGCCAGCAGATTAAGCTGAAATATTGCTGACCAACCCCAGGGACACCCCTCCTCTTCCTAAATTCAGTTTAATATTTGGGGAATTGAGCCAACAAGACTCAGATGGTCCTAAGGTTCAGCTGATATGATGTTCAAAGAGCTGGGAGTCACTTGGTGTCGCATGGACTATCAACTGGTGAAGGGTTGGTGAGAGTTGGGGAATGGATGACTTAAATCAATCCCAGTGCTCCGAAAGAGAGAGAACTGGATCAATCCCAGTGCTCTGGCAGTGAAATCTAGATCAGTCCCAGTGCACCAGCAGTGAGACCTGGATCAATCCCAGTGGTCCAGCAGTGAAACCTGGATCAGTCCCAGTGATCCAACAGTGAGACCTGGATCAATCCCAGTACTCCAGCAGTGAGACCTGGATCAGTCCCAGTGCTGCGGCAGTGAGACCTGGATCAATCCCAGTGCTCCGGCAGTGAGACCTGGATCAATCCCAGTGCTCCGGCAGTGAGACCTGGATCAGCCCCAGTGGTCGAGCAGTGAGACCTGGATCAATCCCAGTGCTCTGGCATTGAGACCTGGATCAGCCCCAGTGCTCCAGCCGTGAGACCTGGATCAATTCCAGTGCTCTGGCAGTGAGACCTGGATCAATCCCAGTGCTCTGGCAATGAGACGTGGATCAGTCCCAGTGCACCGGCAGTGAGACCTGGATCAATCCCAGTATTCAAGCAGTTAGACCTGGATCAATCCCAGTGCACCAGCAGTGAGACCTCGATCAATGTCTGAACTCCCGCAGTGATCCAGATCAGCTGCAGTGCTCCGGCAGTGAGGCCTGGATCAGCCCCAGTGCTCTGGCAGTGAGACCTGGATCAGCCCCAGTGCTCTGGCAGTGAGACCTGGATCAGTCCCAGTGCTCAGGCAGTGAGACCTGGATCAGCCCCAGTGCTCTGGCAGTGTGACCTGGATCAATCCCAGTGCTCTGTCATTGAGACCTGGATCAGTCCCAGTGCTCCAGCAGTGAGACCTGGATCAGTTCCAGAGCTCTGGCAATGAGACCTGGATCAGTCCCAGTGCTCCAGCAGTGAGACCTGGATCAGCCCCAGTGCTCCAGCAGTGAGACCTGGATCAGTCCCAGTGCTCCAGCATTGAGTCCTGGATCAGTCCCAGTGCTCCAGCAGTGAGACCTGGATCAGTCCCAGTGCTCCAGCATTGAGTCCTGGATCAGTCCCAGTGCTCCAGCAGTGAGACCTGGATCAGTCCCAGTGCTCCAGCAGTGAGGCCTGGATCAGCCCCAGTGCTCCGGCAGTGAGACCTGGATCAGTCCCAGTACTCTAGCAGTGAGATCTTGATCAGTCCCAGTGCCTCAGCAGTGAGACCTGGTTCAGTCCCAGTGCTCCGGCAGTGAGACCTGGATCAATCCCAGTGCTCTGGCATTGAGACCTGCATCCGCCCCAAGTGCTCCGGCAGTGAGACCTGGTCAATCCCAGTGCTCCGGCACTGACACCTCGATTAATCCCAGAATTCCCTCAGTGATCCGGATCAGTCCCAGTTCTCCGGGAGTAAGACCTGGATCAGTCCCAGTGCTCCAGCAGTGATCCGGATCAGTCCCAGTGCTCTGGCAGTGATCTCGATCAGTCCCAGTGCTCCAGCAGTGAGACCTGTACCAGCCCCAGTGCTCAGGCAGTGAGACCTGGATCAGTCCCAGTGCTCCAGCAGGGAGACCTGGATCAGCCCCAGTGCTCTGGCAGTGAGACTTCGATTGGTGCCAGTGATCCAGGAGAGAGACCTGAATCAATCCCAGTACTCCGGCAGTGGGACCTGGATCAGTCCCAGTATTCCTGCAGTGAGACCTGGATCAGTACCAGTGTTCCGGCTGTGAGACCTGGATCAATCCCTGTGCTCCAGCACTGAGACCTCGATCAATCCCTGAACTCCTGCAGTAATTCAGATCACTCCCAGTGCTCCGGGGGTAAGACCTGGATCAGTCGTAGTGCTCCAGCAGTAAGACCTGATCAATCCCAGTGCTCAGGCAGTGGGCATTCGATTGGTGCCAGTGCTCCAGCAGTGAGACCTGGATCAGCCCCAGTGCTCCAGCAGTGAGACCTGGATCAGCCCCAGTGCTCCGGAAGTGAGACCTAGATCAATCCCAGTGCTCTGGCAATGAGACCTGGATCAGCCCCAGTGCTCCGGCAGTGAGACCCGGATCAATTCCAGTGCTCTGGCAATGAGACCTGGATCAGTCCAAGTGCTCTGGCAGTGAGACCTGGAACAATCCCAGTACTCCGGCAGTAAGACCTGGATCAGTCCCAGTGCTCCGGCAGTGCAACCTGGATCAGCCCCAGTGCTCCAGCCGTGCGACCTGGATCAGTCCCAGTGCTCCAGCAGTAAGACCTGAACAATCCCAGTGCTCCAGCAGTAAGACCTGAACAATCCCAGTGCTCCAGCAGTGAGACCTGGATCAGCCCCAGTGCTCCGGAAGTGAGACCTGGATCAATCCCAGTGCTCCGGCATTGAGTCCTGGATCAGCCCCAGTGCTCCGGCAGTATGATCTGGAACAATCCCAATGCTCAGGCAGTAAGACCTGGATCAGTCCCAGTGCTCCGGATTTGAGACCTGGATCGATCCCAGTGCTGTGGCAGTGAGACCTGGATCAGTCCCAGTGCTCCGGCAGTGAGACCTCGATCAATCCCAGTACTCCGGCAGTATTACCTGGATCAGTCCCAGTGCTCCGGCAATGAGACCTGGATCACTCCCAGTGTCCCAGCAGTAGGACCTGATCAATCCCAGTGCTCCAGCAGTAAGACCTGAACAATCCCAGTGCTCCAGCAGTAAGACCTGGATCAGCCCCAGTGCTCCGAAAGTGAGACCTGGATCAATCCCAGTGCTCTGGCAATGAGACCTGGATCAGCCCCAGTGCTCTGGCGGTAAGACCTGGATCAATTCCAGTGCTCCGTCAGTGAGACCTGGACCAGTCCCAGTACTCTAGCAGTGAGGCCTTGACCAGTCCCAGTGCCCCGGCAGTGAGACCTGCATCCGCCCCAGTGCTCCAGCAGTGAGACCTGGTTCAGTCCCAGTGCTCTGGCAGTGAGACCTGGATCAATCCCAGTCCTCCAGCAATGAGACCTGGTCAATCCCAGTGCTCCAGCACTGACACATCGATTAATCCCAGAATTCCCTCAGTGATCCGGATCAGTCCCAGTTCTCCGGGAGTAAGACCTGGATCAGTCCCAGTGCTGCAGCAGTGATCCGGATCAATCCCAGTGCTCTGGCAGTGAGACCTGTACCAGCCCCAGTGCTCAGGCAGTGAGACCTGGATCAGTCCCAGTGCTCCAGCAGGGAGACCTGGATCAGCCCCAGTGCTCTGGCAGTGAGACTTCGATTGGTGCCAGTGATCCAGGAGAGAGACCTGAATCAATCCCAGTACTCCGGCAGTGGGACCTGGATCAGTCCCATTATTCCTGCAGTGAGACCTGGATCAGTACCAGTGTTCCGGCAGTGAGACCTGGATCAATCCCTGTGCTCCAGCACTGAGACCTCGATCAATCCCTGAACTCCTGCAGTAATTCAGATCACTCCCAGTGCTCCGGGGGTAAGACCTGGATCAGTCGTAGTGCTCCAGCAGTAAGACCTGATCAATCCCAGTGCTCAGGCAGTGGGCATTCGATTGGTGCCAGTGCTCCAGCAGTGAGACCTGGATCAGCCCCAGTGCTCCAGCAGTGAGACCTGGATCAGCCCCAGTGCTCCAGCAGTGAGACCTGGATCAGCCCCAGTGCTCCAGCAGTGAGACCTGGATCAGCCCCAGTGCTCCAGCAGTGAGACCTGGATCAGCCCCAGTGCTCCAGCAGTGAGACCTGGATCAATCCCAGTGCTCTGTCAGTGAGACCTGGATCAGTCCCAGTGCTCTGGCAATGAGACCTGGATCAGCCCCAGTGCTCCGGCAGTGAGACCTGGATCAGCCCCAGTGCTCCGGCAGTGAGACCTGGATCAGCCCCAGTGCTCCAGCAGTGAGACCTGGATCAGCCCCAGTGCTCCAGCAGTGAGACCTGGATCAGCCCCAGTGCTCCGGAAGTGAGACCTGGATCAATCCCAGTGCTCTGGCAATGAGACCTGGATCAGCCCCAGTGCTCCGGCAGTGGGACCCGGATCAATTCCAGTGCTCTGTCAGTGAGACCTGGATCAGTCCCAGTGCTCTGGCAATGAGACCTGGATCAGTCCCAGTGCTCCGGCAGTGAGACCTGGAACAATCCCAGTACTCCGGCAGTAAGACCTGGATCAGTCCCAGTGCTCCGGCAGTGAGACCTGGATCAGCCCCAGTGCTCTGGCAGTGAGACCTGGATCAGTCCCATTGCTCCGGCACTGAGACCTGGATCAGTCCCAGTGCTCCAGCAGTGAGACCTGGAACTGCCCCAGTGCTCCGGCAGTGCAAGCTGGATCAGCCCCAGTGCTCCAGCAGTGAGACCTGGATCAGTCCCAGTGCTCCAGCAGTGCGACCTGGATCAGCCCCAGTGCTCCGGAAGTGAGACCTGGATCAGCCCCAGTGCTCCGGCAATGAGACCTGGATCAGTCCCAGTGCTCCAGCAGTGAGTCCTGGATCAATCCCAGTATTCCACTAGTGAGACCTGGATCACTCCCAGTGCTCCAGCAGTAAGACCTGAACAATCCCAGTGCTCCAGCAGTGAGACCTGGATCAGCCCCAGTGCTCCGGCATTGAGACCTCGATCAATCCCAGTGCTCCTGCAGTATGACCTGGATCAGTCCCAGTGTTCCGGCAGTGAGACCTCGATCAATCCCAGTGCTCCGGCAGTGTGACCTGGATCAGTCCCAGTGCTCCAGCAGTGTGACCTGGATCAGCCCCAGTGCTCTGGCATTGAGACCTGGATCAGTCCCAGTGTCCCAGCAGTAGGACCTGATCAATCCCAGGGCTCCAGCAGTAAGACCTGAACAATCCCAGTGCTCCAGCAGTGAGACCTGGATCAGCCCCAGTGCTCCGGAAGTGAGACCTGGATCAATCCCAGTGCTCCGGCAATGAGACCTGGATCAGTCCCAGTGCTCTGGCAATGAGACCTGGATCAGTCCCAGTGCTCCGGCAGTGAGACCTGGATCAATCCCAGTACTCTGGCACTAAGACCTGGATCAGTCCCAGTGCTCCGGCAGTGCGACCTGGATCACTCCCAGTGCTCCAGCAGTGAGACCTGGATCAATCCCAGTATTCCAGTAGTGAGACCTGGATCAATCCCAGTGCTCCAGCAGTGAGACCTGATCAATCCCAGTGCTCCAGCAGTGAGACCTGGATCAGCCCCAGTGCTCCGGCAGTGAGGCCTGGATCAGCCCCAGTGCTCCGGCAGTGCGACCTGGATCAGCCCCAGTGCTCCGGAAGTGAGACCTGGATCAATCCCAGTGCTCCAGCAGTGAGACCTGGATCAGCCCCAGTGCTCCGGCAGTGAGGCCTGGATCAGCCCCAGTGCTCCGGCAGTGAGACCTGGATCAGCCCCAATGCTCTGGCACTGAGACCTGGATCAGCCCCAGTGCTCCGGCAGTGAGACCTGGATCAGCCCCAGTGCTCCGGAAGTGAGACCTGGATCAATCCCAGTGCTCTGGCATTGAGACCTGGATCAGCCCCAGTGCTCCAGCAGTGAGACCTGGATCAATCCCAGTGCTCCAGCAGTGAGACCTGGATCAGCCCCAGTGCTCTGGCATTGAGACCTGGATCAGCCCCAGTGCTCCGGCAGTGAGACCTGGATCAGCCCCAGTGCTCCGGAAGTGAGACCTGGATCAATCCCAGTGCTCTGGCATTGAGACCTGGATCAGCCCCAGTGCTCCAGCAGTGAGACCTGGATCAATCCCAGTGCTCCAGCCGTGAGACCTGGATCAGTCCCAGTTCTCCAGTAGTGAGACCTGGATCAATCCCAGTGCTCCAGCAGTGAGACCTGGATCAATCTCAGTGCTCTGGCATTGAGACCTGGATCAGTCCCAGTGCTCCGGCAGTGAGACCTGGATCAGCCCCAATGCTCTGGCAGTGCGACCTGGATCAGCCCCAGTGCTCCAGCAGTGCGTCCTGGATCAGCCCCCGTGCTCAGGCAGTGAGACCTGGATCAATCCCAGAATTCCCGCAGTGATCCGTATCAGTTCCAGTGCTCTGGGAGTAAGACTTGGATCAGTCGCAGTGCTCATGCAGTGTGACCTGGATCAGCCCCAGTGCTCCGGAAGTGAGACCTGGATCAATCCCAGTGCTCCAACAGTGAGACCTGGATCAGCCCCAGTGCTCTGGCATTGAGACCTGGATCAGCCCCAGTGCTCCGGCAGTGAGATCTGGATCAGCCCCAGTGCTCTGGAAGTGAGACCTGGATCAATCCCAGTGCTCTGGCATTGAGACCTGGATCAGCCCCAGTGCTCCAGCAGTGAGACCTGGATCAATCCCAGTGCTCCAGCCGTGAGACCTGGATCAGTCCCAGTTCTCCAGTAGTGAGACCTGGATCAGTCCCAGTGCTCCGGCAGTGAGACCTGGATCAGCCCCAATGCTCTGGCAGTGCGTCCTGGATCAGCCCCAGTGCTCCAGCAGTGTGACCTGGATCAGTCCCAGTGCTCAGGCAGTGAGACCTGGATCAATCCCAGAATTCCCGCAGTGATCCGTATCAGTTCCAGTGCTCTGGGAGTAAGACTTGGATCAGTCGCAGTGCTCCAGCAGTGAGACCTGGATCAGTCCCAGTGCTCCAGTAGTGAGACCTGGATCAATCCCAGTGCTCCAGCAGTGAGACTTCGATTGGTGCCAGTAATCCAGGAGCTGATCAAGGTCGCACTCCTAGGTCACTGGGACTGATCCTGGTCGCACCGCCGGAGCACTGGGAGACCGGGATCCGTCCCAGTACTCCGGCAGTGAGACCTGTATCAATCCCAGTACTCCGGCAGTGAGACCTGTATCAGTCCCAGTGCTCTAACAGTGAGACCTGACCAGCCTCAGTGCTCTGGCTATGAGACCTGTATCAGTCCCAGTGCTCTAACAGTGAGACCTGACCAGCCTCAGTGCTCTGGCTATGAGACCTGGATCAGTCCCAGTGCTCTAACAGTGAGACCTGACCAGCCTCAGTGCTCTGGCTATGAGACCTGGATCAGTCCCAGTGCTCCAGCAGTGATACCACGATCAGTCCCTGTGGTCCAGCAGTGAGACCTGGATCAGTCCCTGTGGTCCAGAAGTGAGACCTGGATCAGTCCCAGTGCTCCAGCAGTGTGACCTGGATCAGCCCCAGTGCTCTGGCATTGAGACCTGGATCAGTCCCAGTGTCCCAGCAGTAGGACCTGATCAATCCCAGTGCTCCAGCAGTAAGACCTGAACAATCCCAGTGCTCCAGCAGTGAGACCTGGATCAGCCCCAGTGCTCCGGAAGTGAGACCTGGATCAATCCCAGTGCTCCGGCAATGAGACCTGGATCAGTCCCAGTGCTCTGGCAATGAGACCTGGATCAGTCCCAGTGCTCCGGCAGTGAGACCTGGATCAATCCCAGTACTCTGGCACTAAGACCTGGATCAGTCCCAGTGCTCCGGCAGTGCGACCTGGATCACTCCCAGTGCTCCAGCAGTGAGACCTGGATCAATCCCAGTATTCCAGTAGTGAGACCTGGATCAATCCCAGTGCTCCAGCAGTGAGACCTGATCAATCCCAGTGCTCCAGCAGTGAGACCTGGATCAGCCCCAGTGCTCCGGCAGTGAGGCCTGGATCAGCCCCAGTGCTCCGGCAGTGAGACCTGGATCAGCCCCAGTGCTCTGGAAGTGAGACCTGGATCAATCCCAGTGCTCTGGCATTGAGACCTGGATCAGCCCCAGTGCTCCAGCAGTGAGACCTGGATCAATCCCAGTGCTCCAGCCGTGAGACCTGGATCAGTCCCAGTTCTCCAGTAGTGAGACCTGGATCAGTCCCAGTGCTCCGGCAGTGAGACCTGGATCAGCCCCAATGCTCTGGCAGTGCGTCCTGGATCAGCCCCAGTGCTCCAGCAGTGTGACCTGGATCAGTCCCAGTGCTCAGGCAGTGAGACCTGGATCAATCCCAGAATTCCCGCAGTGATCCGTATCAGTTCCAGTGCTCTGGGAGTAAGACTTGGATCAGTCGCAGTGCTCCAGCAGTGAGACCTGGATCAGTCCCAGTGCTCCAGTAGTGAGACCTGGATCAATCCCAGTGCTCCAGCAGTGAGACTTCGATTGGTGCCAGTAATCCAGGAGCTGATCAAGGTCGCACTCCTAGGTCACTGGGACTGATCCTGGTCGCACCGCCGGAGCACTGGGAGACCGGGATCCGTCCCAGTACTCCGGCAGTGAGACCTGTATCAGTCCCAGTACTCCGGCAGTGAGACCTGTATCAGTCCCAGTGCTCTAACAGTGAGACCTGACCAGCCTCAGTGCTCTGGCTATGAGACCTGGATCAGTCCCAGTGCTCCAGCAGTGATACCACGATCAGTCCCTGTGGTCCAGCAGTGAGACCTGGATCAGTCCCTGTGGTCCAGAAGTGAGACCTGGATCAGTCCCTGTGGTCCAGAAGTGAGACCTGGATCAGTCCCAGTGCTCCAGCAGTGAGCCCTGGATCAGTCCCAGTGCACCAGCAGTGAGACCTGGGTCAATTCCAGTGCTCCAGCAGTGAGACCTGGATCAGTCCCAGTGCACCAGCATTGAGTCCTGGATCAATCCCAGTGCTCCAGCAGTGAGATCTGGATCAGTCCCAGTGCACCAGCAGTGAGACCTGGATCAGTCTCAGTGCTCCAGCAGTGAGACCTGGATCAGTCCCTGTGGTCCAGCAGTGTGACCTGGATCAGTCCCAGTGCACCAACAGAGAGACCTGGATCAGTCCCTGTGGTCCAGTAGTGAGACCTGGATCAGTTCCAGTGTACCAGCGGTGAGACCTGGATCTGTCCCAGTGTGCCAGCAGTGAGACCTGGATCAATCCCAGTGCACCAGCAGTAAGAACTGGATCAATCCCAGTGCTCTAGCCGTGAGACCTGGATCAATCCCAGTGCTCCAGCAGTGAGACCTGGATCAGTCCCAGTAAACGAGCACTGAGACCTGGATCAGTCCCAGTGGTCCAGCAGTGATCCCTGGATTAATCTCAGTGCTCCAGCAGTGAGTCCTGGATCAGTCCCAGTGCTCCGGCAGTGAAACCTGGATCTGTCCCAGTGCTCCAGCAATGATCCGGATCAGTCCCAGCACTCCAGCAGTAAGACCTGGATCTGTCCCAGTGCTCCGGTAGTGAAACCTGGACCACCCTCAGTGCTCCAGCAGTGAGACCTGGTCAATCCCAGTGCTCTAGCAATGAAGCCTGGATTAATCCCAGTGATCCAGCAGTGAGACCTGGATCAATCCCAATGCTCGGGCATTGAGACCTGAATCTATCCCAGTGCTCTGACAGTGAGACCTGGATCACTTCCAATGCTCCGGCAGTGAGACCTGGATATATTCCAGTGCTCCAGCAGTGAGACCTGGATCAGCCCCAGTGCTCCAGCAGTGAGACTTCGATTGGTGCCAGTGATCCAGGAGCTTATCCAGGTCGCACTGCTAGGTCACTGGGGCTGATCAAGGTCTCACTGCCGGAACACTGGGACTGGTCCAGGTCGCACTGCCGGAGTACTGGGAGACCTGGATCAGTCCTAGTGCTCTGGCAGTGAAACGTGGATCAGTCCTAGTGCTCTGGCAGTGAAACGTGGATCAGTCCGAGTGCTCCAGCAGTGAGACCTGGATCAGCCCCAATGCTCTGGCAGTGCGACCTGGATCAGCCCCAGTGCTCCAGCAGTGTGACCTGGATCAGTCCCAGTGCTCAGGCAGTGAGACCTGGATCAATCCCAGAATTCCCGCAGTGATCCGTATCAGTTCCAGTGCTCTGGGAGTAAGACTTGGATCAGTCGCAGTGCTCCAGCAGTGAGACCTGGATCAGTCCCAGTGCTCCAGCAGTGAGACCTGGATCAGTCCCAGTGCACCAGCAGTGAGACCTGGATCAGTCCCAGTGCACCAGCAGAGACCTGGATCAGTCCCAGTGATCCAGCAGTGATCCCTGGATTAATCTCAGTGCTCCAGCAGTAAGACCTGGATCTGTCCCAGTGCTCCGGTAGTGAAACCTGGACCAGCCTCAGTGCTCCAGCAGTGAGACCTGGTCAATCCCTGTGCTCTAGCAATGAAGCCTGGATTAATCCCAGTGATCCAGCAGTGAGACCTGGATCAATCCCAATGCTCGGGCATTGAGACCTGAATCTATCCCAGTGCTCTGACAGTGAGACCTGGATCACTTCCAATGCTCTAACAGTGAGACCTGGATATATTCCAGTGCTCCAGCAGTGAGACCTGGATCAGCCCCAGTGCTCCAGCAGTGAGACCTGGATCAATCCCAGTGCTCCAGCAGTGAGACCTGGATCAGTCCCAGTGGTCCAGCAGTGAGACCTGGATGAGTCCCAGTGCTCCAGCAGTGAGACTTCGATTGGTGCCAGTGATCCAGGAGCTTATCCAGGTCGCACTGCTAGGTCACTGGGACTGATCAAGGTCACACTGCCGGAGCACTGGGAGACCTGGATCAGTCCTAGTGCTCTGGCAGTGAAACGTGGATCAGTCCGAGTGCTCCAGCAGTGAAACCTGGATCAGTCCCAGTACTCCGGCAGTGAGACCTGGATCAGTTCCAGTGCTCTAACAGTGAGACCTGACCAGCCTCAGTGCTCTGGCTATGAGACCTGGATCAGTCCCAGTGTTCCGGCAGTGAGACCTGGATCAATCCCAGTGCTCCAGCAGTGAGACCTGGATCAATCCCAGTGCTCCAGCAGTGAGACCTGGATCAATCCCAGTGCTCCAGCAGTGAGACCTGGATCAGTCCCAGTGCACCAGCAGTGATACCGCGATCAGTCCCTGTGGTCCAGCAGTGAGACCTGGATCAGTCCCTGTGGTCCAGAAGTGAGACCTGGATCAGTCCCAGTGCTCCAGCAGTGAGCCCTGGATCAGTCCCAGTGCACCAGCAGTGAGACCTGGATCAATCCCAGTGCTCCAGCAGTGAGACCTGGATCAGTCCCAGTGCACCAGCAGTGAAACCTGGATCAGTCTCAGTGCTCCAGCAGTGAGACCTGGATCTGTCCCAGTGTGCCAGCAGTGAGACCTGGATCAATCCCAGTGCACCAGCAGTGAGAACTGGATCAATCCCAGTGCTCTAGCCGTGAGACCTGGATCAATCCCAGTGCTCCAGCAGTGAGACCTGGATCAGTCCCAGTAAACGAGCACTGAGACCTGGATCAATCCCAGTGCTCCAGCAGTGAGACCTGGATCAGTCCCAGTGCACCAGCAGTGAGAACTGGATCAATCCCAGTGCTCTAGCCGTGAGACCTGGATCAATCCCAGTGCTCCAGCAGTGAGACCTGGATCAGTCCCAGTAAACGAGCACTGAGACCTGGATCAATCCCAGTGCTCCAGCAGTGAGACCTGGATCAGTCCCAGTGGTCCAGCAATAAGACCTGGATCAGTCCCAGTGCACCCAGCAGAGAGACCTGGATCAGTCCCAGTGCACCAGCACTGAGACCTGGATCAGTCCCAGTGCACCAGCAGTGAGACCTGGATCAGTCCCAGTGCACCAGCAGAGACCTAGATCAGTCCCAGTGGTCCAGCAGTGATCCCTGGATTAATCTCAGTGCTCCAGCAGTGAGTCCTGGATCAGTCCCAGTGCTCCGGCAGTGAAACCTGGATCTGTCCCAGTGCTCCAGCAATGATCCGGATCAGTCCCAGCACTCCAGCAGTAAGACCTGGATCTGTCCCAGTGCTCCGGTAGTGAAACCTGGAACACCCTCAGTGCTCCAGCAGTGAGACCTGGTCAATCCCAGTGCTCTAGCAATGAAGCCTGGATTAATCCCAGTGATCCAGCAGTGAGACCTGGATCAATCCCAATACTCGGGCATTGAGACCTGGATCTATCCCAGTGCTCTGACAGTGAGACCTGGATCACTTCCAATGCTCCGGCAGTGAGACCTGGATATATTCCAGTGCTCCAACAGTGAGACCTGGATCAGTCCCAGTGCACCAGCAGTGATACCTGGATCAGTTCCAGTGCACCAGCAGTGAGACCTGGATCAGTCCCAGTGCACCAGCAGAGAGACCTGGATCAGTCCCAGTGCACCACCAGAGAGACCTGGATCAGTCCCTGTGGTCCAGTAGTGAGACCTGGATCAGTCCCAGTAAACGAGCACTGAGACCTGGATCAATCCCAGTGCTCCAGCAGTGAGACCTGGATCAGTCCCAGTGGTCCAGCAATAAGACCTGGATCAGTCCCAGTGCACCCAGCAGAGAGACCTGGATCAGTCCCAGTGCACCAGCAGTGAGACCTGGATCAGTCCCAGTGCACCAGCAGAGACCTGGATCAGTCCCAGTGGTCCAGCAGTGATCCCTGGATTAATCTCAGTGCTCCAGCAGTGAGTCCTGGATCAGTCCCAGTGCTCCGGCAGTGAAACCTGGATCTGTCCCAGTGCTCCAGCAATGATCCGGATCAGTCCCAGCTCGCCAGCAGTAAGACCTGGATCTGTCCCAGTGCTCCGGTAGTGAAACCTGGACCACCCTCAGTGCTCCAGCAGTGAGACCTGGTCAATCCCAGTGCTCTAGCAATGAAGCCTGGATTAATCCCAGTGATCCAGCAGTGAGACCTGGATCAATCCCAATACTCGGGCATTGAGACCTGGATCTATCCCAGTGCTCTGACAGTGAGACCTGGATCACTTCCAATGCTCCGGCAGTGAGACCTGGATATATTCCAGTGCTCCAACAGTGAGACCTGGATCAGTCTCTGTGCTCCAGCAGTGAGACCTGGATCAATCCCAGTGCTCCAGCAGTGAGACCTGGATCAATCACAGTGCTCCAACAGTGAGACCTGGATCAATCCCAGTGCTCCAGCAGTGAGACCTGGATCAGTCCCAGTGCACCAGCAGTGAGACCTGGATCAATCCCAGTGCTCCAGCAGTGAGCCTGGATCAGTCCCAGTGGTCCAGCAGTAAGACCTGGATCTGTCCCAGTGCTCCGGTAGTGAAACCTGGATCAGCCCCAGTGCTCCAGCAGTGAGACCTGGATCAGCCCCAGTGCTCCAGCAGTGAGACTTGGTCAATCCCACTGCTCTAGCAATGAGGCCTGGATTAATCCCAGTATTCCAGCAGTGAGACCTGGATCAGCCCCAGTGCTCCAGCAGTGAGACCTGGTCAATCCCAGTGCTCTAGCAATGAGGCCTGGATTAATCCCAGCGCTCCAGCAGTGAGACCTGGATCAATCCCAGTGCTCTGGCATTGAGACCTGGATCTATCCCAGTGCTCTGACAGTGAGGCAAGATTTAGGATGCATAGGATGGGGAAGGAAACTGCAGGGATTGGGCACAACTGAAATGTGGAGTTTATTCAATGAACAGCTACTGCGAGTCCTTGATTTCGAACAATACAGTGAAGAACAGACCCTATGGCCCTCGATGTTGCACATAGTTATGTAGCTGTCAGGCAGGGAGGAAGTGGTTGAGCGAGGGAGGCATGTTTTACTAACAAAGTTGAATCTCTTCTCAAGAGGAAGAAAAAGGCTTATGTTAGGATGAGATGTGAAAGCTCAGTTAGGGCACTTGAGAGTTACAAGTTATCCAGGAAAGACTTAAAGAGATAGGATCAGGGAAAACCCTAAGGCTTTCTATAGCTATATCGGAAATAAAAGAAGGACTGGATAATGATTAGGGTCAATCAAGCATACCAGTGGGAGGTTTTACTTGGAGTCAGAGGAGATAGGGGAAGCACTAAATGAATACTTTTCACCAGTACTGAAACTAGAAAAAGACAATCTGGTTAAGGAGAATACTGAGATCCAGGCTGCGAGACTAGATGGGATTGAGGTTCACAAGGAGGCGGTGTTAGCAATTCTGGAAAGTGTAAAAATAGAAAAGCCCCCTGGGGCCAGATGGGATTTATCCTATGATCCTCTGGGATGCTAGGGAGGAGATTGCTTTGATCTTTATGTTGTCATTGTCTTCAGGAATAGTGCCAGAAGATTGGAGAGTAGCAAATGTTGTCCCCTTGTTCAAGAAGGGGAGGAGAGACAACCCTGGAAACTATAGACCTGTCAGCCTTACTTCGGTTGTGGGTAAAGATTTATAATCATCCAGAGATGAATAAGTTGATTAGGGATAGTTAACATGGTTTTGTGAAGGGTAGGTCGTATCTCACTAACCTTACTGAGTTCTTTGCGAAGGTGACCAAACAGGTGGATGTATTGATGTCTGCTTTGTTCCACAAATCCGGACGACACAAGTTTTCTATACAATAGCTGCAACTTTATTATCGGACAGCCGGCAAGAGATTCAAAATATCTCCAAATTAGCCGTGTGTCTACTTGTGGTGACACTTCTCCACGAACCTCCGCTCCACGCACAGAGACAGTATATTTTATAGGAATTAAACAAAAGGTTTACCAGTCACATGGGCGATTGTCATTACAAAGTTTAATGTAGGTAATTAGGAAGTTACAAAGCCCAATGAATATGGTTGTCCTGTAATAACATGTGAATAGTTCACAGAAGCTAATTATCGTATTCTTCATGATTATGTGTTGATGGGAAGAGAGTAAGGCAGAAGGGATTTGCCTGCTGTAAATGGGGGATTCACAAACCAATGCTAATATGGAGGGGAAATAAAACAATGGGAGCAGGAGGTAATTTAACAGGGTTGTGGCCAAGGCTATCAGTCTTGTCTGGAAAGGGCAAATCCCTCTGTCTGGGGCTACACGGGGAATCCACATGTGTGGCTCCACGAGGCTCTATTTCTGAGATACAGTCAGCCTTCCCCCTGTCTGTATTGTAAGACTTCAGGCTTTTAGTTGATACTGCAGTAAGTCCTTTGGCAGTGGAATGTTTGACCCTCTGTGGCATTTTAACTTCCTCAGATAAGTGTAAAGCAGTTGATGTGGTGTATATGGATTTCAGAAAGGCGCTTAATAAGGTTCCCCATAGTAGGCTACTATACAATATATGAAGACATGGGATTGAGGGTGATTTAGTGGTTTGGATCAGAAATTGGCTAGCTGAAATTGGCTAGCTGGTGGTGGTTGATGGGAAATGTTCATACTGGAGTTCAGTTACTAGTGGGGTACCGCAAGGATCTGTTTTGCGTCCACTGTTGTTTGTCATTTTTATAAATGACCTGGATGAGGGCATAGAAGCTTGGCTTAGTAGATTTGTGGATGACACTAAGGTCGGTAAAGTTGTCGATAATGTAGAAGAATGTTGTAGGTGACAGAGGGACATAGATAAGCTGCAGAGCTGGGCTGAGAGGTGGTAAATGGAGTTTAATGCAGAAAAGTGTAGTGATTCACTTTGGAAGGAGTAACAGGAATACAGAGTACTGGGCTAGTGGTAAGATTACTGGCAGTGTAGATGAGCAGATAGACCATGGTGGCCATGTACATAAATCCCTGAAAATTGCCACCCAAGTTAATAGGGTTGCTAAGAAGGCATATGGTGTGTTAGCTTTTACTGGTCGAAGGATTGAGGTTCAGAACCATGAGATCATGCTGCAGCATATGGACAAGAATGGAATAATATATCTTAGATGGACTTCTGATTGGTTCCACAGGTCCAAAGGGCCTGTACTATGCTGTAACACTGTATGTTCTGGATATAAATTTGCTTGCCGAAGTGAAAGGTTCAGTTTCAGATAATTTGTCGCCATAATAGGTAACATCTTCAGGAGCTTCTGAATGAAGCACTTGTGGTCTAGCCAGCTTTCTATTTATATGTTTGAGTTTCTTAGGGTCGGTGATGTAATTTCCTGTGATGATAACATTTCCTATGGTGATGTAATTTCTTGCTCTTTTTCTCAGGGGTTAGTAAATGGGATCCAAGTCATTGTGTTTGTTGATAGAATTCCAGATGGAATGCCATGCTTCTAGGAATTTTTGTGCATGTCGCTGTTTGGCTTGTCCTAGATGGATGTATTGTCCCAGTTGAAGTGATGTCCTTCCTCATCTGTATGTAAGGATACTAGTGGGAGTGGGTCATTCCTTTTGTGGCTAGTTGATGTTCATGTATCCAGTATATCTTTGCATAAAACGACAACGTAATGCAGAAGAACCATCTTTCACATCTCTTCCACCTTCTGGGACTCTGGCTTCATCTCCAGGTCTGATCATGCTGACATTGCTCAGTACTGTTGGTTTTGATGAGTTACCTATTAATATACCACATCCTGTTCTTATAGTTGTCCATCAGAGCTGTTTCGTTGATATTATTGCCTTGCCTAATCTCATTAACTTGCCTGATCGAGCACATGTAAGTCTTGGATTCCATACAAATCCCAGACTTCACGTACGTCTGATAACATAATCCCAAACCATTTGGTGAAGTGTGGAACTAGACACTAGTTGTATTTACCCAATACTGTATGAAGTATACTTGCTGCCTCCCAACCACTCCGTGTCCCGTCAGTCTCTATCAGTGCTGTAGGTACTTAATTAAATCATGCCCCTTATTAATATAATTAGCATCCTATTAACAGCTTCTCGGTGACTGATCTGTGTCCATGAAATACAAAGCAGCAGTCCTTAAAATGGGAGGGAAATCACGTGAGAGACTGTGATTGACACTGTTTGAAGAGGTGGGGAGGGGGAATATTGCGCAGATTGCAAAACATCCCTGAGTCACTGCCCTGTCATAACCATCATGTCAGAAATGGAGGCTTCATTCTTCCAAGCTGCTGTAACAGCCCAATGTTTGGAAATGAGGAACAGGGAATGAGTAACACGACTGTAAATATCCTAATATCATGAACATGAGCAGAAATAGGACCCCCTTGTCGAATCCACCTCCCCAACTATTTGCTAAGAAGTCGCGCAGTATCTCCATCACTTTCAATTCCCTTACTTTCTCAAACTGTCAATCTCCAATTTGAAGAAATGAAGCAACTGAGCAGCACGGTTCCTGGGAGGAGAGATTTCCAAAACTTCACAATGCTAATAAATGATCGTGTGCCCTTGTCTTCTAGGCTTTTGGGATTGGGAATAATTGACTGTCTTGGCCTTAAAGCCTTATCCAGCAGCTCCTTTAACTTGATTCCATGTCCTGTTCTGTTCCATTGATATTTCTGTCTGCTCTTTTGGTTGTACTTTTCATTCCCCACTAAATAAGCATTTGGTTTATTTGCATTTATTGTGTAAAAATCTTTAACAGCCTAAAGTTCACTAACTTGTCCTGTGCTACTGCATGTTGTTGGTTTGACCCTGTGTCCTTTCTGATTTGCAAGCTGCAAATTGTCAGGTCCGCATCTCTAACTGTGCTATGGGGCTGCCTCACTGCACTCACACGGGCATTCAGAATGTTGTACTGATTTATTTGTTGTTTACTGTGAGGTTGTTCAGTTTTCATTCTTTCTCCCTGTTGTATTCTCTAATCCCTGTGTTCGGTGCTGAAGTAAACCTTCCCTGTTCACACTGTGTGAATAGCTGGACCCAAGGTGGCTGCCAAGTCTCTGAATAAATAGTCTAGCAATAATACCAACTGGGCCATTGCCAACCCTGTAGGGAATGTTGAGGGAATGCAGCAAAGCTTGATTCCTGGGATGGCAGGACTGACACACGAGGAGATGTTGAATCGATAGGATTCAATTCGCTGGAGTTTGGAAGAATGAGGGGGGCGGGAATCTCCTAGAAGCCTATAGAATCCATACAGGGCTGGACAAGTTAGATACAGGAAAGGTGTTCCCAATGACTGGGGAGCCCAGAACCAAGGGTCACAGACTGAGGCTACAGCGTAAACCAGTTGGGATTGAGATGAAGAGAAATGTCTTCATCCAGAGAGTGGGGAGACTGTGGGATTCTCTGCCACAGGGAGCAGGTGAGACCAAAGCATCAAAGATTTCAAGAAGGAGTTAGATATAGCACTTGGGCCTAAAGGGATTAAAGGATATGGGGGAAAGGCAGGAACAGGTGTCAGAGAACTGTCCAATTTATGATTAATTTGGGCAGTCGTAGGTACTGCAAATATATTATTATAAATAAAGACTGTACACATTTCTTGTGAAATCAATAAATACTGGTTTGTTTCATGATATTGTGGGAAGAGAGATTGACCGCAGGTATGCAAAATGGACATTTTGCACAGCTGAGTCAAAACCCTCTTCCTGGAGCTTTAGGTACAGTCAGTTCTTACAGGGTTACAGGAGATTGATGTTAATTACAGGTCAATACAGTTTCAATCACAGTTAGAGTCATAGAAATGTACAGCATGGAAACAGACCCTTCAGTCCAACCCGTCCATGCCGACCAAATATCCCAACCCAATCTAGTCCCACCTGCCAGCACCCGGCCCATATCCCTCCAAACCCTTCCTATTCATATACCCATCCAAATGCCTCTTAAATGTTGCAATTGTACCAGTCTCCACCACATCCTCGGGCAGCTCATTCCATACACGTACCACCCTCTGCGTGAAAAGTTGCCCCTTAGGTCTCTTTCATATCTTTCCCCTCTCACCATAAACCTATGCCCGCTAGTTCTGGACTCCCCAACCCCAGGGAAAAGACTTTGTCTATTTATCCTATCCATGCCCCTCATAATTTTGTAAAGCTCTACAAGGTCACCCCTTATCTCCGCCGCTCCAGGGAAAACAGCCCCAGCCTGTTCAGCCTCTCCCTGTAGCTCAGATCCTTCAACCCTGGCAACATCCTTGTAACTCTTTTCTGAATCTTTTCAAGTTTCACAGCATCTTTCCGATAGTAAGGAGACCAGAATTGCACGCAATATTCCAACAGTGGCCTAACCAATGTCCTGTATAGCAACATGACCTCCCAAATCCTGTACTCAATACTCTGACCAATAAAGGAAAGCATACCAAACGCCTTCTTCACTATCCTATCTACCTGCGACTCCACTTTCAAGGAGCTATGAACCTGCACTCCAAGGTCTCTTTGTTCAGCAACACTCCCTAGGACCTTACCATTAAGTGGATAAGTCCTGCTAAGGTTTGCTTTCCCAAAATGCAGCACCTCACATTTATCTGAATTAAACTCCATCTGCCACTTCTCAGCCTATTGGCCCATCTGGTCCAGATCCTGTTGTAATCTGAGGTTAACCCTCTTCGCTGTCCACTACACCTCCAATTTTGGTGTCATCTGCAAACTTACTAACTGTACCTCTTATGCTCGCATCCAAATCATTTATGTAAATGACAAAAGGTAGAGGGCCCAGCATCGATCCTTGTGGCACTTCACTGGTCACAAGCCTCCAGTCTGAAAAACAACCTTCCACCACCACCCTCTGTTTTCTACGTTTGAGCCAGTTCTGTATCCAAATGGCTAGTTCTCCCTGTATTCCATGAGATCTAACCTTGCTAATCAGTCTCCCATGGGGAACCTTGTCGAACGCTTTGCTGAAGTCCATATAGATCACATCTTCTGCTCTGCCCTCATCAATCCTCTTTGTTACTTCTTCAAAAAACTCAATCAAGTTTGTGAGACATGATTTCCCACACACAAAGCCATATTGACTATCCCTAATTAGTCCTTGCCTTTCCAAATACATGTACATCCTGTCCCTCAGAATTCCCTCCAACAACTTGCCCACCACCGAGGTCAGGCTCACTGGTCTATAGTTCCCTGGCTTGTCTTTACTGCCCTTCTTTAACAGTGGCACTATGTTTGCCAACCTTCAGTCTTCTGGCACCTCACCTGTGATAGAAACAATGCTACTCGTCTGGCAGTATCGGTCAGTTCACAATGGCAACAGAGGGTTAGTTAATCGACAGAAATGGGTGTTAATATTCAGCATCCTGGCTGCAATAGTTTCATAGGGCAGTGAGCATTTATAACAAGTATCCTCATGCCATTTCAGTGACTCCACTGCACTACGCACACTCTCTCCCTTTCTATCTCTCTCTCACACACACACACACACACATATAAGTTGTGCGGTGAATTTGTACTTGCAGAATTACGTTTTGTTTTGCTCAAAAACTGCATGAGTCCATTTTAAGATTCTGTAAATCCCTTTTTTTCAATTAGAATCAGTCTGAACATTGGGGCACAGACAGCCTCACACAGGGCACCTTACACCTTCAATGCATTATCTGAGCTGACATGGCACCTATTGTTAAAGTTCTCTTGAGAGTGTTACTTTAAAAAAAAGTTCTGGGTTTTATATATGAAAGAACTGAAATCATCATGGTAATTCTAAAAGATGAGACACTTAACAAACAATCCAGGTCTTTTTCAACATGTCACTTCAGTTACATCACACTGCTATAAATTCTGCGTCTTATGATCTTATACTCCACAACCACCTGACGAAAGAGCAGCGCCCCAAAAGCTAGTGCTTCCAAATAAACCTGTTGGACTATAACCTGGTGTTTATTTTTAACTTTGTACATCCCAGAGCAACACAGGCACCTCCAAAACATGGTGCCATTTAGTCTGCGTCGGCATTGTGGTGACTGGGTTTCTATGGAGTGCCCCGGGGCTTCAGGACTTGCGATGCCATTGTGAGGCAGTGAGTCACATTAGCAGGTCATCTAGATCAGTGTTTCTCAACAGGGGCGGAAGCGCCCCCTGAGGGGTGTTTGCCTTCCTTCGGCAGGTGTTGAAGTCAAAGGGGGCGGCAAGGAGGCACTGAACAACTTTGTAGAGAGCTTACCAATCATTTGGAAGACTGCCATGTCCTTGAAGGACATTGCTGTGTGCAGATGGATAGTCGCATAACATGAGTCTGTTATTTTCCCTGCACCCATGGAGGTGTGCGCTCTGATTGGTTGCTGCGCTATTATTGATAGTCTTCTCTGTGAATGGCAAACCATTTGAACTCGTTCGCAGTTGGCACTGACTCTACTGCCAAGATCAATATCACCGAACCCGTGTCGCTTCTAGAAAGATGAAACGCAGCTTTTCCACTGTTCTACCAGGTGGCAGAATGAATGCACGTTACAGCTAATTAGCCAATCAAATTTTGCCACTTGTCTGAGCGACTTAAAATTATCGTGATAAGGTAAAAGCCATGATTCTATCAGGGTATTTGAGCGACAGTGTAAAAATGGCCTCATCGAGTAAGAAAAAGTGCAGGCAGTATAGCATGGACTATTTGTGATATGGCTTTATTCAATCGCCATCTAATAAGCAGTTACCACTGTGCTTGCTCTGTGAACAAAGTTTTTCCAACGAGGCCATGAAGCCTTCCCATCTTATTAAACATTTGGAAAAGAAACACAGTGACAATAAGGACAAAGGTTTGGCATATTTCAAATATTAAGAATAAATTCAATCAGTGACCAACGATTTCCACTGCTTTTTCAAAGATGGGAGCCACAAATGTGGATGGCCTTGTGGCATCATACAACATAGCGAAGCAAATTGCAGAATGTGGTAAACCTCATTCCGTGGGTGAATCGTTGGTGCTTCCAGCTATTGCCGAAGTATTATCAAACGTGCTACATCAGGAACCATCAATGACTATCAAGCGTGTTCCTCTTAGCAACGATTCGGTGAGAAGATGCATCAATGAAATGGCCTCAAATGTTGAGGATAAATTATGTTCCTTTTTGATATTGAAAGAAATCGGTGTCCAAATTGATGAAAGTACGATATGCAGAAATCAAGCTTTACTTTTGGGGTACGTGCATTTCATCGACAAAAATGAAATACGAGAAGGACTACTTTTTGCTCTGGATCTACCGACAGATACCAAAGGGTAAGACTATCTTCGACAGCGCCAAGGATTATTTTGATAAAAAGTCTGTTCCCCTCAAAACCATTGTTGCTTGTGCTACGGATGGCGCGCGTGCTATGACTGGCCAACATCGGGGATTTGTCACATTATTAAAGAGAGAAGTGCCACATGTTTTCACAGTACACTGCATTATCCATCGGCAGCATCTGGCTGCAAAGAAACTTAGTGAAGCCCTCAACCATTCTCTACAAGTGGTGACAGATGCGGTAAATTATATAAAGAGACACGCTGTGAATGAACGACTTCTCCGCCAACTCTGTAAAGAAAATGAAGATGAATTTCTGCAATTGCTGCTACACACAGAAGTGAGATGGCTCTCGAAAGGAAAACGCCTCAATCGTTTCCATGAACTGTTTGATTCTATCAGCGAATTCCTACACAGAAATAATGAAAACCTTTGTATGAAAGCCGAAACCGTAAAACACAACTGTGCATATCTCGCGGATATATTCGATAAGTGCAATTCGCTGATCATGCAGATACAAGGAGATAATGTGAGTTTCATAAAAGCAAGGAGCGCTGTTACATCTTTTATTGTGAAACTTGATCTCTTTCATCGGAATATCAGTCGTCGTGAGTTTTACCAGTTCCCGAGTTTAAACAATATCGCGGAGGATGTTACCAATGATCAATCACTTACCTACTCAGCTCATGTTCGTGCACTGCAGGATGATATGAAAATACGATTTGCTGATCTTATCAAGATGGAGATCCCTATATGGTTGACTGACCCCTTTATCTCATGCACAGAAGATATGGTCATTTGCCTTCGGGAAGAACTGAGAGAGCTCCAAAATGACACTGCAGTGAAAATTCGGTTTTCGCAAATGGTGAGCCCCTTTTTTGGATTCAGGATGCCACCCAATGTCGTTTCCCGCTAATAAGCGAAGAGGCAAAGTGGTTTGCACTACCATTTCCTGCCTCTTATTTGGTTGAGAAAGGATTCAGTGCCAGAATACAAGATAAGACCTGCAATCGCATGGATGTTGTTCAGTGTGGTGACCTGAGATTGCTTTTGACAAAAATTGATTCAGATGTATATGCAAGACAAGATAAACCACAAGGATTGCATTGACTATTTTGCTATCACAGACTAAATTTTATACAGTAAGCCAAAAGTAGGTGGACAGTAAGAACAGTAATAAATTATAACATTTATTTTTTGTTGTATATAAAACATATTTCACAAATATTTTCTGTTTTCAGCACTGCAGTGAATTGCAGTTATATGTGTAAAAACAGACTTTGGTGATTTTGGGGCGTTGCATGATTTCAAGGATAAGAAGGGGGCGTTGAACACGGAAAGGTTGAGAAACACTGACCTAGATAACATGTTCCTTCAGTCAGTAAGGGCTCTTTTACTGTCTGTTCCTGAGTGTGGCCAAGTTGAGGTAGCAGTGGCATTATGGGTAGGCCCTCTTTGGTTCAAGACAAACATCGTGTCTAAAACAAGTGGTTTGTTGGCAAAGTGATTTTCCCTTCTCCCACAATTACCCCTTTTTTTTTAGCAAGTGACAGGTCAGGAGCTGCAGAGCTGGGGGTTTACCTGGTGGGGGAGGCTCTGTATTATTCAGGTAACTCTCAGACTCAGATTGGTTGGAGTCCATGTGGTCTGAGTCCAGATGCTCTGCACTGTGGGCAAAGTCATCAGCACAGTGAATCTTGGCAAGTTGGGGGTCCATGGGGCAGGGGGTAGCAGCATTGGACATAAGCGCAGACAGTATTGTGTAACCAGCATAACGAGGAACATGATAGGGGCAAGGATTGCAATAAAGACAATGAGCATAGACACGGCATAATGTCTCACAGCGCCAGGGTCCCAGCCTCAAATGATTGTTTGAGTGGAGTTTGCACATTCTCCTCGTGTCTGTGTGGGTTTGCTCCGGTTTCCTCTCACACTCCAAAGATGTGCAGGTTAGGTGGATTGGCCATGCTAAATTGTCCATAGTGTTAGGTACATTAGTCAGAGGAAAATGGGTCTGGGTGGGTTACTCTTCAGAGGGTGGGTGTGGACTGGTTGGGCTGAAGGTCCTGTTTCCACACTGTAGGGAATCTGATCAAATCTCAGATAAGTCATATATAGAAATGTTCTGACATGCAATTCTCGAATGCAAGGTCCCTCAGTCCATCCTCTGTGCTCCAGTAATGGCTGGGTAATCTTGCCAGAGCAAAGAGGAGCATAGGGACAGCTAGTTGGCCTCTTCCATGGTTGCCTGGCGAGCTGATGTCTGCTGAGCCATCTGCTCGGGTCATCAGGAGTATAAGGAATGGGCCTTTCCCCTCGGGTCCAACTTGCTCCAGTCTCAAACGCAGGCCTGTGAATGTAAACATTGTAGAGGTCTGGTTAGCCCATGTTGATATTTCCACATTATTGACCACAGTTGTAGCAGCATTGCCAGTGGTTGGGATGGTTTCAATCCATATATTAATTAGATCTACTATTATCAGACAATTTTGTAACAATGTACTTGAGGTAGTTCTACGAAATCAAGTTGTAGACAAGTAAAAGGGCCCACCAGGTAAGGGAGTGGGTTGAGCACCCCCCTTGCCCAAGTGTGTACAATTATGCACATCAGAAGCTAAAACAGACAGGAGCAATGAAGGAACACAAACCTGTCCTGCATAGGTTACCATAGCTTGGTTTGAATACAGAGGGAACACTCCATTTGAATCCATAGTTTGTGCTCTTCTCCAGGGGCTCCCCCATGCAATTTCTGTATCTTTCCCAGGTCTGGCGTACCCATCCTAATAGCGTCTCTCACCAGGTTTTGCTGGGAACCCAATGGGACCAGAAGTTTGGGGTGTAAGGCTGCCTGCTTGGCAGCAGCGTCTACTTGCTCATATCCTTTGGAGAGTGTATCCGTCGCACCAGTGTGAGTCGAACATTTGCTAACTGCCAGACTGGTTTGACAAAGCAGCATTACTATAGGTTGTCCTGTGGAAGTTAAATCCTGTATGTTCTCACACATCTCTTATCGTGGACCACATCAAAAGCACAGAGTCAGTGTATATATTTGCAGATTTTGCTTTAACGAGGATGCACACATGTCGATCCTCATGTTAGTTCCAAGGTTAGGAAGGACAGTTCCCTCTCCAGTGGCAAATGTCCACAGTTAAAGCAAGGGCCTGCCATTAGTCCCCGGTATTTCGCTATGCCGTTCCCAGTACCAATGGTGTAGTACTGGGGTCTGCCTGTCTCCTATTCCAGGGTTCCCTGGGGAAGAGGCTGCTCAGCAGTGATCACTGGACGGGCATCGGGGGTAGGTTCTGCCCCCAGTGGATATCTTGGTCCCAGTCAACCTTGTCAGGGCTGGCACATGGGGTCGCTGGCAATATTCGGTGTTTACCTGTAACTTTGATTGTGGTTTGGTCTCATCGTGACCATCCCAGTAGAAGGCCAGCACTCACCTCACGTGCGACTGAAATCCCTGGGCTTGTTCATATTGTTTGTCCGGACCACGTTGGTGACACCATAGCATTAAATAAAGGTGAGTCAGCTTCTTGATTCAAGATTTGATCACCTGCAAGTGTTCTGTAACAGGCAACAAACTGCTCCCAGCAATCCCTTCATGACTCCCAAGGTTTGGGATTGCATTGCAGAACATCACTAATATTTACAGGCTGTTGTAAGGCTCGTTCTAATGACTGGATTAAGTGGTTCTCCACTTTCTACTTGGTAACTGTTTCAGGGACAGGATCTTACAGCGAAGAGCAAACAAGTGCTGAGGAATGGCCTTATACCTCTGTACTGCTCTTCAGACACATTGTGCAAATTGGGCCAGTTACTCCTTGTGGTCAGGGGGTTGGTTCATTAATGTTACTCAGTGTCCCGGGACGGCCCATAGTTTAGGATGGCTCTGCCCGCTCATCTTCCCAATGTCGGCCATGAAGCCAGTTGCTGATGGTGGACCCTTGATCGTCAGAGTAAGAAGAAGGTTTGGAATCAGGGGTGTGCTGGGGACTATCAGGAGATGTTCGGGGCTCCATGGGTGTCCTGGAGTAAAATCCCCATTCCCATCCCTTTCAGTGTCATCCTCTTCCTCAAATAGTGTCAGTATGCCAGACATGAACTTGGATTATATTTACAGCACTGTCCCACCCATCCATTCACACTCAGTTTTAGCATCTCCCAGTTGTTGGGAGTACAATAGATTGTACACATGTATATCTATCTATCACATGCATTATTCCTCCACATGACTAACAAGATATCTTTCCACTGAATAGCGACACTGACCTTCCATTCTTTAATTAATATTTAACACAATTGCTCATTTTTTTCATAATTAGGTTTAGCACCTGTTCACAAGAGGCCACTTCCCAGGTCCCTAGTTTTCTGAGCTACACCGAGGGTACTGAATCAGGACTAAAATGTCATTTAAAAAAGTATAGTAAAGTGTTTAAGTCAAAATTTACAGTCATCAGACACATATCTAGAATGTTCATAATAAATTTTCTAAAATCTAAAGTAAGTCAATTAACTGATGTTCTGTCCTAAAATTTTAAAGGTACCCACAGCATCCGCTATTTTGACTGCTGACCTGATTGTTCATGTCCAATGGTGCAATTTCCCAAGAGTGACTTTTCCTTAGCAACATCTGATACCTAAATTCCCTTCTTTTTCATGTCAGTAATATATTCAATTTGAATGTCTACGAGAAGCAATGCCTCCATACTATGCAATATTTATCTCTATGGCTTCAAGATATGTTAATTAAGTGCCTTATAAATCTTTTAAAAAACTGTCCTGAGCAATGAAGTTGTGATACATCAAACCTTTTTCCAAGTTTGAGGAAAAATGACAAGTGATGCAAAACACAATCCCAAACACTGATTGCATTTCCATCACATCAAAAGCTCTCCCAGTCGTCTTCGACGACAGAATCCCAACAGTTAGATTTGTCCTACTCTTTGGTAAAAGTGAGGACTGCAGATGCTGGAAATCAGAGTCTAGATTAGAGTGGGGCTGGAAAAGCACAGCAGGTCAGGCAGCATCCGAGGAGCAGGGAAATTGACGTTTCAGGCAAAAGCCCTTCATCAGGGCTGAACAGTCCTAATGAAGGGCTTTTGCCAGAAAGATTGATTTTCCTGCTCCTTGTCCTACTCTTAGGCACGCTTATCAAGTAAAACTAAAATGGCCACAGCACAGAACGTTACTCAACCTGTTGTTTCGGTGCCTGTGCTTTGCATGAGGAACACAGAAAGTCCCATTTACCCTTAATGGTTCCTCACTTGCTGTGCTACCTACACATTCACTCATATTGCCTTAACTTCTGTTGCCAATCACATGCACAAAGCTCAGTTTGTTTTAAGGGATGGTCGAGGTGAATATTAATCAGCCATGCTTCAATTTAACCATGATCCAATGACACAGATGACTGACTGACAATGTGTAAAGGTCAATCAATCTTGCCAATTCATTCTGATTGTGCAGTCAGGACTAATACAACTGGTTTTAAAATACTGAGTAAGATTGGCATATTTAACGAGAGCTGGAAACTGAATAATTGACTCAACATTGCACTGTGAAGTAATAAGAATAAACAGATTTCAAAGTCGCAAAATGATTCAAATCTGCTTAGTGTTATATACATGAAATTGTTCCAGGATTGTTCTATTACGTGCATATTCCATCCAGCTTATTAAGTTACAAGTTTTCTTCTTATTGAGTAGGAGTTTTGATAAGAGTCTTCAATATAACTGAAAATTGATTTAGTCAAAATCCAATTTTGTAATAAAATGTGCAGTTTTCAACTCTGAAATCCAGTATAATTACCTGCTCTTTGCCGCTCAATTTAATCACAAATTTGGTTCTTTAATCAGTTCTGGTCTGTCATTGCTCATGGAGAATGTTACAGGCTGTGAAGTAACTGCAGCCACAATAATAAAAATCTTGTCACAACTGCTCCCTATGCACAAATAATGACTAATAATGACACGGATATTAACAACAGTATTTTAACTTTTGTTACATAATTTTTACAAAATACTGTTGAACTGACCCTTCAATTCTTGGTGAGGAAGGGAAATGAATACAGAATAAAGCTACAATTGGCACTTGGACTCAAATGAGATGCAGCAGTCTTAAAATTATTCTGGATTAGTGGTGCTGGAAGAGCATAGCAGGTCAGGCAGCATCCAAGGAGCAGCGAAATCGACGTTTTGGGCAAAAGCCCATCATCAGGAATAAAGGCAGAGAGCCTGAAGCGTGGAGTGATAAGCTGGAGGAGGGTGGGGGTGGGGAGAAAGTAGCATAGGAAATGACTTGGGAGTTGCAGTGGGAGAGGGACTCCCTGAGATTCTTGTAGAGAGAGGAGGAAAACATCTTCAAGGCAGGCATCCTTGCAAGAGGATTCGCAGTAGGGTTAAAATCAATGAGGTAAAAGCAATGACTGAAGATGCTGGAAACCAGATTCTGGATTAGTGGCGCTAGAAGAGCACAGCAGTCTTAAAATTATGTCGAGTCTGAAACAAAATTTACTTATGCCAGTATTATTTTCTGAAAACAATTTTGCTGGTTTGGAAGATTTATATTCATCTTATACCCTCAGTTTTACAATTTTTAATTGAACTATAGAAAGTTCACTGTAATTCCTCCACTTAATGACCAACAATAAAAATCTGAGGCCATGTCCTTAATGGTAGGTTTAGGTCTTTTTCAGAAATAAGCAGACACCTGTTTTTTTAATCCTCATACAGAATCATTCTGCACCTTCGTCCACAGTACTGAAACGTTAATTTCACTGCACTATACCATATCGCTGAATTTTATTGTACTTTTTTTAAAAATAAACTTTGACAGGGAAGCAGTGTACAGTTTGATCTAATTTGGTTACAGTGCGACTGCCTTTTAGCTCCTTTAGTCAATTCTTTGACGAGTCCAACACTTGGGGTGAAAGGGGTGAATCTGGTCTTTGGTGGTTGCATGAAATTACATGGGGGAGTTGAGGGCAGATTTTTGCTGGTGTCAAATGGTGCAAAATCTAAGGAAAAGACAAGCTTTTTGAAAGATTGTAATGCTGTTCTCCTCCACAGTAAACTAATTTGAATCTAATAAGACTAGTCTTCATGACAGCACAAATTGTGACTCCTTGGAAATTGACAGCAGGGCAGTCATGGTGTATAAGGACGGGTGGGTTAATTCCTCACCCAATGAAACTTTTACAGAATTTGCATTTCATAACCACAGATGATTCCTTAAAAAGAATTCATCATAGAGTCCCAAATTCCAATTTATTTCAAAGCACCCCAGGATTTGGAGCTCCAGGGATCGAAACACAGACATTCAATCACCAGCAAGAAAATGTGCATTCAAGCCTGAACACAAAGAGTTAATGTTTCTACAAGGTTCAGTTAATCAGTGTCGGCAAAATGAGGACTGCAGATACTGGAGTTGAAATGTTGGGCCTTCTCGCAGAGTGCTTTAGGGAACATCTCCGGGACACCCGCACCAATCAACCACACCGCCCTGTGGCCCAACATTTCAACTCCCCCTTCGACTCTGCCGAGGACATGGAGGTCCTGGGCCTCCTTCACCGCCGCTCCCTCACCACCAAACGCCTGGAGGAAGAACGCCTCATCTTCCGCCTCGGAACACTTCAACCCCAGGGCATCAATGTGGACTTTAACAGTTTCCTCATTTCCCCTCCCCCTGACTTTGTCCCAGTTCCACCCTTCCATGACCATCCTCAGCACTGTCCTCATGACCTGTCCTACCTGCCAATCTCCCTTCCCACCTTTCCACTCCACCCTCCTCCCCGACCTATCACCTCCATCCCCACCCCCATCCACCCATTATACTCTTTGCTACCTTCCCCCACCCTCCTCTCTGACCTATCACCTCCACGCCTCCATTCCTGCACCCGCCCCCCCCACCCCCAACCCCGGTCCACCTATTGTACTCTTTGCTACCTTCTCCCCAGCCCCATCCCACTCCACGTTTATAAGACCATAAGACATAGGAGTGGAAGTAAGGCCATTTGGCCCATCGAGTCCACTCCGCCATTCAATCATGGCTGATGGGCAGTTCAACTCCACTTACCCGCATTCTCCCCGTAGCCCTTAATTCCCCGAGACAACAAGAATCTATCAATCTCTGCCCTGAAGACATTTAGCGCCCGGCCTCCACTGCACTCTGCGGCAATGAATTCCACAGGCCCACCACTCTCTGGCTGAAGAAATGTCTCCGCATTTCTGTTCTGAATTTACCCCCTCTAATTCTAAGGCTGTGTCCACGGGTCCTAGTCTCCTCACCTAATGGAAACCCTTTCCAAGCCATGTATTATCTTGTACGTCTCTATTAAGTCTCCCCTTAATCTTCTAAACTCCAATGAATGCAATCCCAGGATCCTCAGCCGTTCCTCATATGTTAGACCTACAATTCCAGGGATCATCCGTGTGAATCTCCGCTGGACACGTTCCAGTGCCAGTATGTCCTTCCTGAGGTGTGGGGACCAAAACTGGACACAGTACTCCAAATGGGGCCTAACCAGAGCTTTATAAAGTCTCAGTAGCACAACGGTGTTTTTATATTCCAACCCTCTTGAGATAAGTGACAACATTGCATTCGCTTTCTTAATCACAGACTCAACCTGCATGTTGACCTTGAGAGAATCCTCGACTAGCACTCCCAGATCCCTTTGTACTTTGGCTTTACAAATTTTCTCACCGTTTATCTCTGCACCTTGGAGGCTCCCTGCCTTCATTCTGCCTCGGAACACTTCAACCCCAGGGCACCAATGCGGACTTCAACAGTTTCCTCATTTCCCATCCCCCCACCTTGTCCCAGTTCCAACCTTCCAGCTCAGCACCATCCTCATGACCTGTCCAACCTGTCCATCTTCCTTCCCACCTATCCACTCCACCCTCCCCTCTGACCTATTACCTTTACCCCCACCTCCATCTACCTATTGCACTCTCAGATACCTTCTCCCCATCCCCAACCCCCTCCCATTTATCTCTCCACCTCTGAGGCTCCCAGCCTTACTCTTGGACTTTTTCCTGTTACACTGAATAAGTTGAACTTGGTGAGCCTGGAGAGTGATATCAGGTCATTGTCTGGCGGATATCCTTCCCTGATAGTCTTTGTATGCGTCAGTGCCTGAGGGGAGGTGTCTGTCCTGCTTACTCTCTGCTGCCATCGATGGCCTGGTGACTGTCACTGACCCTGGTCTCTGCTGGTCATCCAAGCTCGTCCCCATCATCATGTGGACCAGGGGCAGCAGCTAAATAACCCTGGGCAGCTCCAGACTGAGTAACAGGAGATCCATGCTGTGTTGTGATCCACACTGAGGAGTTCGCTGAAGAGAAACTCAATTGTTCTGACAGTATCTGTGGAGAGAGAGACTGAGTTAACATTTGGGGCCAGTGACGCTTCTTCCAAAATGAAAAGTCTGAATTCCAGTAACATTTGGATTTTTTTTTAACAAAAGCTGATTTTCAGCTTTAATATTTAATCAGATTTCTTGACGTTGTACATTGAAGGGTGTTTGTGTCAATGTCTCAATGTTGGCAGTGCAGGAGGACAATTCAGCCAGAGTTTGTCCACTCAGTCCTTTCCATTCTTTTCCTCTGATTTTCTCACTTTGTGTTTCTTTCCTTTCCTCTGCTGTGGTGTCTTGGCAGCAGGCAGTGAGAGTGGGGCAGTGAGATTGGAGGCTGCGAGTGAGGCCTGCCCAGGTAAGTTCCGGAGAAAGCAGAAGATTGAAGGCTTTAGTGGCATTAGGGGCATCAATGACAGCATTGTGGTCCAACGTGGTAAGGGTGAGTGGTGAGGGGGGGTGTCCCTGGCAACTGCAGCAAGCGTTGAGAACAGGCAGCTGAGGTCTTCTGCAGAGCAAATTAAACAGGAGATATTTAAAATAATAAAAACTTTAATGTTGACCATGGTCTTATTTCTTTATTTTTCTACTTATTCTCTGAAGTTTAACCTTTTAATGTTTTTTTTCTCTCTTTTACTACTCTGTACTGAGATACCTTTGTACCTAAGATGATGCCATGTGTGGTTGCATTATACACGTTTCACTGTATGTCTGTACTTGAGTTCAGATGACCATGAAATCTAAATCTAAATCTAAATTTATAACTGGGTCGGTCCCTCAGTCCACAGAGTGCAAAGTCTCTGTAGTGAGAGAGTCAAATTACACATCATCAAATTGAAGAACAGAATCGTCAGATATGAATCATCTCAGTGTCTGTTTCAAAATTTCTCCAAATTCCCATTCTTCTCTCTCTCACTCGCTCTATCACTCTATCTTCTCACTAATGTTTCTTTTTGTCTGTCTTTTCTCCTCTGCCTTTCCTGCAGAAACTTCCTGTCTCTGCTTCACTTTCTCTGTATCTATTTATTTCTGTCTTTTTTCTCATGTCCTTCCTATCTCTGTCCCAAATCAGTCCTTTGCTCTGTCCTTCTGTGCATGTCTTTAGAGTCATATAGTCATAGAGATGTACAGCATGAAAACAGACCCTTCTGTCCAACCTGTCCGTGCTGACCAGATATCCCAACCCAATCTAGTCCCACCTGCCAGCACCTGGCCCATATCCCTCCAAACCCTTCCTATTCATATACCCATCCAAATGCCTCTTAAATGTTGCAATTGAACCATCTTCCATCACTTCTTCTGGCAGCTTGTTCCATACATGTACCACCCTCTGTGTGAAAAAGCTGCCCCTTAGGTCTCTTTTATATCTTTCTCCTCTTACCTTAAACCTATGTCCTCTAGTTCTGGACTCCCCAACCCCAGGGAAAAGACTTTGTCTATTTATTCTATCCATGCCCCTCATAATTTTATAAATCCCTATGCGGTCACCCCTCAGCCTCCGACGCTCCAGGGAAAACAGCCCCAGCCTGTTCAGCCTCTCCCTATAGCTCAAACCCTCCAACCCTGGCAACATCCTTGTAAATCTTTTCTGAACCCTTTCAAGTTTCACAACATCTTTCCAATGGGAAGGAGACCAGAATTGCACGCAATATTCCAACAGTGGCCTAACCAACATAATGTCCAGAAGCAATATGACCTCCCAACTCCTGTACTCAATACTCTGACCAATAAAGGAAAGCATACCGAACGCCTTCTTCACTATCCTATCTACCTGTGACTCTACTTTCAAGGAGCTATGAACCTGCCCTCCAAGGTCTCTTTGTTCAGCAACACTCTCTAGGACCTTACCATTAAGTGTATAAGCCCTGCTATGATTTGCTTTCCCAAACTGCAGCACCTCACATTTATCTGAATTAAACTCCATCTTCCACTCCTCAGCCCATTGGCCCATCTGGTCACGATCCTGTTGTAATCTGAGGTAACCTTCTTCACTGTCCACTACACCTCCAATTTTGGTGTCATCTGCAAACTTACTAACTGTACCTCATATGCACCTTTAAATCTTCAGACATATTCTGTCAACAGATTTTGGGACAGCTTGAGTTCACTGGTCTCTCCTGATCCAATTCTGGTTTCTCTGAAGGTAAGTACCAGGACCAGGGGGTGGGGGGCGTATGTCGGGAGGTAACTTGTTCGGGGAATGATTGTCTGTATTGTTTCATTCTCAGCTAAAACTTTCAGTCTCCGCATTCAATCCTCAATCTTGTTACATTGAGACTTTCTGAAAGAATATCGGGTCTAGGGAGGTACGTTTATGATGTGAGGCCCATTTACAGCAGCTAAAGGATCTATAACTAACCTCAGGGACACCCTTTCCCTCTTCGTGTTCAGGTCAATGCTTGAGGAATTGTGCCAAAGTGATTCTGAAGGTCCTGAGGTTCAGCTGGTGCTATGTTCAATGAGCTGGGGTTCTCTAGAACATAGAACAGTACAGCACGGGAACTGGCCCTACAGTCACAAAGTTGTTCCGAACATGATGCCAAACTAAACTCATACCTTCTGCCTGGTCTTGGTCCATATCCCTCCATTCCTTACATATTCATGTGCTTGTCTAACAGCCCCTGAATTGCCCCTAGTGTATTCGCCTCCACCACCAGCCCTGACTGTCCATTCCAGACTCCTACCTGTCTCTGTAAATAAACATTTGTCCCTCATGTCTCCTTTGAACTTTCTCAGGAAGACCAGAGAGAAATAAGACACAGAGATAGATAAAGGCAGAGAGAACGAAACAGAGACAGGCAGGAATGACAGAAGAAAAGACACAGAGAAAGAGATGTTAGCAAGAAGATAGAGAGTGGCAGGGAGAAGAATGGGAAGTCGGAGAAATCCCGGAACAGACACGGAGAAATGCATACCTCCCAGTTTTAATAATCCCTTACTGATTAAAAATGTCTATCTCAGCCTTCAATGTATTTAATGACTCAGCCTCAATATTCCTCTGTGGTACAGAATTCCCCCAAGTACACTACCCTCAAGAAACACAAAAATATTCCTCTCCATTTCTGTCTAAAACAGGCAACTTCTAATTCTGAGTCCTGAACTCTCTCACAGGGGGGAAAAGAACACACCAACCCTATCAAATCTCCAGAGAATCTTTTATGTTTCAATAAGGTCACCCTGCAATTTTCTAAACTCCATTGAGTATGGACCTGACATACTCAACCCTTCCTCATAAAACAGGCCCTCCATTTCAGAGATCCATTTAGAAAAATCTTCTCTACACTGCCTCCTATGCCAATATATCTTCCCTACAATAAGGGGACCTGTTCACAGTATTTCAGATGTGATCTGATACATGCTTTGCATTATTTTAGCAGCATCTCTCTATGTTAACACTCCATTCCTTTTGAAACAGTCTATTTGCCCTCTCTATTACCCACTTAACTTTTATGGCAGCTGTTTATAATTCATGCATAAGGATAAATCCCTCTCTGCCACAACTTCCTGCAGCTTTTTGTAAAAGGATATAAGAATGAGGAACCAGAGTAGGCTCAAGCTTGCTCTGCCAAATGATATGAGCACAGCTGACCTCATTGTAGCCTCAACTCCACTTTCCTACCTGCAATCCATAACCCTTTGACCCACTACTCACTCAAGATCTGTCTTTCCTATTTAAACTTACTCAATGTGCCAGCATCCATCTCTACAGCAGCAAATTCCACAGATTCATGACCCTTTGCGAAAAGTAATTTCTTCTCATGTTTTAAATCATGAAGATACATCCTGTAGGTATCTTCTATCTCAATCTCCTTTTGCATCTTATATCCATCAATTAGATCTCTGCTCAGCATTCTTAACTCTGAACAGTGTAGCCCTAAACTGCCATCAGAAGGCAAACCCCTGGAATCAACTCAGTGAATATCCTCTGAACTTCCTCCTGTAAAACTACATCCCTCCACAAAGAAGGGGACCAAAGATTACATGCAATACTCCAGGTGCTGTCTCTCTAATGCTTTGTACAGTTGCAGCAATACTTCCCTACTCTTTTCCTTGAGCAATAAATGCCAACATTTCATTTGCCTTTCCAATTACCTGCTGTTTCCTGCACACCGCTTTTCTGTCATTCATACAAAAGGACACTGAGACCTCTCTGCACTGAAGCACTCTGATATCTCTCTCCATTTTGAAAATAAGTTGCTTTTCCATTCTGCCAAACAAATTAGACAACCTCACCTTTATCCACGTTAAACTTCAACTGCCAAATTTGGTCCATTCACCAAACCCATTCATTTATTAATATCTTCTATCTTCTTTGTAACTAGGTGTCACATGGACCACCGTCCACTGGTTGGTGGGTGGTGGGGAGGGGATAAGTGTCATTTTACCAGTGACTGCTACAAGACTTGATTTATACCAGCATTGCAGGAGTTTCCCTCCCACTCCAGGGTGGTACACCCAATGGTCTTCCCATAGTTTTGATCCTGGCTGTTACCAATACTAAACAAGTCAGATCTCCAAATGAAAACTGGCTGGAACGTTTTTGCAGTTAATTACTGTGATGGTTAGTCGTTGCAATATATTCAGATGAGGTTAACAACAGAACACAAATATTTCACACACAAGAAGAAATGTAAGAAAAATAAAGCCACATAGAAGGAGGGAGGAATCAGTCCAAAAGATCTTAAAGCAAACATCCAAATGGAGTTTCATCCTGTACCCTAACACTATCTGTTCCTGAGACATAGAGACACATTCCTATCTCAGCACACCATATCTGCTCAACTGACTCTTTCCAGTTTCTTTCTCCTCGAGTGGACATATTTCTGCACTTCTTTCCCAAGATCAGGAAAATAAATCATTTATTAATCTGTTGGTGTAAACATTTCCACCTCTAACAACTTGTAGTTTTCGATTAAAGTTCTCCTGACCTGGAATCTCCACAGACTGGAATCAACATCTGCTGGTTGACTGATGCCCTGAAATGAGCTGAATTACTTTGTTGGCCTGCTCAGATTGAATTAATTCTCCTGCAAACTGAACTCTGGGTCGTTTCAACCTTCTGTTCTGTAAAGATCACAACATCTTATTTTAGTTTAGTATTGATTATGAGTTGAATTGGAACAAGGATTGTTGTCCAGTTAAGGACCGAGGAAGGTGTTGCTATCCCTTGAGAAAGCTACTTAGTGAAACTCATTACAAGCTGTGTTTCTAGTGTTTCTTTGACAGCAGTGCTAGAAGATTGTGTTAGATGTTAGAGCTCCAGACGTATAATGTGAGATCTGACCAGCAACAAGCCACTGATTAGTTTGTCCAGCCATGACCAATTTTGGATGCCAGAAGTCATCTAGCTAATGCCAACTCTGTGCTTCCTTCCTGGGTAGTTGATGAGTTGGGAGGCTGGGGTGAATGTTTCTGTGGGGAGCCCTCAGACAAGGAGGTTTCTCTCTCCCTCTCTGGTAAAACCAGAAGCTGAACGTTGGAAGTCATTGTGAGCTCTTGCTATGTGTTACCATGTGGACCAGTCACTCCGTGTGCCCTGTGAAAATATGAAGGAAGCTGAGGAAAGGATCAGGGAACTGAAGGATTTGGGAAACAAATGGACCACCCACTGTTTGGGAAAAGATCCATGTTATTCAGCGTGGAGGGGGCTGATAGGGAACCTTTGTTTTTTGGATGTGTAATGTGAGGCCCATTCTCTCCCAGTTGTTGGTGAATGTGTTGACAATGGTTTGTAGGCTGGCCTTGGAGTTTGCTCACACGTGGGCAGTGTTAGTGTTACTGCAGCTCAATGACAGACGCTCGGCTCTTCCTGGTTCTGGCCTGGAGGTGTCCAAAGTTGAACGATTTCCTGCTCACTCTGCAGAACGACTTTATTTTTTCCTACATTATACTGTTTGCCAACATTTTGTCCACTTATATTATGTATCAATATCTCTCTGTAAAAGGTGTGTATCCCTTCCACAACCTGCCTTTCCAGTTGTTTTGTTGCCAAATTTGGCTGCAGTCCATTCACTTCATTCCTCCCAGTCATTGATGTACAATGTAAACGGTTGCAGTCCCAGCGCAGATCTCTGTGGAATCTTGCGGAAACACCTGTCTGTTCCCTTCATGATTGAATCTGCTATGACACAGCCTTCCCACACTTTCTCCTCCTTCCCCGCAGTTGTCACTTTATCATCACCAAGAGATAGGAGCACAGGTCATTTCTCCACTTTGACAGAAGCTTCCAGCTGTGGGAGTTTGAGTTTCTATTGAGGGCAGAGAAATTGTTATAAATAAATAAATTAAAAGATTAGCTAAGCTAAAGGTGGAAAAAAGATCAGATTCAGGGAGACTGCAAGCAAAACACTTGAATAGATCTTCAGCAGAACTGGTTTTGTGCTTCCTGGATTTTGGAAGTTGTTAGGATTGAGATTAGAGTCTGAAGTTTAGGAACTTGGCTGAGGTAACATCAATCTTTTCAAAAGGACTTCAGAGAAACTCCAGTGGATTGAGCTTAGCCTTTGCTGTGGAGTAGAAATGTCTTGAAAGAAAGATTAAAGATGCATTCAGGAGCATTGACATTAGTAGGAAAGTGTCATGGTGCATTTGTGGAAGAGACCTCTTAAACAAGATTTTTCTGAATTGTTCTAGCACCTTTTTCCAGGATTTAGAAGCAGAGCAGAGACGGTGGAGCAACAAGGTAAAATTGACTTCAGGGATCTGAATGTGGGAGAAGGAGGCAATGAGATTGTTGGGGAGGAGGGTGGGATTGAAACTTGGAATGAGCTGCTTGTTCAGGGGCACACTGGGTCATCCCTTCCATTGCACTGGTAAATGGTACATGAAATAAAATGATGCAGTCCAATGAAGGCCTTTCAGCCCATTAAATGTCTATCATTTTACAGCTCAATCATAATGATTCCAAACAGACAGTACAGTTCCCATAGCTAGTTCTGGTCCGGATTTATTTGAGTAATTGTGTGCAGTCTGTCATGGACCAAGTGATACCCCCTCAGAACATTTCAAGTAAGCAGCCCAGACCCTAACTTTGATCATTGTTTTAATCAGGTGTAATGCGGATATTCCAGGAGGGTTGCAGTTGGTCAAACCACATAATTTTAAACAAAACAGAATTTAGTTACAAGATTACTGAATGAAACACAAACAAAAGTGAACAGAATATGGAATAACTTAATCTATCTGAAAACCAAACAGATTATCCCAACTTAATGATGCTGTTTCCAATACTTGCAAGAATCCCCATAAACACCTCTTGGCTCAAAAGGTAAAATCAAACACAGGGTCTTTACAGGAGAGAAGTCAGAGAGAGAGGGTCAGAATGGGCCTACTTCTTTGGGGTCCAGCAGCTTTTTTCAACTCTACTCTGCTAAAACCAAACCAAACTAGTGTGAAGCAGAGCTGGGAGAACTGGCCACTCCCCTTTGCCTGAACTGCTGTGCTCTTCCAGCACCACTAATCCAGATTCCCCTTTCATTGTACAAGTGTTTTTTTTAACATGAAAGTCTTTTGCCTGAGGGGCAAAAGTATCTGTTAGCTGTCATCGAACTGGCCCGAAAACCCATCCAATCCCTGCATCTGTTTCTTTTATGACCTCCTGAAAAAAAAAGCCAAGGACACCATAAATAAGCTTGTTAAAGGAGCAGCATAGTCACAAGTCCAACTGAACCCAATGCTTTTGACCCACCTTAGACTTGTCTTAGACTTCATTATCAAACATTTTGTTTTATTTTTAGCAGCTTCTCTATCCTTTAGTCGATGCTGTAAAATGACAGATATCTGATGGGCTAAATGACCTGCTTTTCTTCTCAGTATTAGATGGTATCAATAATTTATAATGTGGACACAACATTGCTTTTACTTTCAGGTATCGATGGCTGATATTGGATCCTTTGCATGGTATAATTCAACAGATGATAAACATCTGATAAACATATATCATCATGGTGGATTGTTGGGTCTTCAATCAGAGATAGAGAAAATATCCAACACATTTAAAAATGTGAAGATTAATTTGCAGTGATGGGTGCATCGGGTGTAGGGAAATCCACTTTAGTCAATGCACTGAGAGGCGTGGATAACAATGATGAATATGCAGCTCCCATTGATATTGTAGAAAGCACAATGGAGAGCAAATGCTACACACATCCCACTGTACCCAATGTGATATACTGGGACACCCCTGGAGTCGGTTAAAGTTAACAAGTTCCTCAAAGATATCAGGTTTTCAGATTTTGACTTTGGTTTGCTTGTTAGTGATCACTGCTTCAGAGAAGGAGATGAAATCCTGGTCAAAGCGATGAAGGAGGCAGGTAAACTGCTCTTCTTTGTGTGCTCGAAGATCGGCCAGTCTCTCTGGTCTGAGAGAAAGAAACCCGTGAAGAGCAAGTATTTCAGAAAATCAGGGATTATTGTTCCAGCTCATTGGCCCAAATGGGTATGAAAGATGAACGCGTCTTTCTCATATCACGTGAAGATCTGGATAAGTATGAATTCCCTGAATTGTGCAGTGCAGTGGATGCTATCCTACCAGAAACAAAGAAGAATGTGTTTTCGTTCTCTCTACCAAACAGATCCATAGATGTTATCAAAAAGAAACAAGAAGGCCTGAAGATATTCATCCATGGGTTTGCTGCAGCCTCTGAGGGTGTGGTGCCATTCCAATTCCAGGGCTATCCCTAGCCTGTGACCTAGCCCTGATTACCTCAGCACTGCTGTTCGTGCATAACGTTCTGGGTCTGAATACCTCCGCGATTGAAAAGCTGGCTAAGTCCTTGGGAAAATCTGTGAGTGAGCTGCGAGCTAACACCAATGACACATGGATTTTTGAAGAGATTAATCCAAACCTGGTGCAGATGTTGCTCATGCGGAATGCCACCATGTTGCTTCTAACGGCAGCCGAACCAGTCCTGGACTTTGTCCCAGTCTTTGGCGCAATCTTTGGGGTAACCTCATCTGTTTATGTAACCTACACTGTCCTGACTCCGGCACTGGAAGACATGGTGAACGCTGCAAAAACAGTCCTAAAGAATGCCTATGACCTTACTTAAATCATCAGCACCTGATGAGGGAAAACAAGAATACACGAGGCTACAGCTTGTTGCAAATATATCGCAGCTAATCTTTGTGCTCAGTCCCTGTTCCTCATCACCCCAAGTGCTTTCTCCTCAGAAATGGAGACACAGAATACTGCAAAGATTATGGACCCTGACAACATTTCATCTGTAGTACTGAAGATTTGTTTAATGTTATCGATATTTTGGTTATGGCACCAGATGGCAGGTGACGTTTGCTTCACACAAGCCAAGCAATGAAACAATCTAACCAGCATCTCTTGACATTCAATGACATTATCATTACTGCATCGCCCACTATCAATGTCTTGCAGGCTAGCATTGACCAGAAATGGAACTGTTTTGTCAAATAAACACAGTGGTTCCAAGAGCAGGTCAGAGACTGGGAATACTGTGGCAAGTAACCCCCGTCCTGACTCCCCGAAGTCGGTCCACTATCTACAAGGCACAAGTCAGGAGTGTGATGGAATACCCCCCACTTGCCCTGGATGGGGCAGCTCCAACGGCACTGAAGAAACTTGACACCATCCAGGACAAAGCAGCCACTTGATTGGCACCAAATCCACAAACGTCCCCCCTCCATCCAATGGGGTCAGTAGCAGGAGTGTGTACTATCTACAAGATACACCAAAGAAATTAGTCTTGATCTTTTAGACAGCACCTTCCAAACACACAATCACTTCCATCTAGAAGGTTAAGGGCAGCAGATACATAGGAACACCACCCCCCTGCAAGTTCCCCTCCAACCCACTCACCGTCATTAATTGGAAATATATCACCCTTCTTTCTCTTTCGCTGGGTCAAGATCTTGCAATTCCCTCCCTAATGACATTGGGGGTCTCCCTATAGTGGCTGGACTGCAGCATTTCACCACCATCTTCTCAAGTGGCAGCTAGGGACAGGCAATAAATGCTGGATCCAGCTAGTGACACCCATGTCTCATGAGTGAACATGAAACGAATCATTGTATTAAATTGGTACTCACTGTTCTGGGTCTTTGTTATTCCTTGCTCTTAGCCTCTGTCATGTACTGTCATTGATGTCTTGATATTACAGACTGATGTATTAATTCTGTATCGATGTGCTAACTACAGGTTGTTGTGCTACAATGCATGTTTCACTAACATGGATTCGCTCTAACATGATTGATGAATTGGGATCACTGTTTCTAAAGTGCAAACTTTTAAAGCGTGTAGTGGTTATAATGCAATTCTGGCCCCATTAGTTTAAATGGTGCTGCTATTATACAATTTTCTTATAACAGGATCATATGAATAGAACTACCACATTGTAACAGAATTGACTGTACTTTAAATGGCTGTGGTCCATTTAAAATAGAAAGCCAATACAGCATGAGGTTCTCAAACTCCACCCCAGTATCTGTGGAATTCAAACAGAGGGGAAGCTACTGTGGATAGTTAATTTAGCAGGAAATATTTTAATGGCTTTTATATTCTTCAACGGTGCATCCTTTTCTGGTATCAATTATTAAGATATGTTTTATGCATAAAAGACATGAGCACTAGTTTCCTCACAGTCTGTCCATGCAGAATACATGTATTTGATGGACTGCCTGGTTTACTGCTGCATGGTCAGTCTCTATAATCCTCCATACAGACCCATATATATTCACATCCTCGTGCACAATGTTAAGTTGTACCAGAGCTCCTGCTTTTCCAGCTTTTGCAATAACCCTCCTGCTTCTTCTGTTAAGAGTGTAATGTGGTAATGTGGTGTAAGGTTGAACCAATATTAAAGTTCAAACACAACAAACCAACAGCTGCTTTCTGTTCTCTTCAATCACCTTTACCGGATCACTCTGTAAATGAGTCAGAGTGAAAGAGAAACTTATTGACCTACAACTAATGGCTCTCCAGTGGGATGAAATTACTGGAGATGGTTTTCCAAGCAAATTGCCCAAAGGAACATAGAAACTAGGAACAGAGGTAAGCCATTCAGCCCTCCAAGCCTGCTACATCATTCAATATGATCACCACGGATCATCCAACTCAGTTTCCTGTTCCCACTTTTTCCCTCATACCTTTTGATACCATTAACGTTAAGAACTATGTATAACTCCTTGAAAACATTCAATGTTTTGCCGTCAACAGCTTTTTGTGGTAGTGAATTCCTTTCACCCTCTCTGGATAAAGCCATTTCTCCTAACCTCAGCCCTAAATGGCCCAACCTATATCCTTAGTGACCCTGGTTCTGGCCCGTGGGTGGATGAAGATGGGTGAGAGAGGCTCGGTCTGATTAGTCTTATTATGGCCTCAGGTGGGTAGAGGGTTGCTTCCCGCACTGACCTCTGTTATACACCTTCTGATCACAGCTGATTGGAATACTGGGTATGTAAGATCCCACAGTGAAACCAACTTGATAGACCATAAGTTTCCTTTCTCCTTTACTGTAGAGGTCATTTGCAACCTATTCACAAGAGGCTGCTAGTGTACATTTAACACAAGAGCACAAAAATCTCTTACATAAAAGAATACCAGGAATAATCTTATGCTGAATGAGAATGAATGGAACAATCTGGTTGCAAGGAAGGACGATCCAATACTTCTACCTGAGCAATAGCGTTGCAGACACTCAAACCCCAGGGAAGGATGACCCCTATCTTCATCCTAGAGGTCTTTGTTCAATTGGCACAGCTGTGATCTGTTCCCTTTTTGGAAATTTCTGTTCCTCATCTGTTGCTATTTTTCTCAGATTAACATTTTTCCCCACAATGTTTAAAAAAAGCTACTAACTCAGCTCACTATTATTCAGGGCATGGGTTCCTTCCGCTTACATTGTCAGCCTTTTCCTCTCTGATGCCCCACAGCCCTCTGCTTTTGGAGTTTTCTTCTAAGCAACTGTAGACTTCAACCCAGTCCAGCTCTGAGGAATATGGACAGGATGGTGGCTCAGTGGTTAGCACTGCTGCCTCACGCCACCAGGGACATGGATTCATTTCCACCCTCAGGCAACTGTCTGGGTGGAGTTTACATATTGTCCCAGTGTCTGCTTGGGTTTCCTCTGGGTGCTCTGGTTTCCTCCCACAGTCCAAAGATGTCTAGGTTACGTGGACTGGCCATGCTAATTTGCCCATAGTGTCTAGGGATGTCTAAGTTAGATTGGTTAACTATCGGAAATGTTGGGATCATATTCAGAAGGTTAGTGTGAACTTGATGGGCCATAAGACTGTTGCTAATTGTTGGGAAAAAACCCATCTGGTTCACTCATGCCCATTTTTAAAGACGGTAAAATGCCACCCTTACCTGGTTCGGCCTATATGTGACTCCAGACCCATAGCAATGTGGTTGACTGTTAACAATTAAGGATGGGCATAAATGCTGGCCTGGCCAGCGATGCCAACATCTTGTGAATGATGTTTTTAAAAATCCCCAAAGAATCCCCTCTTCTGACCTTACGATGGAGGGAAGGTCATTGATGAAGCAGCTGAAGATGGTTGGGTATGAGTCAGACTCTGTTTAGCTAGTATTATATATTCCAGCAATTAGCAGCTTGGATGTTGTGACAATGGGATTTTGACTGGTCAGGCACACTCTGCTTCTTCTTCTGCACATACTGTGCCCACCTTGTATTCCCCCACCCCTGTGCCCACTCTGCTGCACTGAGGATGCCAGTTGTATTGAGCCATATTTTCTGACATCACACAGTATAAACAATTGCCCCATGACATCAGCACATTATTATGCTGGTGCAGCCAGTGCTTACACTGTGTAAACACACAATCCCCTTGGATGCTAACATGGATTTCCAAGTAACAGTCCCACATTGGGTTCATGTGCTTTCCACAGGCTGCTCAGGTTTACACAAACTGACGTGTTTCCGATGCAGCACGCTCCTGGCACCACCTGGACAGGGAAATGAATCATCTCATCTTCCTATTTATCAGTCTGATCACCCTGTCACATCATACTGTTGGGTCGAATACTGGTGAGAAAATGTCAGTGTGAGGGTGTGTGTGAGGGTGCATCACCATGTGTGTGGGTGTGCAACTGTGTGAGAGTTTGTGTCACTGTGTGAGTCACAGTGTGTGTGTGAGGGTTTGTCGCTGTGTGTGAGAGTGTCTGTGTCACTGTGTATGAGGGTCTGTGTTACCATGTGTGTCACTCTATATGTGTGTATGAGGGTTTCTGTCACTGTGTGTTTGTGTGTGTGAGAGTCTGTGTCACTGTGTGTTAGTATGCATGTGTATGCAGGTGTGTCACTGTCTGTGTGTGGGTGTATCACTGTGTGTATGTTAGGGTTTGTGTTAACATGTGTGCCACTGTATGTGTGTTTGTGTGAGGGTTTGTGTCACTGTGTAAGGTTGGGTCACCCTTTATGTGTCACCATGTCTGTGAGAAACACATGCACACCTGTAGATGTGAGCAAGTGTGTACATGATTGTAAGGGTGTGACTGTGTGATAGTGTGTGGGTGTGACTGTCAGTGTTTGACAGTGTGTAAGGGTGTGACATTGTGGGGGTGTGGAGTGGGGGTGTGTGATATTGTGATTATGCCACAGTGTGTAAAGGTGTGCCAGAGTGTGTGGGTGTGCATGTGTGTTTGTGTGTGTGTGACTGTGCATGTGGCTGGGATTTTTCGAGGTCAGTCCTCTGCGTGGGTCAGCTGAGGCTGATAAATGACCACATGAGGGCGTGATGCTGGGGAGCTGGAAGGGTGTGTGGGAGGGTCTTCCTGGTCATTGGAACAGTTCACCTGAATGGGCACTTTGCTCAGGAACACTGGCCGTGGTGGTAAGGACCACCATTGCAGGACCGTGAGACAGTAAGGAATAGCTGCAGGAGAGGTCCATCAAGACTGCTCTGTCATTCATTCAGTTTACAGCTGATTTTAGAGAGAGGGAACCATGTTAAAGAGAGAATAGTGTCACATTAAAGAGAGAGAGATGGGACTGTGTTAGAGAGAAAGGGGACTGTTTTAGAGAGAGAGAGAGGATGGAGAGTGAATGGGAGAGACAGCCAGTCTCTGTTAGTAGAGAGAGGGTAGCACCTGTGTCATACAGAGAGGGTGGGGACTGTGTCAGAGAGATAGAGAGAGAGTGTGTGTGTGGGGTCCATGTTAGAGAGAGAGAAAGTGGGGTCTGCATTTGACAGGAACGAGTGGGGGCTGTGTTAGAGACGGACTGGGGCCGGTATTTGACAGGAACAGTGTGAGGTCAGTGTTATATTAGGCTTTGGCCTAGCTTGTATGTATTGTTGAATGTTGCTGCTCTCCCAGTCAGGACATCGTGTAGCTGCTGTTTGCCTGTTCACTCTCTCCTGTCTCCTGATCTGACAGTTAGGCCTGTTTGCAGTTCCAGGATTGTTCCTTGTCGGATGTGACAGTGACAGATTTATACTCCAGGCTGGCGATGATCTTATCATTCCCTGTTACTTTTACTCACAAAACGAGCCCCAACTCATCACCGTCCAATGGGAGAAACTGGGAGCTGGCAGATTGGTTCAACGTTACCAGATCAACAAGACTCTCTTTGACCAACTGGATCCAGACTATCGAAACCGAGCACAGATGTTTGAGAAAGAGATTGCAGAAGGCAATGTCTCCCTGAGGTTAGATAATGTGCGTCTATCTGATACAGGGACATACCGACTCAATGTCAATGCTACCTCAGGAGCTGGTCACAAGGATATCACTATCCAGGTGGGAGGTAAGAGCAAGGCCTTCAACTAAAACCCAGTCCCACAGACCGCCAGAATGGCAATGTCCAGAATATCATTTCAATCTCATTGATGTGACTGGGAACAATGCAGATTAACAGATCATTGACAGAGAATCCTAGGGCCAGATTGTTAAATTTTTACTCATATTATTCATTCATGGTCAGAATAATGACAGTGTTTGTTGGGGACAGTGTAGAAGGACCTTTACTCTGTATCTAACCCCACACTGTCCCTGCCCTGGGAGTGTTTGATGGGGATAGTGTAGAAGGACCTTTACTCTGTATCTAACCCCACACTTTCCCTGCCCTGGGAGTGTTTGATGGGGATAGTGTAGAAGGAGCTTTACTCTGTATCAAACTCCGTGCTGTCCCTGTCATAGAGCCATAGAGATATACAGCATGGAAATAGACCCTTCAGTCCAACTCATCCATGCTGACCAGATATCCTATATAAAACCTGATGAAGGGTTTTGGCCCAAAATATTGACCTTCCTGCTCCTCAGATGCTGTCTGACCTGCTGAGCTTTTCCAGCTTCACATTTATGGACTCTGCTTCCAGCATCTACAGTCCTTACTGTCTCCAATCTATGTAAATCTAGTCCCATTTGCCAGCATTTGGCCCATATCCCTCTCAACTCTTTCTATTCATATGCCTGTTTTGAACTCCCCAACCCTGGGGCAAAGACCTTGTCAATTTACCCTACCTATGCCCCTCATGATTTTATAAACGTCTATAAGGTCAGCCCTCAGCCTCCGATGCTCCAGTGAAAACAGCCCCATCCTATTCAGCCCCAGTCTGAAAACAAGCCTCCACCACCATCTTGTCTTCTAGCCTCAAGCCAGTTCTTTATCCAAATGGCTAGTTCTCCCTGTATTCCATGTGGACTTGCTAACCAGTCTGACATGAGGAACCTTATTAAACGTCTTACTGAAGTCCATACAGATCACATCCATCGCTCTGCCCTCTTCAATCCTCTTCAATACTGCTTCAAAAAACTCAATCAAGTTTGTGAGACATGATTTCCCACGCACAAAGCCATGTTGACTATCCCTAATCAGTCCTTGCCTATCCAAATACATGTACATCCTGTCCCTCAGGATTCCTTCCAACAACTTGTCCATCACCGATGTCAGGCTCACCAGTCTATAGTTCCCACCTTTTCCTTACCACCTTTCTTAAACAGTTGGCACCATGTTAGCCAACCTCCAGTCTTCCAACACCTCATGTGTGGCTATTGATGATCCAAATATCTCAGCAAGGGGCTGAACAATCACTTTCCTAGCTTCCCACAGAGTTCTAGGGTATACCTGATCAGGTTCCGAGGATTTATTCACCTTTATGCGTTTTAAGACTTCCAGCATCTCCTCGTTGGTAATATGGGCTTTACTCAAATATGCTATTTATTTCCCCACGTTCTCTATCTTCCATATCCTTCACCACGGTAAATATTGATGCAAAGTACTCACTTAATATCTCCTCCAATTCCTTCGGTTCCACACATAGACTGCCTTGTTGCTCTTTAAGGGGCCCTATTCTCTCCAGAGTTACTCTTTTGTCTTTAATGTATTTAGAGAATCCTTTTGGATTCTCCTTAATTCTATTTGCCAAAGCTACCTCATGTCTCCTTTTTTGCTCTCCTGATTTCCCTCTTAAGTATACCTCTACTGCCTTTATACACTTCTGAGGATGCACTCGATCTCTGCCACCTGGCATATGTTTCCTTCTTTTTCTTGACCAAACCCTCAGTTTCTCTAGTCATCCAGCATTCCCTACACCTACTAGCCTTGCCTTTCATCCTAACAGGAACATACAGTCTCTGGACTCTTGTAATCTCATTTTTGAAGGCTTCCCATTTTTCAGCCATCTCTTTACCTGGGAACGTTCACCCACGATCGACTTTTGAAATTTCTTGCCTAATACCATCAAAGTTGGCCTTCCTCTAATTTAGAACTTTAACTTTTAGATCCTGTCTATCCTTTGTCATCACTATTTTCAGACTAATAGAATTCTGGTCACAAGCCCTATAATGATTCCCCACAGACACCTCAGTCACCTGCCCCTGCCTTATTTCCCAAGCATAGGTCAAGTTTTGCACTTTCACATACTGAATCAGAAAATGTTGTTGTGCACACTTAACACGTTCCTCTCCATCCAAGCCCTGCCTTGGAGAGTTTGATGAGCGGACAGTGTAGACGTAGCTTTACTCTGTATCTAACCCCGTGTTATCCCTATCCTGAAGTGTTTGATGGGGACAGTAGAGGGAGCTTTCCTCTGTATCTAACCCCGTGTTATCCCTATCCTGGAGTGTTTGATGGGGACAGTGTAGAGGGGGCTTTACTCTATATCTAACCTCATGCTGTCCTTGTCCTGGAGTGTTTGATGGGGACAGTAGAGGGAGCTTTACTTTGTATCTAACCCCATGCTGTCCTTGTCCTGGAGTGTTTGATGGGGACAGTAGAGGGAGCTTTCCTCTGTATCTAACCCCATGCTGTCCTTGTCCTGAGAGTTTAAGGAGCAATGATTGATTCTCCCTTTGTAAAATGAATTATCCTAGTTTAGTCTTAGTGAAAAGAAATAGACACAGTATATTTTTAATAGTTCAGACACTGTTTCTTTGTTTAATCTTGAAGGATTGATTGTTAACAGAATGAATTTACTTTTCTACCTCCTGGAGCCATTGGCCGTTCTCCCAGATTTTACTCATTTGTCACAAAGAAGAACGACTCAGTGTTGGTTTGCGAGTCCACAGGCTGGTATCCTGTACCGAATGTGACCTGGCAAAACCCCGCGTGGCGGAACATCACCAAATCTTCCCAGACCCATGAGACAGACAGCAGAGATGGCACAGTCTGGGTACGTAGTGCCATGACCTTCCCCAGTGGCTCCAAAGGCAGTTCCACCTGCACCATCTGGAACCCACTACTGCACCAGGGCATCTCTTCCACTTATACACTGCCTGGTGAGTACCGTACAACACAACAGGAACTGCATTACTGTAGAAACCTTCACCTCCCCCTCTGGATGTGCCCAAGTGAAACCAGTCTGAAGTGTGTCGGCAATGTAACAGCCCCCAATCACATCTTCAAATGTATCTTAACAGCCCCTTGGTGGAGGGGAGGGTTGCAGGGTGTTGACTTGGATTTAACATCTCATTGGTAAGACAGGACGGCCAATAATGCTGCCTTCCCTTGGCCATTCCCACCTTTATAGTGGCTGCTGAATACACCTTTGAATGGAAAAGTTGAAGGCATTGGGAGGAAGATATCCAAGATGGAGGTCCACGCCCCATCTCCCTCACTCACCATCTCTCTGTTATTTAGGCAGCAAGACCCTTTCTTTCCAAACGACGTCCCTAGGTCTTGACTCACCCACACTGGGAAAACATTTACTCAGTATGCACCTTCTCCAATCCCTTCAGGAACTTACATGTTTCAATAAGGCCACCTCTCATTCTTCACCACTCCACTGGATACAGGTCCACCATTTTTTACAACATAACCTCTGCTGTCCCAGGAAGCACTCTCGTGACCTTCCTGTGAGCTGTGTCTTGTGCAATTTAGGACCCTGCAGACATGGTCCCAGCAATCTGCTGTTAAAATCCCTTAACATATTCCATTCCCCCTCCCCTCAACAATCAACAAGATACTTTTGTATTATTAAAACTGACTTGAGCTTCTACACAATTGTAGTTGACCTTGATCTTGACTCTAAGGCCATTGAGACCCAATTGGAATGAGGAACTGGCACTTTGCAGTGCATCCTGGGTAGAGAGAAAAGGGAAGAGGATCGGGGTGGGGGCAAAGGAAGGAACGTGCTGATGACTGGGAGACAAGAAAGGACCAGAATTAAACCCACCCCAAGGTGTGTTTATTTATTAATTGGATGAGGGTGTTACAGATGAAGCCAGCATTTGTTGTCCATCCCAGAGGACAGCTAAGCGTCATCCACGTTGCTGTGGGGCTGGAGTCATGTATAGGCCAGACCAGGTAAGGATGGCAGTTTCCTTCCCCAAACGGCATTAGTGAACCAGATGAGTCTTTTTCAACAATGGGTTCATGGTCATCATTAGACTCTTCATTCCAGATTTGTATTTAATTCAAATTCTACCATCTGCTGTGGTGGGATTTGAACTTGGATCCCTGGAACGTTACTTGGGTCTTTGGATTCACAGTCCAGCGATAATATCTTGAGGCCATCTTCTCTCCTAAAAGGTTGACCATCTGTGTGGGGCTGCAGCCCAGTGTCAGGAGAGCAGGTGTAGTGCCCAGGGTGTTTGGGTGGGAGGTTGCTGTCCTATTCTCCAGGATGTGACCCTGTCCCATTTCAGCAAAGGGCAGCCTCAAAGCGGTGTCTCTAAAGATATCCTGTGTTTCTCTCCCGTCAGCTATAGGTTATGGTCCATACATCCAATCGCGGGTAACAGGAGGTGGGCGCTCGGTGCTGACCTGCCAGTCCTCAGGCTGGTACCCCACTCCGGAGGTCAGCTGGCACAATGACCTGGGTGACACCATGACACGGTTCCTGCTCACTGAGCTGACCAACAGCACTGATGGGAGTGTGTCTGTGAAGAGCTCACTCAAACTGAAGGCTGGGCTGAGTGGGAACTACACCTGCACCATCTGGAACCCAGTGTTGGAACAAGGACTGTTTCACCGTTTCACTGTCCTGAGTGAGTACACCCACAGGCTTTCAGTGTGTGTTATAGTTGGTGCGTGTTATCATTGGTGCATGTTATAGTTGGTACGTGTTATAGTTGGTACGTGTTATAGTTGGTGCGTGTTATCGTTGGTGCATGTTATAGTTGGTGAATGGTATCATTGGTGCATGTTATAGTTGGTGCGTGTTATAGTTGGTACGTGTTATAGTTGGTGCATGTTATAATTGGTACGTGTTATACTTGGAGCGTGTTATAGTTGGTGCGTGTTATAGTTGGTGCGTGTTTATAGTTGCTACGTGTGATAGTTGGTGCTTGTTATAGTTGGTGCATATTATAGCTGGTACGTGTTATAGTTGGTGCGTGTTATAGCTGGTACGTGTTATAGTTAGTGCGTGTTATAGTTGGTGCGTGTTATAGTTGGTACGTGTTATAGTTGGTGCGTGTTATAGTTGGTGCGTGTTATAGTTGTTACGTGTTATAGTTGGTGCGTGTTATAGCTGGTACGTGTTATAGTTAGTGCGTGTTATAGTTGGTGCGTGTTATAGGTGGGATGTGATATAATTGGTACGTGTTATAGTTGGTGCGTGTTATAGTTGGTACGTGTTATAGTTGGTGCGTGTTATAGTTGGTGCGTGTTATATTTGGTGCATGTTATAGTTGGTACGTGTTATAGTTGGTGCATGTTATAGATGGTACGTGTTATAGTTGGTGCGTGTTATAGTTGGTACGTGTTATAGTTGGTGCGTGTTATAGCTGGTACGTGTTATAGTTGGTGCGTGTTATAGCTGGTACGTGTTATAGTTAGTGCGTGTTATAGTTAGTGCGTGTTATAGTTGGTGCGTGTTATAGTTGGTACGTGTTATAGTTGGTGCGTGTTATAGTTGGTGCGTGTTATTGTTGGTACGTGTTATAGTTGGTGCGTGTTATAGTTGGTGCGTGTTATAGCTGGTACGTGTTATAGTTAGTGCGTGTTATAGTTGGTGCGTGTTATAGTTGGTACGTGTTATAGTTGGTGCGTGTTATAGTTGTTACGTGTTATAGTTGGTGCGTGTTATAGTTGGTGCGTGTTATACTTGGTACGTGTTATAGTTGGTACGTGTTATAGTTGGTGCGTGTTATAGTTGGTACGTGTTATAGTTGATACGTGTTATAGTTGGTGCGTGTTATCGTTGGTGCATGTTATAGTTGGTACGTGTTATAGTTGGTACGTGTTATAGTTGGTACGTGTTATAGTTGGTGCATGTTATAGTTGGTATGTGATATAGTTGGTACGTGTTATAGTTGACGCGTGTTATAGTTGGTACGTGTTATAGTTGGTGCGTGTTATAGTTGGTACGTGTTATAGTTGGTATGTGTTATAGTTGGTCAATGGTATCATTGGTGCATGTTATAGTTGGTGCGTGTTATAGTTGGTACGTGTTATAGTTGGTGCGTGTTATAGTTGGTGCGTGTTATAGGTGGGATGTGATATAATTGGTACGTGTTATAGTTGGTGCGTGTTATAGTTGGTACGTGTTATAGTTGGTGCGTGTTATAGTTGTTACGTGTTATAGTTGGTGCGTGTTATAGTTGGTGCGTGTTATACTTGGTACGTGTTATAGTTGGTACGTGTTATAGTTGGTACGTGTTATAGTTGGTATGTGTTATAGTTGGTCAATGGTATCATTGGTGCATGTTATAGTTGGTGCGTGTTATAGTTGGTACGTGTTATAGTTGGTGCGTGTTATAGTTGGTGCGTGTTATAGTTGTTACGTGTTATAGTTGGTGCGTGTTATAGTTGGTGCGTGTTATACTTGGTACGTGTTATAGTTGGTACGTGTTATAGTTGGTGCGTGTTATAGTTGGTACGTGTTATAGTTGATACGTGTTATAGTTGGTGCGTGTTATCGTTGGTGCATGTTATAGTTGGTACGTGTTATAGTTGGTACGTGTTATAGTTGGTACGTGTTATAGTTGGTGCATGTTATAGTTGGTATGTGATATAGTTGGTACGTGTTATAGTTGACGCGTGTTATAGTTGGTACGTGTTATAGTTGGTGCGTGTTATAGTTGGTACGTGTTATAGTTGGTATGTGTTATAGTTGGTCAATGGTATCATTGGTGCATGTTATAGTTGGTGCGTGTTATAGTTGGTACGTGTTATAGTTGGTGCGTGTTATAGTTGGTGCGTGTTATAGGTGGGATGTGATATAATTGGTACGTGTTATAGTTGGTGCGTGTTATAGTTGGTACGTGTTATAGTTGGTGCGTGTTATAGTTGGTGCGTGTTATATTTGGTGCATGTTATAGTTGGTACGTGTTATAGTTGGTGCATGTTATAGATGGTACGTGTTATAGTTGGTACGTGTTATAGTTGGTGCATGTTATAGTTGGTGCATGTTATAGTTGGTGCGTGTTATAGCTGGTATGTGTTATAGTTGGTGCGTGTTATAGTTGGTGCGTGTTATAGTTGGTGCGTGTTATAGTTGTTACGTGTTATAGTTGGTGCGTGTTATAGCTGGTATGTGTTATAGTTAGTGCGTGTTATAGTTGGTGCGTATTATAGGTGGGATGTGATATAATTGGTACGTGTTATAGTTGGTGCGTGTTATAGTTGGTACGTGTTATAGTTGGTGCGTGTTATAGTTGGTGCGTGTTATATTTGGTGCATGTTATAGTTGGTACGTGTTATAGTTGGTGCATGTTATAGATGGTACATGTTATAGTTGGTGCGTGTTATAGTTGGTACGTGTTATAGTTGGTGCGTGTTATAGCTGGTACGTGTTATAGTTAGTGCGTGTTATAGTTAGTGCGTGTTATAGTTGGTGCGTGTTATAGTTGGTACGTGTTATAGTTGGTGCGTGTTATAGTTGGTGCGTGTTATTGTTGGTACGTGTTATAGTTGGTGCGTGTTATAGTTGGTGCGTGTTATAGCTGGTACGTGTTATAGTTAGTGCGTGTTATAGTTGGTGCGTGTTATAGTTGGTACGTGTTATAGTTGGTGCATGTTATAGTTGTTACGTGTTATAGTTGGTGCGTGTTATAGTTGGTGCGTGTTATACTTGGTACGTGTTATAGTTGGTACGTGTTATAGTTGGTGCGTGTTATAGTTGGTACGTGTTATAGTTGATACGTGTTATAGTTGGTGCATGTTATCGTTGGTGCATGTTATAGTTGGTACGTGTTATAGTTGGTACGTGTTATAGTTGGTACGTGTTATAGTTGGTGCATGTTATAGTTGGTATGTGATATAGTTGGTACGTGTTATAGTTGACGCGTGTTATAGTTGGTACGTGTTATAGTTGGTGCGTGTTATAGTTGGTACGTGTTATAGTTGGTATGTGTTATAGTTGGTCAATGGTATCATTGGTGCATGTTATAGTTGGTGCGTGTTATAGTTGGTACGTGTTATAGTTGGTGCGTGTTATAGTTGGTGCGTGTTATAGGTGGGATGTGATATAATTGGTACGTGTTATAGTTGGTGCGTGTTATAGTTGGTACGTGTTATAGTTGGTGCGTGTTATAGTTGGTGCGTGTTATATTTGGTGCATGTTATAGTTGGTACGTGTTATAGTTGGTGCATGTTATAGATGGTACGTGTTATAGTTGGTACGTGTTATAGTTGGTGCATGTTATAGTTGGTGCATGTTAAATTTGGCATGTGTTCTCGTTGGTGCGTGTTAAATTTGGCATGTATTATAGTTGGTGCATGTTAAAGTTGGGACAGAATCCCTTTAAGAGGTGAGTCATGTAAATCTCCTGTGGTCAATCTTTAACCAGGTCTGTGAGCTTGCTCAGACTGGTTTGAGTGTGTGTTGAATGTGTAGATACAGAATCAAATCTCTCTGTTTGGTTGCAGACAGCAATGACTTTGTGTGTTCTTGAGTTCTAACTGGAGCCTAGTAACTGCTCAGTGCAGAATAGTTTTCACTAGGCCATTTACAATTGCTTCCTGTATGTGGCCTCAACAGGCCCTAACCTTTCCGAAATCAACTCTCTCCACGCCTAAAGGTGCCCAAGGAGACCCCTGGTGTGAGGCCAGTCTGGGACTGACGGTGTTACCCAGCTTGGAGTCTCAGTGTGAGCCTGGACTCCTCACTGTGTGTGTGTGTGTGTCCCAGGCCTATCCCGGATACTGAATATCCCCAGGAATCTATCTATTCCTTCGACGAGTCTGCTCTTGGTCTCTTAGGGTGAGTGAATTTTCTTCGTGGGCGGAATCTCTTTTCTGGAATCTTGTTTCTTTTCCAGCGTCCCGGTATAAAGAGATCCGGTCACACTGGTACGCAGCTGGTGCCATTGTTTCCACTGCCGTCCTGGTCGTGGCAGCGGTGATCAAAGCAAAGACCTTCATCAGGCAGATAAAGAAGGACAGGAAAGGTATAGTCAACTGTGTCAGCTCATCCCACACACACACACACTCTTTCTCACATACAGACAGACACACGCGCACGCTCACACACGCTGATGCACACTCACTCTCATACACTCACACTGACTCTTACTTACACACCCACACAATCTCGCACAGTCACTGACATTCTCACTCACTCACTTTCTCACACATACACTCATACATACTCTCACACACACTCTTTTACAGGCTCACTCTCACACACACTTGCACATAGAATCTCTTACACACGCACACAAGCAACACATGCACTCTCACAGTCTCTCTTTCTCACACACACACATTTGCACACAACCTTCCACACTCAGACATACACACACATACACATGCATTAGTCTTGGTAGTCAATGTTATTGAGGTGTTACAAATCCTCGAAGTTGTTATACAGTGGGTAGTGTCCCTGCCTCTGAACTGGAAGCTACAAGTTCAAGTCCCATTCCAGGTTTGCTGATGAAAGAAGATGTGTCATAGTGTGGTCAAACAGGCTGAGGAGCAGCTTGTAAACCCTTCTGACACACTCCAAGGGCAGGGGCTGAGAGCAGGAGAGATTCCTGCTCAGCCATTTGCTGGGCCCTCTCCCACTGCTCAGGCTACAACACCCTGTAACAGTGCCACAGCAACCTGGGAGGGACAGGGCTTGCCCAGTTGGTTGGATGGCTGGCTCTATGGATCAGATTGGCACTAACAGCATGAGCTTCAATGGCGTACTGGATGGGGGCATGGATCTTTCTCCTTCCACCATCGATGGTGGAGATCCTGGTGCTGAGTGGGGGACAGCTCGGGAAGAAATGCTGGAACTACAAAGGGCAGAGAGAAAGAAACATGGACAGCCCCTGAGAAAAAGAGAATTGTGAGAATGCTAGCAAGCGAGACAAAGAGTTAGTATGAGAGAGAGAGAGAGACTGTACAGTATTCTGATGAAAAGTCTTTGACCAAAAATGTTAACTCTATTTCTCTCACCACAGACACTACCAGACTTACTGCGGTCTACCTTACTTAAAATAATGAAAAGAAAGTAAGAAGGATGGGATGGACAGACAGACGGACAGATAGATTAATACACAGATAGGAAATCAGACAGGTAGATGGATGGAAAGATAGATAAACAGATGGATAGACCAACGAACTGACAACAGATAAATAGATAGGTGGATAGTAATTGGGAGCAATTGTAAGAGACACTGGAGAAAGATGGTGTGAGTGAGCAAATAGGAATGAGGGAGATAGAGAGTGTAATCGAGTTAGGAAACAGCTAACGTCCCAAGTCAATGTACTGCTGTAGTTTGCGTGTTGCTCAGGGTAACCATTAGTTCTGTTGTTTGTAGCTCACACTGCCTATTCACCAGCTGAGTGAGGAGGCGTAGAAACGAAGGAAATTCGAGAACATTCCAGAACATGGTGTGACCAGTCAGAGAGATTCAGGTAGTCTCACCCTGGACCTCCCAAACAAGAAACCAGCAGCAATGACTGATTGTAATCGAGAGAATATTACACTTTAACAGAATAAATATCTATTGTTTATCGTGAATCACAGCTGTGTGTTTAATCATTGTACTCAGTGGATTGGCAAAGCTTTCGTCATTGACTCCCTGGGTTTAAGGGGCCAGTAGGGAGGGGAAATGTGGGATATAGGTAAAGCAGTGTTACTTCTGCAATCATAATTACTTATGCAAGGTAAATGAACTCACACCAGTGTGTAATTGTTTCAGCCAAGAGCTGAGTCAACAAGAATGAAAACTATGTGAAGGAAATACATAATTGTTTTTGCATTAGCTAAAATGTGCATACAAGAATGAAATGTGCCTGCAAACAATGGTAGATGTTACAGATAAATAGATAAGGTGGGGAGTAATTATAAGGATCTATTTCCCGCTTCTGCACAAACAAGAACAAACCACAATCAAGAAGGCATGAGGTCATAAGATCATAACAAGTGAGGGAATCAGATGGTAGTGAAGGAGGATATACCTAACAATGGACCCCAGCAGGATGAGGTCAAACGGCCTTGTGAGGCCAGAAATAAGCATTTTGTCACAGACAAGGCCGGATAAGGCAAGAGATAAACAGGAGTAATGGGCACCGGTCTTAGAGAAATGGGAGATGTAAACAGGGGAGGAGCAATGGGAGGAGAGAAGAGAAACAAATTACATAAATATTGTGTACTAGTTGAATTCAGTGTGTGTGTGTGTGACTGCCTTTGTACACAGTAGACATCACACCCTCTTGCAAGAGCGAAATAAATGACAATACTGATTCAGATCTTGTCTCGGACTGAAATTATTGAAGTGCGTGAGCTTCGTTTCTCACAGAAATAAATCCTGGTTCGGCAGGAGATGCCCACATCCTGTGAAAGAGGTCTTATACAGTCAGAATCCAGCCAGGCTCCCTCTTGCTAATGCAGAGGATGAGAAGCATTGGGAGGGTTTGAGAGTGAGGTCAGTGGAAGCCCATAGGGACAAGCTGAAACACTGACAGATCACCTCTTAATTTTCTCTGTTTCAAGGAGGAGAAGCTTAATTGCTCTAATCTTTCATTGTATCTAAAATCCCTCATTCCAGGTATCATTGTAGTAAATTTCTTTTGAACTCTCTCCAGGGCTTTGACATCCTTCCTTACACAAGGTGTGACCAATGATTTGGCGAGGTGTAGCATTACTTGCTTGCTTTTATAATCTTTGCCTCTAATTATAAACCCAAGGATCCTACAAACCTTCTTAACAATTGTTTCAACTTGCCTTGTCACCTTCAGAGAATCATGCACATGAATCTGCTCCTGTACCGCGCCACCCCCCCCCCCCCCCTCCCCCCATTATGCCTGAATTGTCTCTCCAGCCAAAATGCATTCCCATCCATTTCTCTGCATTGAAGTTGATCTGCCAGGTGCCCACCCATTGGGCCAAATTGTCAATATCTCTGTGAAGTCACTGGGCAACATCCTCACAATTCACTCTCCTCCTTCGCTCAGGATCAGCTGCAAATTGTGAGGCTTTGTTCTCAACAAACTTGTCTCCAATGTGAAAAATGCACATCAATATTGACCCTCTGTTTCCTACCTATTAGCCAACTTCTATTCCATGCTGCCAAGGACCCATCAATTCCAAACATGTCTAATCTGCTAAACAACCTGCCATATAACATCGTATCAAAAGCTTTCTGAAAATTCAAATATGCAACATTGATAACAGTACCCTTGCCCACTGTATCACCCCATCAAAGAACGCAATGAAATCTGTCAGACATGACCTGCCCTTGACAAATCCATGTTGACTGTCCAGTATTAACATATTTTTCTCTAAGTGTATATTACAACCGCCATCAGTTTTCCTGCTATTGATGTCAAGCTGACAGGTCTGTAGTTTCCTGGATTAACTTTTGCTTTCGAAACAACAGTGTCACATTTGCAATCTTCCAGTCCTCTGGGACTAATCCTGTGTTCAAGGAGGCATGGAAAATTTCCATCAATACCTCTGCAGTTTACTCCTTGCCTATCTCCGCAATCTAGGATGTGTCCCATCTGAGCCCGTTCCACCAACTTCTGTACCTGGAGTGCTATCACCTCTTCTTCATCTATCACAATAGTACTCAGTTGCTCAACACCCACATTTTTAACTGGGCCATTATCAACAGCTTCTAATTTGGTAAAGACAGGAGCAAAATATTCATTTAGAACCTGAGTGAAAATTACTGGAAAAGCTCAGCAGGTCTGGCAGCATGTGTGGACAGAAGTCGGAGATAACGTTTCAGGTCCAGTGACCCTTCCTCAGAACTGATGGTAGCTTGGGAAAAGATGGTTTCTATTCAGAAGCTAGAGTAAGGGGAGGGGGTGAGGAGTAAATGATAGGTGGAGATAGAGCCCAAAGAGAGAGAAGGACAGTTGGACAAAGGAGTGGATAACGGTCAGCCTGGGTGGCTGCTAAAGGGGTTACTGGATCTGAAACATTAACTCTGATTTCTCTCCACAGAGGCTGTCAGACCTGCTGAGCTTTTCCAGCAATTTATTTTTGTTTTTGATTACCAGCAACCACAGTTCTTTCGAATTTTTTATTCATTAAGTGCCTCTGTCCAATCCTTTGCTTCAGTGGGCAGCTTACCCTCATTGTTCCTTGTAGGTCCCACTCAGTCCTTCACAAATCTTGAAGGACATTTAACTATCTGTTTGAGCACAGCCTGCTCTCCTTTCCTCACGCTTTCTCTTAGCATTCCTTATTCCAGCTGCAACCTCTCGTCTGCATTTGAGATACTCTTCTTGATTTCTGTCACTAATATTATTCCATTTTGTCCACATTTTCTTCCTTATTTTCCCATCAATATCCTTAGTCATTACCTTTGGATTCCCCACATTCATTTCTCATGGGTATGTACCTGGCTTGCAACCCTTTTGATATTTGATTTTTCATCCATTATTTTATCCACCAAAACGTGTTTCCAACCAACATGCTCCAGTTCCATTTTCAGACCCTTGAAATCTGCCCTTTCCCAGTTTGGCATCTTAATCTTTGACTGATTTTTATCCTTTTCCAACTTGATATTGAACCTTCTTATATCACGACTGCTATTTCCCAAATGCTCCCTCCCCCCCTCAGACTTCCTCCACTCGGCCTGCCTCATTTCCTCAGACCAGACCCAGCTCAGAACCCTCCCTGGTAGGACCGGAATGTTCTCCTGCACAATTGCAGAGATTTCTCCCCATTTTGTACCCCCACACTCTACCCTTACCCCCAGTCTGTCTGAGGGTAATTGACATCACCAGCTATCACAATCCTACCTGTCCTGCGGGTTTCCATGATCTGCCAACCAATGCTTTCTACTTCCTCCCCATTATTTGGAACTCTATAATAAAGACTTAACAAGGTCACTGCTCCTTTCCTGTTTCTCACCTCCTACCATGTAGATTCTAATTCAGAAGCTGTATCTCACTCAAGGGTCATGATACTCTATTTGACCGAGCCCACTACACCTCCTCAGCTTTTGCCCACCCTGTATAACCAGGGATGTTAAGTTTCTCGGAGAAAGTGAGGACTGCAGATGCTGGAGATCAGAGCTGAAAATGTGTTGCTGGAAAAGCGCAGCAGGTCAGGCAGCATCCAAGGAACAGGAGAATCGATGTTTCGGGCATGAGCCCTTCTTCAGGAATGAGGAAAGTGTGCCCAGCAGGCTAAGATAAAAGGTAGGGAGGAGGGACTTGGGGGAGGGGCGTTGGAAATGCGATAGGTGGAGCGAGGTCAAGGTGAGGGTGATAGGCCGGAGTGGGGGTGGGGGCAGAGAGGTCAGGAAGAAGATTGCAGGTTAGGAAGGTGGTGCTGAGTTTGAGAGTTGGGACTGAGACCCAAATTTATAGATGGCACTGAAATAGGTTGGACAGTAAATTGCAATGAAGGGTTAAGAAATTTTCAAATGGATGTAGTTAGGTTTGGGTGAAAGGGCCAGCATTTGGCAGGTGATGTTTAATGTGGATAAGTGAGAGGCTGCTGACGAGAAAGAAAACTTTTCTCTATTATTAACCCTGCTTCTCTCTTTCTTGACCATTGGAAGACAATCATTTCTTTGTTCACTATCAACACTCCTGTCTTCCCTCACATCCTTTTCCCCATTTCCCATCCTCTCTCTTTTGCCCTCTCTGGCACTTCCAAAACCAAGCCCATTAGTCAAATCACCTCCCTGCCTTAATCTATCCATGTGTTACACTCTATAACATAATCCAATATCTTCCACAATTACCTTTGATGTGGCATATTATTAAGTACATTCTGGAAATGTAAATACTCTCCATTCACTTTACCTTCCCCTTCATCCACAGAACATGTTACTTTCACCAAACGCCAATGGATGGGTTAAACAGTTCTGAACGAGGGTCACTGGGTCTGACATGTTTACTCTGCCTCTCTCTCCCCCAGAGCTGTTGCTAGACCTGCTGAGTTTCTCCAGCAAGTTTTGTTTTTGTTTCTGATTTCCAGCATCTGCAGTTCTTCGGATTTTTATGTTGGGTTAAACATGATCTCCCTTCTACGGAACCTTGACTCTGCCTGATCGCTTTGAATTTTTCTGTGCGTGACCATCACATTTTTAATAATGGCTTCTCACATCTTCCCCGTGGCAGATGTTGAGCAAACCTATGTGTTGTTTTAAGTTTTAACAATATTCAGAGGAGCCTCGGCAACTGAGGATTCAATAAGCTGCTCTCTCTGTGAGACTGTGGTTGTGATCAGTTTGGGGCATGGTTCTGGTCACAGTGTGAGGCCCACATCCTGAAGGCTGTTACCAGCTTCAGTCTTACATGTTTCATCAACAGCAGTGACATTGTCAGTAACCTGCAGTATTTCATTAAATCAACCCTTATGGCCACTTTGACTGTCACGTTCACCTGGTCTCTGCTTCCCTCTATTGTCTGGAACCCTGTATTCAGTGGGAAATTGTGAACCACAAAAGCAGACAGATGGGGTTTTACTGCTGAGACGCTCTGGTCTGTGTAAGCAGAGGCTGAATGTGCCATGGGAACCCGTCAGAGATTCCAATACAAAGACTCTGGGGGTGCAGCTGGTTTCAGCTGGCAATGGGCAGTTCTACTGCTCCAGAGAGCTCTCAGAACAAGTCAATGACTGACAGTTAGAGCTGGGGACTACAGACAGTGTGGAATTACTTGGCTGGATAGTTGTCCAGTAAACATCCAACAGAAGAAAACTTGGTATAACTCCTGGATAAGAACACAGTTGAAGTCCACAATCACTGCCACGGATCCCTCGATGGCTTGGTAACCTCCTGATTGCACAATAACTAGAATTCCTCACCCTGCCTACACCTGCCCAATTTTGCCCACCCCCCCCCACCCCCCACCCACACAAACTAACAGCACTCCTCTCTTAAATCTCAACCACCTAAATCCACCCGACTCCATTCGCCTGTTACCCCTCCCAAAGTCCTCCTTCTCCACTTCATATTTGACCCACCTGCCCACCTACCACCCTATCACCCTGCCGACTGCTACCCTCCCGTGCCCACCTGCCACATTCCCCTGCCCACTGCCACAGTCCCCTACCCACACATCACCCTGCCCCGCCCACTGCCACCCTCCCCTACCCATCTGCCACCCTCCCCTGCCCACACAACACCCTCTTCCACCCACCTGCCACCCTCCCCCACCCATCTGCCACCCTCCCTGCCCACTGCCACCCTCTCCATGCCCATCTGCCACCCTTCCCCCACCCACTGTCATCCTCTCCCACCCATCTGCCACCCTCCCCTGCCCACACATCACCCTCCCCTGCCCACCTGCCACCCTCCCCTGCCCACACATCATCCTGCCCTGCCCACTGCCACCCTCCCCGCCCACCTTCCACTCTCCCGCTGCCCACTGCCACCCTCCCCCACCCACACATCACCCTCCCCGCCCACCTGCCACCCTCCCCTGCCCATCTGCCACCCTCGCCCGCCCACCTGCCACCCTCCCCCACCCACACTTCACCCTCCCCGCCCACCTGCCACTCTTCCCGCTCACACGTCACCCTCCCTGCCCACCTGCCAATCTCCCTGCTCACACATTACCCTCTCCCACCCACCTGCCACTCTCCCCGCTCTCACATCACCCTTCCCTGCCCACCTGCCACCCTTCCCCACCCACACATCACCCTTCCCGCCCATCTGCCACCCTCCACCACCCACCTGCCACCCTCCCCCGCCCAAACATCACCTACCCCACCCACCTGCCACCCTCCCCCGCCCAAACATCACCCTCCCCGCCCACCTGCCACCCTCCCCTGCCCAAACATCACCCTCCCCGCCCACCTGACAGCCTTCCCCAGCCTTCTGCTACCCTCCCCCGCCCAAACATCACCCTCCCCCACCCACTGCCACCCTCCCCGCCCACCTGCCACCCTCTCCCCCACCCACCTGCCACCAAGGCCTTTCTTTCCTTTTGTGGGATGTGGGTGTCTCTGGCTGGGTCTAGCATTTATTGCCCTTCCCTAGTTGCCCCTTGAGAAAGTGGTAGTGAACATCCTTCTTGAACCCACTTGCTATGGGTTGACTCCAGGATTTTGACCCAGCAACAGTGAAGGAACAGTGATATATTTCCAAGTCAGGATGATGAGGGGCTCGGAGGGGAATTTGCAGGGGGTGGTGTTCCCAGGTATCTGCTGCTCTTGTCATTCCAGATGGAAGTGGTCGTGGGTTTTGAAGGTGCTGTCTGAGGATCTTTGGTGAATTTCTGCAGTGTAGATAGTACACACTGCTGTTACTGAGCATCGCTGGTGGAGGGAGTGGATGCTTGTGGATGTGATGCCAAAATCAAGTGGGCTGCTTTGTCCTGGATGGTGTCAAGTTTCTTGAGTGTTGTTGGAGTGGCACCATCCAAGGAACTAGGGAGTATTCCATCCCACTCCTGACTTGTGCCTTGTAGATGGTGGATAGGCTTTGGGGAGTCAGGGAGTGAGTTAATCACTGCAGGACTCCTAGCCTCTGACCTGCGCTTGTAGTCACTGTGTATATGTGGTGAGTACAGTTGAGTTTCTGGGCGATGATAATTCCCAGAATGCTGATGCTGGGGTTCAGTTTTGGTAACACCATTGAATATCAAAGCGGGGATGGTTAGGTTGTCTCTTATTGGTGATGGTCATTCACTGGCATTTGTGTGGTGTGAATGTTATTTGTCACTTGTCAGCCCGTGCCTGGATATTGTCCAGATCTTGTTGCATTTGAACATGGGATGCTTCAGCATCTGAGGAATCACGAGTGGTGCTGAGCACTGTGCAATCATCAGTGAGCATCCCCACTCCTGACCTCATGACCGAGGGAAGATCATTGATGAGGCAGCTGAAGATTATTGAGCCTAGGGCACTACCCTGAGGGACTCCTGCAGAGATGTCCTGGAGCTGAGATGCTTGACCCTCCACAACCACAACCATCTTCCTTTGTGCCAAGTATGACTCCAATCTAGCGGAGTGTTTGCCCCCCTGATACCTATTGATTCCAGTTTAGTTCATGCTCCTTGATGCCATACTCTGTCAAATACAGCCTTGATGTCAAGGGCTGTCACTCTCACCTCCCCTCTGGAATTCAGCTCTTTTGTCCATGTTTGAACCAAGGCTGTAAAGGGGTCAGGAGCTAAGTGACCCTGGCAGAACTCAAACTGTGTCATTGAGCAGGTTATTGCTGAGTAGGTGCTGCTTGATAGCCCTATTGATGACACCTTCCATCACTTTACTGATAATAGAGAGTAGACTGATGGGGCAGTTGTTGGCTGGGTTGTATTTGTCCTGCTTTTTAGGTACAGGACATAATTGGACAATTTTCCACATTGTTGGGTAGATGCAGTTTTGTACCTGTTCTGGAAGAGCTTGGCTAAGGGAGCGGCAAGTTCTGGAGCACATGTCTTCAGTACATTTGCTGGAGTATTGTCAGGGCCCATAGCCTTTGCAGTATCCAGTGTCTCAAACCATTTCTTGACATCACGTGGAGTGAATCAAATTGTCTGAAGACTGGTGACTGTGATGCAGGGAGTCACTGGAGGAGGCTGAGATGGATCATCCACTTGGCACCTCTGGCTGAAGATTGCTGCGAAGGCTTCAGTCTTACCTTTTGCGCTGATGTGCTGGGCTCTTCCATCATTGAGGATAGGGATACTTGTGGAGCCTCCTCCTCCAGTGAGGTGTTTAATTATCCACCACCATTCACGCCTGGATGTGGGAGGACTGCAGAGTTTAGATCTGATACGTTGGATCGCTTAGCTCTGTCTATGACTTGCTGCTTATGCCATTTGGCAGGCAGGTAGTCCTGCTTGGTGGCTTCACCAGGTTGACATCTCACCTTCAGGTATACCTGATGCTGCTCCTGGCATGTCCTCCTGCACTCTCCATTGAACCAGGGTTGATCCCCTGGCTTGATGGTAATGGTTTAATGGGGGATATGCCGGGCCATGAGGTTACAGATTGTGCTGGAGTACAATTTTGCTGATATTGATGGTCAGCATCACCTCATGGATGTCCAGTCTTGAGCTGCTAGTTCTGTTTGAAGTCTGTCCCATTTAGCACGGGGATAGTGCCACACAGCACGACGGAGGGGATTCTCAAAGTGAAGTTGGGACATTGTCTCCACAAGAACTGTGCAGTGGTCACTCTTACCCATACTGCCATGGCCAGATGTATTTGCAGCTGACAGATTGGGAAGAATGAGGTCACTCAGCTGCTGCTGAGCCACACTTGATAGTGGACATTGAAATCTCCCACCCAGAGTACATTTTCTGCCTTTGCCATCCTCAGTGCTTCCTCTAAGTGTTGATCAACATGGAGGGGTACCGATTCGTCAGCCAAAGGGGGATGTACGTGGTAATCAGCAGGAGGTTTCCTTGATCATGTCTAACCTGAAGTCACGAGACTTCATGAGGTCTGGAGTTGAGGACTCCCAGAGCAAATGCCTCCTGAGTGTATCTCACTGTGCTGCCCCCTCTGCTGGGTCTCTCCCGCCAGTGGGACAGAACATATCTAGGGATGGTGATGGTGGGGTCTGGGACATTATCTCGAAGGTATGATTCTGTGAGCTTGGCTTGTCTGTGAGACAGCTCTCCCAGTGTTGGCATTAGCCCCCGGGTGTTAGTGAAGAGGACTTTGCAGTGTTGACAGGGCAGTTTCTGCCATTGTCTCTTCTGGTGCCTAGGTCAGTGCCAGGTGATTCCTCTGGTTTCATTTCTTTGTGACTGTTTAGTAATTGGTACAATTGAGTGACTTGCTAGGCCATTTCAGAGGACAATTGAGAGTCAATCACATTGCCATGGGTCTGGAGTCACATATAGGCCAGACCAGGTGAGGACGGCAGGTTTTGAATTGGGGTCCACAGAATGTTATCTGGGTCTCTAGATTAATGTCTAGTGATAATACCAATCGGCCATCACCTCCCCACCTTACCAGTCACCATACCCCCTACTCATCTGTCCTTGGAGGGTGCATGAATGTGACTCATTCATTTAACTCCCTTTTAGCTTTGAAATGCTTAATTTTCAAACTAACAAGTGACATTGCTTTTGTTCAAATGGTTATTTTATTGAAAGTATCAAAAATTTACCAAGTGTGATGCTGTTAACAGCAAAACATTGATACAAATATTTAATACGTATAGACTGAAAATAAAGATGATGAAAGTAGGGCCAATATGTTACCCTTGCAACTTATTCCTTGCATGCAGATTCTATTCTCAAAGTCAAGGCATTGAAATCCTGAACTCAGAAATCAGCTCCTTTGGTGGCTTCTGATGTTGAATAAGCAGCAGGTTGTTGGTACAGGAGGTCTCAGTGAAGTGGGCTTTGAGAGAGAGAGACAGAGAGACACAGAGAGAGAGAGAGAGAGAGAGAGAGAGAGAGAGAGAGAAAGAGACTTAAAGAGCTCCCTTGTTCTTGTGGTTACAGCACTTGAAGATTGCCTTGACTGTTCTGGCAGAAGTGGGGTTGATTTCTGTAGCTTCTGAGAACTCTCTCTCTCTCTTTCTCTGCAGATGGACTCCCAGGAGCATTCCAGAAAGTTCTGTAAGATGGTGTCTCACAGCCCGTCTTATCATATCCAAAACATGGTGGCTATGATACTACCTTTGGCAGATCAGTGTTCTACAAAACAGAGTCACTTATTGCTTGACTTTCCTGGTATTTGCTTCCAGGTTGCTGTTGTCTTAGAAGCTGCGAATGCTCACATTTGTAGAAAAGCCCATCGGGTAGTCTCTGAGATGTTACATCAGCCGGTCTGTGTTTCAGTCTGTGATCCATCAACAAAGACAATCATGGAACTTCAGGGAGCCACGATTCCACATTTACCACCCGGGAGATTATTTCATTTTACAATGGATGAAAAATTATAATTACCCATTTGAGACACAATCCACCTATCATCTCAACTCCAGACCATCTTCCCCAGACACGTATACTTAAGTGGGAAATCAGGAGGGCAAAACGGGGACATGAGATAGCTTTGGCAAATAGAATTAAGGAGAATTCAAAGGGTTTTTACAAATATATTAAGGACAAAAGGGTAACTAGGGAGAGAATAGGGGCCCTCAAAGATCAGCAAAGCATCCTTTGTGTGGAGCCACAGAAAATGGGGGAGAGACTAAATGAATATTTTGCAGCAGTATTTACTGTGGAAAAGGATCTGGAAGATATAGACTGTAGGGAAATTGATGGTGACATCTTGCAAAACGTCCAGATTACAGAGGAGGAAGTGCTGGATGTCTTGAAATGGTTAAAAGTGGATAAATCCCCAGGACCTGATCAGGTGTACCTGAGAACTCTGTGGGAAGTTAGAGGAGTGATTGCTGGGCCTCTTGCTGAGATATTTGTATCATCGATAGTCACAGGTGAGGTTCTGGAAGACTGGAGGTTGGTAAACGTGGTGCCACTGTTTAAGAAGGGTGGTAAGGACAAGCCAGGGAACTATAGACTGGTGAGCCTGACCTTGGTGGTGGGCAAGTTGTTGGAGGGAATCCTGAGGGACAGGATGTACATGTATTTGGAAAGGCAAGGACTGATTCGGGATAGTCAACATGGCTTTGTGCATGGGAAATCATGTCTCACAAACATGATTGAGTTTTTTGAAGAAGTAACAAAGAACATTGATGAGGGCAGAGCAGAAGATGTGATCTATATGGTCTTCAGTAAGGCATTCGGCAAGGTTCCCCATGGGAGACTGATTAGCAAGGTTAGATCTCATGGAAATACAGGGAGAACTAGCCATTTGAATACAGAACTGCCTCGAAGGTAGAAGACAGAGGATGGTGGTGGAGGGTTGTTTTTCAGACTGGAGGCCTGTGACCAATGAAGTGCCACAAGGATCGGTGCAGGGCCCTCTACCTTTTGTCATTTACATAAATGATTTGGATGCAAGCATAAGAGGTACAGTTAGTAAGTTTGCAGATGACACCAAAATTGGAGGTGTAGTGGACAGCAAAGAAGGTTACCTCAGATTACAACAGGATTTGGACCAGATGGGCCAATGGGCTGAGAAGTGGCAGATGGAGTTTAATTCAGATAAATGCGAGGTGCTGCATTTTGGGAAAGCAAATCTTAGCAGGATTTATACACTTAATGGAAAGGTCCTAGGGAGTGTTGCTGAACAAAGAGACCTTGGAGTGCAGGCTTATAACTCCTTGAAAGTGGAGTTGCAGGTAGATAGGATAGCGAAGAAGGCATTTGGTATGCTTTCCTTTATTGATCAGAGTATTGAGTACAGGAGTTGGGAGGTCATGTTGCGGCTATACAGGACATTGGTTTAGCCATGTTTGGAATATTGTGTGCAATTCTGGTCTCCTTCCCATCGGAAAGATGTTGTGAAACTTGAAAGGGTTCAGAAAAGATTTACAAGGATGTTGCCAAGGTTGGAGGATCTGAGCTGCAGGGAGAGGCTGAACAGGCTGGGGCTGTTTTCCCTGGAGCATTGGAGGCTGAGGGGTAACCTTATAGAGGTTTACAAAATTATGAGGGGCATAGATAGGATAAATAGACAAAGTCTTTTCCCTGGGGTCGGGGAATCCAGAACTAGAGGGCATAGCTTTATGGTGAGAGGGGAAAGATATGAAAGAGACCAAAGGGGCAACTTTTTCACGCAAAGGGTGGTACGTGTATGGAATGAGCTGCCCGAGGATGTGGTGGGGGCTGGTACAATTACAACATTTAAGAGGCATTTGGATGGGTATATGAACAGGAAGGGTTTGGAGGGATATGGGCCGGGTACTGGCAGGTCGGACTAGATTGGGTTGGGATATCTGGTCGGCATAGACGGGTTGGACCGAAGGGTCTGTTTCCATGCTGTATATTTCTATGACTCTGACCCTGACCCAACCCTGACACCTCCCACAGATTCCCCCCTCCCTCTTTGACACCCTCATCTAGTTACCCCTCCACTGTTACCTCACCCAGTAACACCATTCGCTCCCTGACTCCCTCACCCAGAAACCCCCTCCCTCCCTGACTGCCTCACCCAGTTATCCCCTTCCCTCCCTGATACTTCACCCAGATACCTCCTCCATCCCTGAAACCTGCATCCACATATCCCCTTCCCTCCCTGATACTTCACCCAGATACCTCCTCCCTTTGTGACACCTTTACCCAGATACCTCTTCTCTCCCTGACACCTCACCCAGATACCCCATCCCTCCCTGAAACTTGCACCTACATATCCCCTTCCCTCCCTGACACCCTCACCGACATATCCCCTTCCCTCCCTGACACCCTCACCGACATATCCCCTTCCATCCCCGATACTTCACCCAGATACCTCCTCCCTCTGTGACACCTTCACCCAGATACCCCCCCTCCCTGACACCCTCACCCAGTTAACTCCGCCCTCCCTGACACCTTCACCCATATACCCCGTCCCTCCCTGAAACCCGCACCCATATATCCCCTTCCCTTCCTGACACTTCACCCAGATAAGCACCCCTCCACGAACCCCCTCTGAAAACAGCAGCAGCGTTTTGAGTGAACTCTCTTGGTTGTGTTCCCATGGCACCTTCAGAAGTAGGAACTTTGCAATTATTTGAGCTGCCTTTGTTCCTCACTCACTCTGTACTGTACAGATCCACTGGCTCAGACCAGTCACAACGGAAATCTGTGCTAACTCGGTGACTCCAATTGTACTGCTGCCTGGCAACGTGGCAGAGAAACGAGAATGTTGCTGTCTGTCAGTGAATACCAACAAACAGCTCAGCCAACACTGAGGGCAACAGTGGTTGAAGAGGAAGAAAGATCCTCAGTGTGTGTTTAGCAAGCCAATGGCACTGGAATTTGCTGAGGTCGAATGTAGGAGTTTCCCAGGACTGATCTTCATTCAGTGTCACAGAGGCGAGTTTTACAGAGAACATTCCGAATCACACAATTGTGACAGCTCAGAAAGAGGCCATTCGGGCCATTATCTGTGCCCCAGCCCTCTGAATGAGCAATCCACCCCAGGCCACTCCCTCTCCTTCTCCCCACAACACTGCACCTTCTTCCTGCTTCGGGTAATAATTCCGTTCTCTCGGGAACGCTTCGATTCAATTTGTACCCTCACATTGTGCCCCCCCCCCCCCCCCCCCCATCCCCCTATACACATACTCATACCATGGTCTCACACTCTGTCTCTCACACACAAGCACACAAAGATGCACACACACACAGTCACACACAAACACACACACTGTCTCTCAGACATGCACACTCATACACGCACACTTACACACCTCTCTCTCACACACACTCACAATCTCTCTCTGTCTCACACACTCACAAACACACTTTCTCACATACACAGACTCCCATTCTATCTCTCTCATTTTCATGCACACATATTCTTTTTCTCTCACAGACACTCAGACACCCTCTCTCTCACACACTCTCTCTTATACACATTCATACAGTCTCACACTCTATCTCTCTCACACACACACATTCTCGTTGACAGATACTTGTTCTGACAACACACTCCTACACACACACACTCTCTCTCTCTCACACACACACACACACTCACGTACATGTACACACCACACATATTCACTCACACCCACCCACACACTCACTCAGTCACTCACTCTCACACACCCACCCACACCCCAAACCACTCTCTGTGGGAACGTTTCTCCTCATTTTGCTGTTGCAAAGCACCACAAATCTATATCTGTCTCATTCTTTATCCTTCCTTCAGTTGGAACAGGTTCTCCTGATCTACTCAGCCCAGACCCCTCATGATTTTGAAGACTTCGTTCAAAAGTCCTTGCACTTTCTCTACTAGATGGGAAACAGTTTCCAAGTTATCCATGTCACTGAGGTTCCTCAACCTTGGAAGCATTCCCATGAATCTTTTTCATATCCTGTCCAACACTTCACACAACACAAAGGGAATAGGCCTAGAACTGGACATGTTTCCCAAGTGGAAAAGAGCATGGCAGGCAATGACGAGAGGGGATCAGTCCTGGGACCCAGCTAGTCATGTTAATGATTTAGATGAAGGAAACTAAATGTAATATCTCAAAATGACACAAAGCTGGGTGGGAGGGTGAGCTGTGTAAAGATATTGCAGTGTGATTTGAAAGGGCTGAGTGAGTGGGTAAATGCATAGTATATAGAGTTATTTGTTACACAGCACAGAAACAGACAGTAGAATCAAAGTCTTCCAATCTCATCCTATTTGCCAGCATTTGGCCGATATCCTTCTAAAACTTTCCTATTCATATACTCATCCAAAAGCCTTTTAAATGCTGTAATTGTACCAGCCTCCATCTTTGGCAGCTCGTTCCATACACACACCATCCTCTGTATGAAAACATTGCCCCTTAGGTCCCTTTTAAATCTTTCCCCTCCCTCACCTTAAACCATTGCCCTCTGGTTTTGGTCTCACTCACACTGGGGTAAAGACATTAGCTATTCACCCTATCTAAGCTCTTTATGATTTTATAAACATCTATTAGGTCATGCTCCAGGGAAGAAAGTCCCAGTCTATTCAACCTCTTTCTGTAGCTCCAACCCTGGTAATAGCTTTGTAAATCTTTTCTGACCCTTTCAAGGTTAACAACATCTTTCTAATAGCAAGGAGACTAGAATTGTACACAGTATTTCAAAAGTGCCCTAATCAATGTCCTGTACAGCTGCAACATGACCTCCCAACTCCTGTACTCAATGCACTGACCAATAAAGGAAAGCATACCAAGTGCCTTCCTCACTATCCTGACTACCTATGAGTCAACTTTCAAGGGATTATGCACCTGTATCCGAAGGTCTCTTTGTTTGTAGCAAGTTGTGGAAAAATGTGAAGTTATCCACTTTGGTAGCAAAGATTGGAAGGAAGATTATTGTTTTAGTGGCAATAAATTGAGAGAGGGGAATGTTCATTGAGACCTGGGTGTCCTCATGCACCACTTGCTGACAGTAAGCATGTAGGGGCAGCAGGCAGTGAAGAAGGCAAACTGTATTTTGGCCTTGATAGTGAGAGGATTCAAGTGCAAGAGCAGCAATGTCTTTCTGCAATTACGCAGGGTGGTGGTGAGACCACATCTGGAACGTTTTGAGCAATTTTGGTCTCCTTACCAGAGGAAGGATTTGCTTGCTACAGAGGGAGTGCAGCAAAGGTTTACCAGACTGGTTCATGGAATGGTAGGGCTGATGTATGAGGAGAGATTGAGTCAATCAGGATTGGATACACTGGAGTTTAGGAGTACGCGGGGATCTCACAGAAACCTGGAAGATGCAAACAGGATTAATCGGGTTAGATGCAGGAAGGATGGTGGGGGACTCCAGAACTAGGAGTCATAGTTTAAAGGTTTAGGGGAAACCCTTTTAAGACTGAAATGAGGAGAAATTTCTTCACCTGGTGAGCCAGTGGAATATATTGCCACAGAAAGTGGTTGAGGCCAAAACAATATGTGTTTTCAAGAAGGAGGTAGATATAGTTCTTGTGGCTAAAGGGGTCAAGAGATGGGGGGGGAGAGGATGGCAATTTAGGGTATTGATCTTGATGGTCAGCCATGATCATACTGAATGGTGGAGTAGGCCCGAGGGGATCGAGTGGCCTACTCCTGCCCCTATCTTCTACGTTTCAATGTTTCCAGTTATTTATTTTCCATGATGCTAAGTTTCTCTCTGTATATATTTCTATGTATCAATGTTTATGATTCAATGTTTCTATGTATCTATTTATCCATGTATCTATGTATCCATGTATCTATACATGTATGCTTCTATCTGTCTATGTGTCTATGATTCCCAGCGTATATGTTTCTATATATCTCTGTTTCAGTGCTGCAATATGATGAAGAAGAAACATGTGCTGAACACAATCTCTCTATCATGCCTGTCTGGACAAACACAGAGATTCCTGAGATCTGGAACAGTCCTCAGGATCTTTGCATGGGTGAGGTGGCCAGTCTAGTGCTTCATTGTCAGACTGGGATGTCCTGAGGAAGCCAGTCCTGGCAGTTGTGAGGAGAAGTGGGAAAAGAGCCCTTGAAGGGCAGTTATTGACCACTTGCCTCCTGTCCCTTTGAAGGCAAACTTTAAAAAATGTACCTCACTGAAGGTGGAGCTGGGAGGTGTTCCTGACCAATCTTTTTAACATCACCACACCCTCACCAAAACCTGCTGCAGATTGTCCATCTCACCCCTTCCTCCTGATTCCACCCCCCACCCCCACCCCATCCCCGGCCCCTCAAATCGCAGATCCATCCATCACTGTAACCAGTGACTTGAACAGGTTGGTTCATGAGATCCCAAATCTCCAACACCCTCCTCCCTCACTCCCCCCCAGACACACATTCAACATGGTTTTAACAAAAAAAGCCAGAAATATTCCCACATCATACAGCACTAGAAATCTGCTCTCCATTGCAAATTGGCTCTGTGTGTGTGTGTCTGAGAGAGACAGAGTATGTGTGTAAGTGTGCATGTGAGAGGGTGTGTGTTTAACGACAAGTGTGTGAGAGAGTGAGCATGTGTGTGAGAGAGCGGGATTGTGTGTGAGAGAACTGTGTGTGTGAGAGAACTGTGTGTGTGAGAGAGAGTCGAATGTGTGTGTGTGTGTGTGTGTATGTGTGAGTGTGTGTGAGAGAGAGAGAGAGACAGTGTGTTTTTTGGGGGGGCTGGTGGGATGAGTTGTCTCAAACAATCCAGAGTGGAGGTGGCTCGATGGAAATTAAGGTATAGGTCAACCAATGAAATGGGTTTTATATACATTTATTTAAAATAAAGAGAGAAACAGCAAGGTGAGAAGGACAGTCAATTGGAAGTGTCAGCATAAGCATCATGGCCTGCTGTACTCTGCGACTCAATGACCTACTTCAGTTCCTATGCTCATTTGCAGCTGATCTACCTGGTTATTACTCCATAATCACATGTCTTTTCATTCTGATTAAGAAACATTTTGAAAGAAGGTTACATATAACTGGCAATGTCTGAAAGGTTAGGCTCCTTCAGTTTGGGCAGCATGACTCTTACACTCTCGATGACCTTGTGGATCTGTGAGCCAGTCAGCACGAGCTCAGTGCCTGGACCTTCTAGCTGAGCTTGTGCACAGGTTTCCCTCACAAATGGGATCAGGGGAGCCATGCTGTACATGTGCTGTGCCTGAGCTTTCAACGCACTCACTCGCCCGTGTAGAGCTGAGAGGTGTTGGTAACAGTTCCTGAGTTTACACTGTACATTGGCCAATGCAGCCCGGGATCTTTTGAACTTCAGTAACTCTGCCCTCACCACACTCAGACTCTCTGCTGTCTCATCCCTTTTCTTCTCCAGCTCAGGGAACTGACGGGTGAGTTTCTCCAATTCCTCCTCATCCTTTATGATGCTCGCTTTCACCTGGGAGAGATCCTCCACAGCTATGTCCACTTCAGACTTCCTGTACAGTCGCTCCTTCTCAAAGGCAACAGCCATGGGGATCCCTGGAGGGAAAACCGAAAACAGCTCTCAGGCTAAAGTGACAGACAATCCTCTGTTGTAAAATGCCCAATACTGTTCCTCTTACTGATCACAACCAGCATCTTCTAACCCCAGTGAGAATCAATCAACAAATTTCTACTCAAAACTAGTATTACATTCTGAAGTATCACACATTCCAAACTCAGAAATTCCCCCAAAGCTGTTCATTGGTGATCAGTCTCACCAAAAGCCTATCATTCCACAATTCCACAAGAAACTCACACAACATGAAATTTAAGAATCTTGTCCTGGTTTGTAATCTTTTCCCTGTGTTTCAAACCCATATGGATTGTGAGATTGCATGTGGTAATGACCAAAAACATCTATTTTTGAGATGTCAATTGTAGACTAAATGTTAGTCAGTACACCAGGAAGATCACCCTGACCAGTTTGCGAACAAGAGCCACAGGGCTTCCTCTATGTACAGTATATCCCTTTACATTGTAAAATATTTGAGAGAGCTTCACAGGAAACGCCTGACACCAAATAACATTAGGAGGAATACGATCAAAGGTTCTGTCATTTTTAGAAGCATCAATCAGCTCAACATGAATAAGTCTTTTTCTCTCAACATAGATACTGCCAAACCTACTGGGATTCTGAGCACCTTTTACATCGAACATAGAATGTTACAGCACAGTTCAGGCCCTTTGGCCCTCGATATTGTGCCAACCTGTGAAATTAATCTGATGCCCATCTAACCTACACTGTTCCATTAGTATCCATTTGTATGTCCAATGCCCATTTAAATGCCCTTAACATCAGCAAGTCTACTACTGTTGCTGGCAGGCCATTCCACACGCCCACTACTCTCTGAGTCTGTCCTAAATCTATCATCCTCAATTTAAAGCTATATTCCCTTATGTTAGCCTTCACCAACTAAGGAAAAAGACTCTCACTGTCCACACTATCTAACCCTCTGATTATCTTATACATCTCGATTAAGTCACCTCTCAACTTTCTTGTCTCCAACGAAAACAACCTTAGTTCCCTCAGCCTTTCCTTGTAAGTCCTTCCCTCCATACCAGGCAACATCCTCGTAAATTTCCTGTGAACCCTTTCCAAAGCTTCCACATCCTTCCTATAGTGGGATGACCAGAACTGTATGTAATACTCCAGGTGTGGCCTTACTAGTGTCTTATACAGCTGAAACATGACCTTGTGGCTCTGAAACTCAATTCCCCTACCACTAAACACCAACACACCATATGCCTTATTAACAACCCTATCAACCTGGGTGGCAACTTTCAGGAATTTATGTACCTGGACACTGTGATCTCTCTGTTCATCAACACTGCCAAAAATTTTACCAATAGCCTAGTACTCTGCATTCCTATTACTTCTTCCAAAGTGAACTACCTCACACCTTTCTGCATTAAACTCCATTTGCCACTTCTCAGCCCAGCTCTGCATCTTATCTATGTCCCTCTGTAACCCACACCATCCTTCGGCACTATCCACAACTTTGCCTACCTTAGTGTCATCCGTAAATTTACTAACCTATCCTTCTACGCCTACATCCAGATCATTTATAAAAATGACTAACAGCAGTGGCCCCAAAGCAGATCCTTGCAGCTCACCACTGGTAACTGAGCTCCAGGATAAACATTTCCCATTAACCACCACTCTCTATCTTCTTTCAGCTAGCCAATTTCTGATCCAAACCGCTAAATCACCTACAATCCTGAACCTCCATATTTTGTGCACTAGCCTACCGTGTGGAACCTTATCAAACGCCTTACTGAAGTACATATAGACCACATCAATCGCTTTACCTTCAGCCATCTGTTTTGTCACCTTCTCAAAGAACTCAATAAGGTTAGTGAGGCATGACCTACCCTTCAAAAAACAGTGTTGACTATCCCTAATCAAATTATTTCTTTCCAGATGATAATAAATCCTATCTCTTATAACCTTTTCCGACACCTTACCCACAACCGAAGTAAAGCTCACTGGCCTTTAATTACCAGCACTGTCCTGATTCCCCTTCCTAAACAAGGGAACAACATTTACTATCCTCCAGTCTTCTGACATTACTCCTGTCGACAATGATGACATAAAGATCGAAGCCAAAGGCTCAGTTATCTCCTCCCTGGCTTCCCACAGAATCTGAGGATAAATCCCATCTGGCCCAGGGGTCTTACCTATTTTCAGATCTTCTAAAATTGCTAAAACTTCCTCTTTGTCAACCACAAACCCATCTAATCATGTAGCCTGTATCTCCATACTCTCACTAACATTGCCTTTTTTCAATGTGAATACTGATAAGCGATTCCCCTATGTCCTTAGATTCTTCACACAACTTTCCACTACTATCTTTGATTGTCCTTAATCTTGCTCTAGTCATTCTTTTATTCCTGATATACCTATAGAAGGCCTTAGGGATTCCTTGATTCTAACTGCCAACAACTTCTCATGCCCCCTCCGGGCTCTTCTTAGCCCTCTCTTTAGATCTTTTCTGGCTCACGCTCAAGCCCCCTAACTGAGCCTTCACATCTCATCCTAATGTAAGCCTTCTTCTTCCTCTTGACAAGAGCTTCAATTTCTTTAGTAAAACATGCCTCCCTCTCTCGACAACCACCTCCCTGCCTGATAGGTATATACTTATCAAGGACCCGCTGTAGCTGGACCTTGAATAAGCTTCACATTTCAAGTGTGTCCCCTGCAGTTTCCTTCCCCATCCTATGCATCCTAAATCTTGCCTAATCACATCATAATCGCCTTTCCCCCAGTTATACCTCTTTCCCCACAGTATATACCTAGCCTTGCCCACTGCTATTGTAAACATTAGGAGAAAGTGAGGACTGCAGATGCTGGAAATCAGAGCCTAAAATGTGTTGCTGGAAAAGCGCAGCAGGTCAGGCAGCATCCACGGAGAAGGAGAATTGACGTTTTGGGCATGAGCCCTTCTTCAGGAATGAGGAAAGTGATGAAAGGCTTTTGCCCGAAACATCGATTTCTAAGCTCCTTGAATGCTGCCTGAACTGCTGTGCTCTTCCAGCACCACTAATCCAGAATCTGGTTTCCAGCATCTGCAAGCCATTGTTTTTACCTCAATGAGGAAAGTGTGCCAAGCAGGCTAAGATAAAAGGTAGGGAGGAGGGACTTGGGGGAGGGGCGTTGGGAATGCGATAGGTGGAAGGAGGTTAAGGTGAGGGTGATAGGCTGGAGTGGGGGTGGGGGCAGAGAGGTCAGGAAGAAGATTGCAGGTTAGGAAGGTGGTGCTGAGTTCGAGGGATTTGACTGAGACAAGGTGGGGGGAGGGGAAATGAGGAAACTGGAGAAATCTGAGTTCATCCCTTGTGGTTGGAGGGTTCCTAGGCGGAAGATGAGGTGTTCTTCCTCCAGCCATCCATGCAACACGACGGCTGGAGGGAGAGCACCTCATCTTCCGCCTAGGAACACTCCAACCACAAGGGATGAACTCAGATTTCTCCAGTTTCCTCGTTTCCCCTCCCCCCACCTTGTCTCAGTCAAATCCCTCGAACTCAGCACCACCTTCCTAACCTGCAATCTTCTTCCTGACCTCTCCGCCCCCACCCCCACTCCGGCCTATCACCCTCACCTTGACCTCCTTCCACCTATCGCATTCCCAACATCCCTCCCCCAAGTCCCTCCTCCCTACCTTTTATCTGAGCCTGCTGGACACACTTTCCTCATTCCTGAAGAAGGGCTCATGCCCGAAACGTCGATTCTCCTGCTCCTTGGATGCTGCCTGATCTGCTGCGCTTTTCCAGCAACACATTTTCAGCTCTATTGTAAACATTACCAAATTATAGTCACTATCGCCAAAGTGCTCACCTACCTCCAAATCAGTCACCCCATCGGGTTTATTCCCCAGTACCAAATCCAATATGGCATCACCCCTTGTTGGCCTGTCTACATACTGTGTCAGAAAACCACCCTGCACACATTGAACAAGAACTGTCCCATCTAAGCTACTTGAATTGTAGTATTCCCAGTCAATATTAGGGAAGTTAAAGTCCCCTGTTACTCTCCGCTCTGTTTTTAGTTATAGGTTTTAAGGAGTATCTTCAATCTGGTGAGAGATCGTGAGGCAGAGAGGTTTATGGAGGATTTTGAGAAAGTAGCAAACTGTATAGATAAAGGTGAACCAGTAGGTGTATTATCTTTGGATTTCCAAACATAAGTTGTCAAGTTGCCACACATTAAGCTACATGATAAGATAAATGCCATGGTATTGGGGATAATATATTGGATAAAAGATTGGCTAATGAATAGAAGACAAAGAGATAGGATAAAAAAGATATTTTCAGGACAACAACTTGGAACTAGTGGAGTTCCACTGGGATCAGTGCTGGGCTACAATTACTTACAATACAAATGAATGATTTGGATGAGGAAAGTGAACATACTGCAGCCAAGTTTGTAAATGACACAAAAACAGGTGGGACAGCAAAGACTAACATCCCCTTGAAGCTCTGATAACCCACTCACAGCCCTCAGCATCAGGAGACCGACTGTGAGATTGACTGGCAGTTCCAGAGGTCACTGTGACACTCAGACCTCAGAGAGACCTACACAGCGATAAGAAAGACTCGAGGAAATGCTGGTGAGGGTGACACATTGCATCTGCAGAGGGATATTGAGGTTAAATGGTAAGGACTTGGAAGATCGAATATAACATGGGAAAATGTGAGTCAATGCACTTTGGCAGGACGAATAGAGAAGCAGAATATTACTTAAATGGAGAAAGACTACAGAAAGTTTAGGGCGGCACGGTGGCACAGTGGTTAGCACTGCTGCCTCACAGCACCAGAGACCTGGGTTCAATTCCCGCCTCAGGCGACTGACTGTATGGAGTTTGCACGTTCTCCCCGTGTCTGCGTGGGTTTCCTCCGGGTGCTCCGGTTTCCTCCCACAGTCCAAAGATGTGTAGGCCAGGTGAATTGGCCATGCTAAATTGCCCGTAGTGTTAGGTAAGGGGTAGATGGAGATGTAGGGGTAGGTGGGTTACGCTTCGGCGGGGCGGTGTGGACTTGTTGGGCCGAAGGGCCTGTTTCCACACTGTAAGAAATCTAATCTATTAAAAAAAAAGTTTCAGAGCAGAGGGATTTGAGGGACCTCATGCCTGAATCACAAAAATCTGGCATCCAAGGTCTGTGGGTAATAGGGAAGGCACAGTGGCTCAGTGGTTAGCACTGCTGCCTCACAGCACCAGGATTCCAGGTTCGATTCCAGCCTTGGGTGACTGTCTGTGTGGAGTTTGCACATTCTCCCCGTGTCTGTGTGGGTTTCCTCCAGATGCTCCTGTTTCCTCCCACAGTCCAAAGATGTGCAGATCAGGTGAACTGGCCATGCTAAATTGCCCGTAGTTTTAGGTGCATTAGTCAGAGGGAAACGGGTCTGGGTGGGTTACTCTTCGGAAGGTCGGTGTGGACTTGTTGGGCCGAAGAGCAAGTTTCCATACTGTAGGGAATCTAATCTAATCTCAAATAAAGAGTTGGCCTGTATTTCAAACAGAATGGAATATAAAAATAGGGAGTCAAGATTAGAATGGTGCTGGAAAAGTTAGTGCCTTGTCTATATTTAGCAAGACCTCCCTATTTTTAAAGGCAGAAGTAGGTACTGCAGATGCTGGAGATTAGAGTCAAGATTAGAGTGGTGCTGGAAAAGCACAGCAGGTCAAGGCAGCATCTGAGGAGCAGGAAAATTGACGTTTCGGGCAAAAGTCCTTCACTAGGAATGGTCTTTTGCCCAAAACATCGATTTTCCTGCTCCTCGGATGCTGCCTGACCTGCTGTGCTTTTCCAGCACCACTCTAATCTTGACTCTAATCTCCAGCATCTGCAGTACCTACTTCTGCCTTTAAAAATAGGGAGTCTTGCTAAATATATACAAGGCACTAACTTGACCACACCTTGAATATTGTGGGCAGTTTTGACCCACTTATCCAAGGAAAGAATATTGGCATTGGAGACAGTCCAGAGAAGGTTCACCAGGTTGATACCGGTGTGGAGGGGCTCTCTAATGAGGAGAGGTTGAGTAGATTGTGTCTGCACTCACTGAAGTTTAGAACAATGAGAGACAATCTTATTGAAACATGCAAGATTCCAAGAGGGGGCTTGACAGGATAGATGTGAAAAGTTTGGTTCTTCTTGTGGGAGAGTCTAGGATCAGAGGGCATCACCTCAGAATAAGGGGTTGCACATTTAAGGCAGAGAGTACTGAATGTGTAGAACTCTTCACCAGAGAGGGTTAATGAGGTTGGGTTGCTAAGTATAAGATATGTAATCAGTAAGGGTGTTGAGGTTTAAGGGGAAAAGGCAGAAAAATGGAGTTGAGGATTATCAGAGCAGACATAATCTCATTGAATGGTGATGTAGACTTGATGGGATGAATGGCCTACTCCTCACACAGCATATGGTCTTCTGGAAATTTCAAAGCATGGGGCCCAGACAGCTGAAGGTATGGTCAGGAATGATGGAGTGACTGAAGTGGGGAATGCACGAGGCTAGACTTTGACAGATGGAGAGATCATGGAGGGTCGTGGGACTGGGCAATGTTACAGGAAATAAGAGGTGAGAGCCCAGAGAGGGGTTTAAATGGAAGACTGAGAATTTTACAATTGAGGTGTTGTTTCACTGGGAGCTAATGTAGTCCAGTGAGTAAGGGGATGAATTATCAGAGGAGTTTGGTTTGCATTAGGATAACAGCAGCAGAATTCTATACGAGTTCAAACCCCTCGAGAATTGAAGGTGAAAGGTGGTGAGGAATCTGTTGGAATAATTAAGGTCTGACATCTCAAGGGATTTCATTGTCCAAGGAGCGAACAGGAACTGGGTGGCGGAAAGATGTGAAACTTGAAAGGGTTCAGAAAAGATTTACAAGGATGTTGCCAGGGTTGGAGGATCTGAGCTACAGGGAAAGGCTGAACAGGCTGGGGCTGGGGACCTTATAGAGGTTTACAAAAATATGAGGGGCATAGATAGGATAAATAGGCAAAGTCTTTTCCCTGGGGTCGGGGAATCCAGAACTAGAGGGCATAGGTTTAGGGTGAGAAGGGAAAGATATGAAAGAGACCTAAGGGGCAACTTTTTCATGCAGAGGGTGGTACATGTATGGAATGAGCTGCCAGAGGAACTGGTGGAGGCTGGTACAATTGCAACATTTAACAGGCATTTGGATGGGTATATGAATAGGAAGGGTTTGGAGGGATATGGGCTGGGTGCTGACAGGTGGGACTAGATTTGGTTGGGATATCTGGTCGGCATGGACGGGTTACACAGAACATAGAACATAGAAAAATACAGCGCAGTACAGGCCTTTTGGCCCTCGATGTTGCGCCGATCCAAGCCCACCTAACCTACACTAGCCCACTATCCTCCATATGCCTATCCAATGCCTGTTCAAATGCCCACAAAGAGGGAGAGTCCACCACTGCTACTGGCAGGGCATTCCATGAACTCACGGCTCTCTGAGTAAAGGGTCTGAAGGGTCTGCTTCCATGCTGTACATCTCTATGACTCTATGTTATATGTGTTATGTTGAGTCGTTGTAAAAATAATATTTAATTCTCCTTATAAACATCTTACCGATGCAGGGGATAACAAAACTCAGGCCAATTCCTATGTCTCTCCCCGTTTGTTTTTCTCCCTTTTTGGCTCTGGCTCCCCTCAGGGTCTGTTCCATTTGCTTCAGAGACACAGCAGCTGCCTGGAGCTGCCCCTCAGTCTGTTTCCTCTGGTCCTCTACTTCCACCAACTGATCCTGCGTGCACTTGAGGCATTTCTGCAGTTCCTTCTGCTCCTTGCTCAATTTGCCGTGCTGAACCATCAGCTTCTCACAACTTGCGTCGACGTCATCAACAATCCTACTCGCAGCCTCCTCCGCTGACAGGATCTCTCGTAGTGCAGATTCAATCTCAATCTTGAATTGTTTGCTGCTGGCCTCGCTGAGATCCCCTGTTCCCGCACTGACTGCAAGTTCAAGGAGGGTCAGGATGGAAGAGATCCCTCTGAGAAAAGATGGGGAGACGGCTTCTTTACAGTCCCTTTCATACACCTCACAATCCTCCATTGTGTTCAAGGTTAACCTGCGGAAACAGAGGAAATGAACAGTTTGGATGAAGCACAGATTCATTTCAGATCCATAGCTGAGGGAATTGGACAGGGCTGCAGCAGCAGGATTTGGTCTCTGAGATAGGGGAGAAGGCAGAATGTTAGAGAAGGAGGTGGAAATACAAGATGGCAGCAGTAAGAGGACATTAGTCAGGGGAAGAAGATAGGATATTAAATACAAAGCAGGTGGAGACAGTAGAAAGAGATCAGAAGGAAGTAGAGGTAGATGTAAGGAGGTAGGAAATTGATGTAAGTAGTTTGTCACAGAATGAGCACTTGATCTTGGAAATGAATAAGTGTCACTCAGAGCTAGGGAAACCCTCAGCTGCTGGTCTACCTTTCAGGAGCTGGTAGCATTGGCACAGTCCTGGGCACAAGCCATCGCCACTCTCCAATCTTAGAGGAAGAGAAATGTCTTCACTCAGACAGTTGTGAATCTGGATTTCCCTGCCCTAGGAAGCTGTGAATGCTGAGATGTTGAGGATATTGAAGGCAGAGATAGGTAAGATCTATGAACATTAAGAGACTCAGGGGATGTGGGGACATGGCAGTGGAGTAGACCTTGAAGACCAGCCAGGATCATTTGAATGATGCTGCAGCAGAGTCAAGGAGCTGTCTGACCTCCTGCAACTCCTATGTCCGATGTTCTCATGTGTTCTCCGAAATAACATCAAGAGTTAACTGCCTGACCCAACGAGAATGTTCAATCTGGACTCCTGATGTAGGATTAGTGTTGAGATTTAGGGGGGGGGGGGGGGGGGGGGGGGGGGGGTTGAACCTTTCAGCTATGTCCAACTCTGTCTCATGGCTTTCACAAAATCATTACCACTGCCCCAGATAAACTGGATTCATTGTGGTGGAATCTGAGAATGTGCAAATTAATGCAGTGTGAGATTTACATTTTACACTCAATCAATTCTGAGGATCCATCGATGGGGAAGTTACACTTCAGTAATGTCTCAATGCACTGGGTTTCATGCTAAAGAAAGGAAATCTAAGCTTTAGACACGCAGCTGCATAGAGTCAATAGGATGATGCTTAATGTGAGGAACCAGCTAAATGAGAGAAAGATTTGAAATGTTGGGGCTGGCTTTGCAGGAATTAAGGAGCCTTTAGGGTGCCTTGTTTATCATAACAAAGCAGTGGGATGGACTGGACAAAAATAAATTGCTTTGGGTGAATCCTAGAATCATAGAGTACAGAACCCATCACGTCTGTGAATTAACTCCAGTCAGGCCAGTATCCTATCAGCAAGTTGCCTTTTATTTACAGGTGTTTAGCACTTGACACTGGTCTGGCTTCCTCAGAGCCAGCTCACAGTGTGAACAGAACCTCTGACACTCCTGTGTGAGGACTCCCTGACTGGACCAGGTTAACAATCAGGGAACTCATATTCTGTGAGGTCACCTAGCTGACCTTGTTACAATCTCTACAGTCTGTATCACCAAAAATACACATCAACCTACATTAGCCCCACTTTCCTGCACTAGACCCATAGCTTTGAATATTACGACATTTCAAGAACTCACCCAAGTACTTTTTAAAGTATTTTTCAACTTCCTTCCAAAGCACCGTCTGGGTGAAAATGTTTCCTCACATTCCCTCTAAACCTCCTGCCTTTAAAGTTAACATTATGCCCCTTTGCTATTCACCCTTCAACTAAGGGGAACAGCTGCTTTCTCTCCACCTGTCCATGCCCCTCATAACCTTATACACCTCAGTCAGGCCCCCCTTCAACCTTCACTACTCCAAAGAAAACAACCTGAGTTTACCCAGCTTCGCTTCATCGATGAAATGTTCCATCCCAGGCACCTTCCTAGTGAATCTCTTCTCCCCACCCCCCCACCCCCCCATCATTCCTATAGTGTGGGGAGCAGAACTGCGTACAGTCCTCCAGCTGTGGCCTGATCAAAGTCTTGTGCAGCTGCAACCTCACCTCCCCTGCTCTGACAGTCTATGCCTCGACTGATAAAGGAATGTATCCTGTCTGCCTTTGTAATGACCCTTTTACCCTGTTCTGCCCCCTTCAGGGATCTGTGAATAATCTCCCCATGATCCCTCTGAACTTCATTGTGTCCTGCCATTCATTACATACTCCTCTTGTCTTGTTCTTTCATCCAAAGTGCATCCCCTCACATTTATCAGGGTGAAATTCCATCTGCCATTGATCTGTCTGACCAATCCACTTATATCCTCCTGTAACCAAACACTTTCCTCCTCACTGTCAACCACCCGGCCAATCTTTGTGTTAGCTGCAAACTAACTTAATATCCTCCCTGCACACTCTCATCTCCGTCATTGATGAATATCACAGACAATAAGGACCTCACGCTGATCCCTGTGGTACACCACTGCACACTGTGCTCCAGTCACACAAATGGCCTTCTACAACTACCCTCTGTCACCTGTCTTTAAGCTGATTTTAGATCCAAGTTGCCAAGTTATCTTTTACCTTCTTTATCAATCTCCATGTGTAACCTTGTCAAAGGCATTGCTGAAATCCTAATAAACTACATCAACTGCCCTTCCCTCATTCACATACATGGTTACCTACTGGAAAAATTCCAGATTTGTTCGGCATGACCTCCTTAGACAAAGAAAGCCTGACTATCCCTGAAAACCTTACCTCTCTAAATGGGGATTAACTTTCTCCTTCACTATTTTCTCCAACAGATTCCCTACCACTGATGTGGGACTCACTGGTGTATAGTTCCTGGTCAACTTTACTACCCTTCTTGTAAAGTGGAATCGCATTAGCTGTCCTCTAGTTCTCCAGAACCTCCCCTGTGGCCAGGGAGAGTCTTTAAAAAAAAAGGATCAAAGCCCTTGTAATTTCCTGCCTCGTCTCCTGCAGCAGCCTGGATACAATTCATCTGAATCAGGGGATTTTGTCCACTTTTAAATCTGCCAAAGTAAGCAATACCTCCACACTTCTGTATTAATCTGCTCAAAATCCTGACAGTCCATCTTCTCAATGTTGTACTAGCATCCATCCTCTCCTGGGTAAAGAGAGGCGTGAAATGCTCACTTAACACTCTATCAATGTTCTTCAACATCGCAAACAGATTGTTCCCTTGATCCCTAATGGATCCTACTCTTTCCCTGGTTATTCTCTTCCCCTATGCAGATTAATTGGGATTCTCCCTCATTTTACCTCCCAGCATTTCCTCATTCCTTTTTACTCTCCTAATTGCTCCACTGAGCTCTCCCAACCCCCCTGCACTTCCTATATTCTTGGGCCTCTGTTGTTTTTCTCCCTCTGTACCTGTCTCTTTTCCTTTTTATCCAGTCCTGAATATTCCTACACATCCGGGTTCTCTGGGCTTGTTCTTACACTTCACTCTAAAGGGAACATGTTGGGCATGTATTCTCCTCAGTATCTTTCTGACTGCCTCCCACTGTTCTGCTGTAGATTTACCCTCAAGTAGCGGTGCCCAGTCTACTTTTGCCAAATACTGCCATATTTTAATAAAATCCAATCCAAAACCTTTTCTCACAGATCATCTTTATCTTTTTCCATAACATACTGAAAACATATGGTGTTGCGGTTGCTATTCCTCCAATGCTCCTCACTGTAATCTCAAACATCTTGCCTGGCTTCATTCCCCAAAATTAAGTCCTGCCTTGCACCTTCCCCTATTGGACTTTTCATACTCTGAAACTTGTGATTTCAAATAAATCTATTGGACTATAACCTGGTGCCATGTGACTTCTGACTTCTACACATTGATATTAAAAGTTCTCCTCAATGTATTTCAGGAAATTTGCCTCCTTTAACCCCTTTATACTATGACTATCCCAAATAATTGCACATCCAACAATATCATTTATTGTATCCGTTGTTCCCGATGCGGTCTACTCTACATTGGGGAGACTGGGCGCCTCCTTGCAGAGCGCTTTAGGGAACATCTCCGGGACACCACACCAACCAACCCCACCGCCCCGTGGCCCAACATTTCAACTCCCCCTCCCATTCTACTGAACATGCAGGTCCTGGTCCTCCTTCACCGCCTCTCCCTCACCACCCGACGCCTGGAGGAAGAACGCCTCATCTTTTGCCTCAAAACACTTCAACCCCAAGGCATCAATGTAGACTTTACCAGTTTCCTCATTTCTCCTCCCCCTACCTTACCCCAGTTCCTAACTTCCAGCTCAGCACCGTCCTCATGATCTGTCCTACCTGCCAATCTCCATCCCACCTTTCTGCTCCACCCTCCACTCTGACCTATCATCTTCATCCCAACCCCATTCACCTATTGTACTCTTTGCTACCTTCTCCCCAGCCCCATCCCCCCCTCCCTCCCATTTATCTCTCCACCCTGGAGGCTCCCTGCCTCCATTCCTGATGAAGGGCTTTTGCCCGAAGCATCGATTCTCTTGCTCTTTGGATGCTGCCTGACCTGCTGTGCGTTTCCAGCACCACTCTAATCTAGACTCTGGTTTCCACCATCTGCAGTCCTCACTTTTGCCTGTCCCAAATAATGTTGGGGTAGTTGAAATACCCTAATAAGTATTTTTACACACCTTCGTGAATTCACTGCCCTGGTTGCTGAGAGGGCCAGAGTGAGTGTCCATCACATTAAGGAAAAGACATTTATAACAGGACATTTAATAAGGATTATTTTTGTGGAAGAACTATAACCTGACCCTGCGCTGAAAGTGCTCAGTAAGTCTTCACAGTCGATGTCCAGAAGAGACAGGTTTCTATGGCAATCTGTACATCCAGGTTCTAGAATGGTTGAAGGAAGAATCACCATGGTAACCTCTGTAAACAGAATCTTAAAGACAATGACAGTCAGTCAATTCCTGGCTGGATTTGATTATAGGTAGCTGTAAATAGCCCAATCCGGGAGATTAGAAACAAGCCCAGCCAATTTATCCTGAAAGATTCAATCTGATGCATCACTCCCTGGAAACATGAATAAAGGTATCGCTGTGGAGGCAGACTGCCCTCAGTTTAACATCTCACCTGAAAGGTAGCACGTTCGACAAAGCACTCCCTCTCTCAGTTACAGACAGTGGGTCTCAATCTGAATTAGATTCCTGGAACGGTGTTTGAAACTCCAGCATCTGAGTCTGAGCCAGCAGTAATGTCCACAGACAACATCTGATACACGGAAGGGATTTTCCAAAAGGAGCCAATACTTAGGTGAAGTGGTGAACGCAAATGTGTGCCAGTAATCCTCATCACTAACTCTGTCTAAATGCACTCTGCGTGACACATCACTGGAACTTTAAGTGTTGTACCATGAAATCTGTTGTCACAAAGATTCTTCTTGGCTTCTGACTCAGTCACCACATAAAGCAGTCTTTATGTACCAGACTGCTTTTCATCTCTTGCAAGCATCTGAATGAAAGATGCTTTGTTAGACAGGAAAGAGACTGTTGCTTGTTTGTTGCAAGTGAACATTAATACTTTCATATCTAAAAATGTCACTGTCTCTCCAGAGTCCAAATCACAATTAACACTGACCTCCCCAAACCCATTCACGGTGGCAGGAAGTTTTAAATAATGCTCAACTCTGAGAGGAAATGGTTCAAATGATAAATGCATTCACTGTGAAGATCAGACAAGATGCAAGCACCAAACCATCCAAAACAGAAAGCAATGGCAGAAACAATAAATATCACATTTATGTTCAAAATGGCACATGGGAAACTTGCCTGCATTAACTGGGGGACAGGATACAAGAACGGAGAGGTTATGCTGGAACTGTATAAAATGAAGGTTGGGCAACAACTGGAGTACTGTGTACAGATCGAGTCACCACATTGTAAAGATATGATTAGACTAGAGAGGGTGCCGAGGAGATTCACCAGGATGCTGTCTGGGCTGGAGTTGTTTTCCTTAGAGCAGTAAAGGTTGAGCGGGGACCTGAGATGTGTAGGATTATTGGGACAAAGACAGGGTGATTTGGAAGGATTGTTTTCCCATCAGTAAAGAGTCAATAACAATAAAACATTGGAGCAGAATAGGCTGCTGATCCCCTCAAGTCTTCCACCATTCAACAAGATCATGGAAGATCCGATAACATTCAACTTCACTTCCTTGCCTCTTCCATAAAAATCTATCTCAAGTCTACCTCATGTGCTTAATGACCCAGTCTTGACAGGTCTCTGTGGTAAAGGATCCCACAGATTCACCACCCTCTGAGTAAAGAAATTCCTCCTTATCTCTGACTTAAATGTGTGACCCCTTAGTCTAAAATTATTTCCCCACAAGGGGAAACAACCTCTCCACGTCTACTCTGTCAAGTCCCTTAAGAATCTTGTTATGTTTCAATAAGGACAGCTCTCATTCTTCTACATGCCAATGAATACAGGTCCAAATTGACGTAACCTCTCCTCATAACACACGTTATGTATCAGTCTAGTGAATCTTCTCTGAACTACCTCCAATGGCAGTATATCTTTCTTTAGATAAGGGGCTCAAAATTGTTCCCAATATTCCAGCTGTGGTCTGACTAGTGACTTGTACAGTTTTAGTAAAACCTCCCTCTTTTCACACCCTATCCCCTTTGAAATAAAGGCCAACGTTCTACTTGCCTTCCTATTACCTGCTGAACTTGGATGCTAGCTTTTCAAGATTCATGTACGAGGACCCTGAACCCTTCCTTGTTGTTGCTATCTGCAGCTTTTCTCCATTTAAATAACATCCAGCAACTCCATTCCTCCTGCCAAAGTACACAACCTCTCATTTTCATAGAAAATCATAGAATCCCTACAGTGTGGAAACAGGCCATTTGGCCCAACAAGTCCACACTCACCCTCCAAAGAGTAACTCACCCAGAACCATTCCCCTCTCCTCCTTTGCTGCTGACAAATGCACCTAATCTACTCATCCCCTGAACATGATGGGCACTCGAACATGGCTAATTCATCTAAACTGCACGACTTTGGATTGTGGGAGGAAACTGGAGCACCCGGAGGAAACCCACGCAGACACGGGGAGAATGTGCAAACTCCACGCGGACAGTCTGACAAGGCTGGAATTGAACCCGGGTCCCTAGCACTGTGAGGCAACAGTGCTAGCCACTGAGCCACCGTGCCACCCCCACATTATTTCCCACATTATAATCCATCTGCCAAGTTTTTATCCACTTGCTTAACCTGTCCATAACCTGACAGGATAGAGTTGGGAATGTGTTTCCCTGGGTGGGGAGTACAGAACTGAGGGTGGTCATCATCTCACGGTAGGTAAAGGGTCAGCCCCTGAGGATTTTCTTCACTTAAATTGCTCGGAACCATTGGAATCCTCAGACCCAGAGAGCTGCGCCTGCTCTGTCATTTAGTATGTTCAAGACAGAGGTCAATGGGTTTTTAGGTATTTCATGAATTAAAGAGTTTGGGACAGTGTAAGAAGATTGAACAAAAATAAAAAGTGTGATTGTATTGAATGATGCACTAGGGTCGAGGGGCTGAGTGGCCTCCTGTTTCATATTGAAGAACCAATCTAAGTCACAGACATTTACAACACAAGTCAACAAAGATTGGACTGCACAAATCCCATTTTCCAGCTTTTGGCCCATATCCATGGAGGCTACGGCAATGCAAGTGACTATCTCAAAACTGCTTCGACGTTACAAGAGTTTCTGAATCAGTCACCCCTAGGCTCCCACCACCCCTTTGAGTTAAAAGAAAATTCTCAATATGTTGCCCCCCCCCCCCCCCCCCCCCCCGGGTATGTGACACTCAGTGAGCTGCCCCCACCCGCCCCAGGATATCTGACACTCAGTGTAATGCCTTCCCCGGGGTATCTGACACTCAATGTGAAGCCCCCCCGGAGTACCTGACCCTCAGTGAGCTGCCCCCACCCCGGGGTATCTGACACTCGGTGTGATGCTCCCCCCGGGGTATCTGATACTCAGTGTAATGCCCCCCCCCACCCCCTGGGATATCTGACACTTGGTGTGTTGCACCCTGGGGTATCTGACACTCAGTGCGATGCTCCCCCAGGGGTACCTGACACTCAGTGTAATGGCTCCCTTCCCCGGGTATCTGACACTCAGTGTGATGCCACCCCCCCCCCCCCCCCCCCCCCAGGGATCTGACACTCAGTGTGATGACCCCCCCCCCCCCACACCAGGGTATCTGATACTCGGTGTGATGCCCCCCCACCTCCTGCCCCTCCCTAGAGGCTAAGTCCCAGCCTCTGGCCGTGGTGGTCGCAATGCTCCTATCACACCCCATGGGATCTGCTGTCTCTCTCGGGGATCAGTGATCTGCTTGCGCTTGAACCTTCCCTGTGGGACCGTGGATCCCGGAGCCGCTCGCTCACCCGCTTTTCCGGTGCCTGTCCGGAGTTGATCCCTCTGTGGCGGGTGGATCCCTCTGTCCCGGGTTGATCTCTCCCTGTGTCAGGTGGATTCTCTCCATGTCCCGGGTTGATCTCTCCCTGTGTCAGGTGGATTCTCTCCATGTCCCGGGTTGATCTCTCCCTGTGTCAGGTGGATTCTCTCCATGTCCCGGGTGTATTCCTTTTCCTGAGTTGATCTCTCTCTGTCCCGGGTTGGTTCTCTTGTTCAGAATGGGTCTCACTATCCTGAGTGGATCATCCCCTCTTCCCGAGTGGGTCTCTCTGTTCCGAGTGGATTCTCTCCTGGTGCCGAGTGGATCTCTCTGTCCTGAGTGGGTCACTCTGTCTGTCTGACCGGTGGTGGTGGTGTTTTGAGGGAATATACCCTGGTCCCAGCCTCCTGCTGCAAAATCTGAGTCAGATAGTCTGTTTCTTCAACCCAAAGGAACTGGGCTGTGAGAAGGAAGAAGAGACACAACCACAAATAAACTGCTGGGAATAACAGAACAGAAAAGAGGAGAGAGAGAGGAAGAAAGCAAGAGAGACAGAGACTGGCAGAAAGAGAGAGAGAGAGAGAGGAAGACTGTCAGACCGAAAGAGAGAGATGGAGAAAGGGACATAGAGAGAGAGGGACAAAGAGAGAGAGAGAGACAGAGACTAGCATGTACTGGTTCTGAGGAAGGGTCATTTAACCCAAAACTCTGATTTCTTTCTGCCTGATGCTGCCAGACCTGTTGATCATTCCCAGCATTTTTTTTTGATTTTGTTTCTGATTTACACCATCTGCAGGCCTCCCTCCCTTTTTTATATTGGAGGTAGTGATGGGGTTAGACACACACAGCGTGAGTAGGAAGAGACAGAAAAACACTAGTTTAAACATTTTATCTTATTGGAAATAAAACATTACTTCAGGGATTTCTGACCACCTTCAGCAAGGTTAGGATTTCACACTAAAATGCTTTGAATAATGTTAAAATGTTAAACTGCTGCAGAGGAGCCTGATTCCAATAGGTTTATTAATTTAGAGCCAGTTATTTCTCCAGATCCTTTGCTGCCTGCCCTCTCCCTCTCCAAATCCTTTTACATCCCTCATTTTTGCAACAATAAAAAAAAACTAATCCCTAGTTAGTCCGATATCAGAAACTTTGTTTCAGCAATTGATTGCAGCAGAGAATACCACACTCCAACTAGGCACAAGGAGAGCTCTCCCATGGAGATTTAATTATCTCCCCAATATTTCCTACTATTAATAAAAAAGTGACTTGTGGGTTGTTCTTCACTCTACTATTGACCATGAGAACTAATAGAAATATGTATTTGTCTGATTTTCATTCATTCCAGAGCACTTCAAGCAATAGCTATACCCTGTAAAACTAAGAGGTTCTTGTGGAGCAGTGGTAGTATCCCTATCTCTGAATCAGGAGGCCTAAGTTGAAACCCTATCTTTCCCAGAGGTGTGTAATAACATCTCTGATCAGGTTGGTTAGGAAATATCTACCTTGAAATACAAATATCACTCAAGTGCCAGGCAATGGTCTCTAACCGTGGTCCATGATAATCAATGGTATCACTATCACTTAAACCCCTTTCTTCGTGGGGGTTACCAGCCATACCAATACAGGGGCTACAAGAGCAGGTCAGAATAAAAAAGACTGCAGAAGCTGGAAACCTAAAGTAGAAAGTGAAAATGCTGGAGAAACTCAGCAGGTCTGGCAGCATCTGTGGAGAGAGAAATAGAGTTAATGTCTCGAGTCTGATACGCCTCTTCCTCAGAACAGGAAGGGGTTGGAAAATTGTGGTTTCTAAATATTTTTGACAGAGAGGGAGAAGAGGAACGAGAGGAACAGATACTGGAGGAGGCCAGATCAAAAGACAAGGGCTGGTCATGGTGATAAAGGAGACATAGAGATGTCAGGTAAGTGCCATGCTAGCTGTGATGGGGAGAAGATGGATTTGCTGAGACAAAGCCAGTAAGAAAAAAAAAACAACTCATGTAGAGGCTGGAGAAGTTGCAACCAAAATGAAGGACAGAGATCAAGCTCTGAAATTTTTCAGCTCAATATTGGGTCCTAGAGGCTATAAAGGCAGGTAGATGGACAGAGCGGGCAGCCTCTTTGTAAGAAATTAAATCAATTGCACAAAGTTATATCGAGTTGGAATGTACGGAATCTGTATGGGTAGAGCTGAGGAATCACAAAAGAGAAAAAGACCTTGATGGGAGTTGTGTATTGGTCTCTGAGCAGTCGTCAGGATGTGGGAAAGAAATTAAATCAGGAGATAGAAAAGGCAGTTAGAACAGGCACTATTATAATCAACATGGGGGACTTCAATATGCAGGAGGACTGGGAAAGTCAGGTTGGTAGCAGATCTCAAGAAAAGGAATTTGTGGAATGATTAAGATAGGTTTTTGGAACAGCTTATGGTTGAGCCCACTAGGGAACAGGGAATTCTGGATTTGGTGATGTGCAATGAGAAAGACTTGATGAGGGAGATTTAGGTGAAGGTGGCAGTGACCAGAATATAGAATCATAAAGTCACACAGCACGGAAACAGATCCTTTGACACTTGCCCATGCCAACCAAGAATCCTAAACTGAACTAGTCCCATTTGTCTGCATTTGGCCCATATTGCTCTAAACTTTTCCTATTCATATGCCCATCTACATGTCTATTAAATGTTGTAATTGTACTCACCTCTACCACTTCCTCTGGCAGCTCGTTCCACCAGCCTCTGTGTGAAAATGTTGCCCCTCATATCTTAAATCTTTCCCCTCTCACCTTAAAACTATGTCCTCTGATTTTGGACTCCCCTACCCTGCGGAAAAGACCTTGGCTATTCACCTTATCCATGCCCCTCATGATTTTATAAACCTCTATAAGATTATCCCTCAGCTTCCTATGTTCCAGGGAAATGGATCTCAGTAGATGTGACAATAATAAATCAAATCAAAAACTCCCAGCTTATCTAGCCTCTCCTTATAATACAAATTCTGTAGTCTAGTTAATATCCTTGTAAATCCTTTCTGCAACCTTTCCAGTTTAGTAATATCCTCCCAATAGTAGGGTGATCAGAATTGTATGCAGTACTCCAAATGTGGCCTCACCAATGTCTTGCATAACCACAATATGACATCCTAACTCCTGTACTCAATGTTCTGACCAATGAAGACAAGCATGCCAAATGCCTTCTTCCACCCTGTCTACCTGTTACGTCACTTTCAAGGAATTATGTGCTTGCGCTCTTAGGTCTCTCTGTTCAACAACACTCCCCTGGGCCCTACCATTAACTGTGTAAGTCCTGACCTGGTTTGTCTTACCAAACTCCAACACCTCACATTTATCTAAACTAAACTCCATCTGCCATTCCTCACTCCATTAGATCAGCTAATTGTACTCTTAGATAATATTCTTCACTTTCTACTACACCAATTCTGGCATCAACTACAAACTTACTAACTATGCCTCCTATATTTTTAACCAAATAATTTATATAAATGATGAATAACAGTATACCAAGCAGCGATCCTTGTATCACACTGCTGGTCACAGGCCTCCAGTCTGAACAACAACTACCTACCACCATCCTCTGTCTCCTACCATCAAGCCAAATTTACATGCAATTGGCTAGTTCTCCCTGGATCCCATGCGATATAACCTTACTAAGCAGTCTAACATGAGGAACCTTATCAAAGACTTTGCTAAAGTCCATGTAGACAACATCTACCGCTCTGCCTTCATCTATCTTTTTGGTCACATCTTCAAAAACTCAGTTTGTGAGACATAATTCCCATGGACAAGGCCATGTTGATTATTCCTAATTAGCCCTTACTTTTCCAAATGCATGTAAATTCTGTCTCTCAGAATCCCCTCCACCAACTTAGCCATGACTGATGTCAGGCACACCGGTCTAAAGTTCCTCGGCTTGTTCTTACAGCTCTTCTTAAGGTGCAACATTAGCCATCTTCCAGGCTTCAAGCACCTCACTAACTATTGTAGATGATATAAAAATCTTTACATGGGCCCCACAATTTCTTCCCTAGCCTATCACAATGTCCTGAGATACATGTGATCAGGTCCTGAGGTTTTATCAACCTTATGTGTTTTAAGACCTCCAGCACCTCCTTCTACAACGTGGACTCTTTTCAAGACATCATTATTTCCCTAAGTTCACCTAGCTTCCATGTCTTTCTCCACAATAAATACTGACGGAAAATACTTGTTTAGTATCTCACCTATCTCTTGCCTTCCATATATAGATAACCTTGTTGATCTTTAAGGGGCCATATTCTTTCCCTCATTACTCTGTGGCCCTTAATGTATTTATAGAATTTCTTTGAATACTAAAGAGTAAAGAACAATACAGTACAGGAACAGGTCCTTCAGCCCTCTAAGCCTGTGCCACCACATTTTTCCTTTCCAAACTAAAACTGCCTTTTCTCACAGGATCCATATCCCTCTATTCTCTTTCTATTTACATATTCATCCAGCTTCTTCAATACTGCTATTGTATTCGCTTCCACCACCTCGTTTGGCAACTTATTCCAGGAACTCAACACCCTTTATGTGAAAACATTACCTTATACGTCTCTTTTAAATGCCCCCCTCACACCTTGAACCTGTGTCCCCCAGTGATTGACCTCTCAACCCTGGGACAAAGTCTCATACTTTCCACTCTATACATGCCATTCACAATATTATAAATTTCTTTCAAGATGCCCCTCAACCTCCAGCGTTCCAGTGAAAACAAATCTAGTCTAGCCAATCTTTCTCCATAGCTAAAATCCCCCATACCAGGCAACATCCTGGTAAACCTTTTCTGTACCCTCTTCAAAGCATCCACATTCTTCTTGGTAGCATGGTGACCATAACTGAATGCAATTTTCCAAGTGTGGTCCAACTAAAGTTCTATAAAGCTGCAGCATAACTTGTCTATCCTTACACTCAATGCCTTCAACTTATCTGCCCAGGCTACCTCATGTCCCCTTTTCATCCTTCTGATTTCTCTCTTAAGTATATCTCCTATTCATGCTATAGTCTGAGAGGGAGGAAATTGGATCAGCGGATGGAGGGAGGAGTGATAGAGGGAGGAGTGATGTGAGGGTTTGAGTTATAAGGAGAGGCTGGACAGGCTGGGATTTGTTTCACAGGAGTATAGGAGGATGAGGTTGTAGAGGTTTATAAAATCATGAGGGCATAGATAAGGTGAATAGCCAAGAGTTATTTTTCCCCTTATGGTGGGGAATTTCAAAACTACCTTATTTTTAAAATACAGTGGGTGGTTTGCATGTGGAATAAACTTCCAGAAGGAGTGGTGGATGTGGATACAGTTACAATGTTGAAAAGACATTTGGATAAATACATGAATAGGAAAAGTTTGGAGGGATATGGGCCAGGAGGAGGCAGAAGGGGCGAGTTTAGTTTGGGAACATGGGACTGATTGGACTTAGGCGTCTGTTTCGGTGCTACATGACTCTATGATGGTGGGGTTTGTGAAGATTGTGATCAGAGCTCAAGGGAGAAGGTGTAAGAGTGACCCTGCCATTGACAGAGTCAGTCCCCACCAACCTGTCAGCCTCCCAAAGTGCCCCGGAACTAATCCGCGGGATCGCTCTCCCCCGGGAGGGGCAGTCCGGGCGGAGCCGGAAGTTATGGGGAACTGATTTCGCACGGACTGTTTCTGGTTGGCGGTTTCTATGGCGGCGGCAGCGCCAGCGGGTGAGTGTTTCCGCGGGGATCACCGTCACCCCCCCCCTCCCCCGGCCCCGATCCCCCAACCCTCCGGCCTGTCCACCCCACAGCCGCCCGTGAGGGTGTTGTCAGGCCCCGAATTATTTTTGGGGGGGGGGGGTCTGGCGCCGTTTAATTTAAATCAAATCAACCCCAACTTGTCCCGAGATAGGGGCTGCTGGGCCGCGGGGGGGGGGGGGAGGGGGGGAGGAGGTGGGGGGTGGAGAGTGTGTCTGGGGGATGGGGATGGGGATGGGGATGGGGATGGGGAGAGGGGGGGGGGGGTGTCTCTGAGATGAGTCCAAAGGCGAAGAGAACCTTCACAGTTGGGCCGGGCCAATCACGGCTGGAATCAGCAACCACCCCCCCCCCCCCACCGCCACAACAACCCCTCCCTCACCCACACATACCCCACGCCTGTTCCCTCCACACACCCCCCCCCCCCCCCCCCCCAATACACACACCTCCCACAGATCCAAACGCACAACCCACTTCTGCATCCCCCCGCCCCCACAACACATACACAGATAAAGAGGAACACTCCACCTGTCCAAAGAGCTTCAAAACCTTGGAGTCATTGGAAATGTCTGGGACTGAGATCAACAGATTTCACTTTGTCTGGATCTCCAGGGATGTGTGACAAAGATGTAAAGGTGTAACTGTGTACTGGAGCAGGCAGAAAGGGCTTCCTCCTGTTCCAGGATCACCATGAGTTTATCAATCGTGTTTATCTTCTTATATGTTATCTTCATTCATCAGGATGATGTTCAACCTTCTCAGACTTGTGAAAATGCAGGCGCCTATTGGACACGCTCGGCCTTTACTCCAGCTCACACTGGCTCTGATAAAACCTGATGCTGTAGCTCACCCCTTAATCCTGCAGGTAGGGAGAACTATCCACTCAGGTGGATAGAGTTTGTAAGAAGGCCTATGGAGTATTATCGTTCATTAGCAGAGGGATTGAATTCAAGAGTCGTGAAGTGATGTTGCAGCTGTACAGGACTTTGGTTAGGCCAAAGTTGGAGTACTGTGTGCAGTTCTGGTCGCCTCACTTTAGGAAAGATGTGGAAGCTTTGGAGAGGGTGCAGAGAAGATTTACCAGGATGTTGCCTGGAATGGAGAATAGGTCGTACGAGGATAGGTTGAGAGTTCTCGGCCTTTTCTCGTTGGAACGGCGAAGGATGAGGGGTGACTTGATAGAGGTTTATAAGATGATCAGAGAATAGATAGAGTAGACAGTCAGAAACTTTTTCCCCGGGTACAACAGAGTGTTACAAGGGGACATAAATTTAAGGTGAAGGGTGGAAGGTATAGGGGAGATGTCAGGGGTGGGTTCTTTACCCAGAGAGTGGTGGGGGCATGGAATGCGCTGCCCGTGGGAGTGGTAGAGTCAGAATCATTGGCGACCTTTAAGCGGCATTTGGATCGGTACATGGATGGGTGCTTAATCTAGGATAGAAGTTCGGCACAACATCGTGGGCCGAAGGGCCTGTTCTGTGCTGTATTGTTCTATGTTCTAACTTCTGTTAACCACACTCATCCTGTGGGCATCCGTGACTGCATGAGTCTTAATGATCATTAGAGACTGCAACATCATGTTATCCATCTGTGAATTTGCCTATAATTCAGTTCAAGGAAGTCGGAAAGGATTACACCCTATGTGACATTTTTAGTTTGGGAAACCTGGTTGGCATGGCAAGTTGGACTGATGGGTCTGTTTCAGCGTATGACTCTGATGCTATGACTTTGGGACATTCTGATAAGATTCAACTCCCATTGCTCAAATGGGCAAGTCACTTAAAATGTCTGTAAAGCAGTAGCGTTTAGCTATTTGCATTAAAGTCTGTTTTAAAGTTACTGATGACCAGAATTTGCCAGTTCTCAACAATTCATAAAAGTGCACTGAATGCCAGAACAAAGATTAGATAACCACAAAGACAGAAGTTGCTGGTAAAGCTCAGCAGGTCTGGCAGATGTTGTGAAGAGAAATCAAAATTAATGTTTCGGCTTCAGAGACCCTTCCTCAGAACTCAGTGGTTAGCACTGCTGCCTCGCAATGCCAAGAGACCCGGGTTCAATTCCTGCCTCAGGCGACTGTCTGTGTGGAGTTTGCACATTCTCCCCGTGTCTGCGTGGGTTTCCTCCGGGTGCTCTGGTTTCCTCCCACAATCCAAAAATGTGCAGGTTAGGTGAATTGGCCATGCTAAATTGCCTGTAGTGTTAGGTGAAGGGGTAAAAGTAGGAGAATGGGTTTGGGTGGGTTACACTTTGGCGGGTCGGTGTGGACTTGTTGGGCCGAAGGGCCTGTTTCCACACTGTAAGTGATCTAATCTAAGTGAGTAATCTAATCTAAGTATCTCATTACGATCAATTTATTGCATGGGCACTCGGATCCTTTAAACCTCTTGTGGTGTTAGGTTGTAGCTGACGCTAACCATTACCTGCAGCAGCTAATATGTCCGGAAAGAGGCGATCCTTGAGTCTGGGAGCCAAGATCGAGCTTCTAGGCAGGTTTGACAAAATATTTGAGATTAGTCACTGAAAAAATAAGAAATTGATGGGAAACCTCAGCAAGTCTGGCAGCATTAGAGAAAGCAGAATTAACTTTGCAGATTCAGTGACTCTCCTTCAGAACTGACCATAGCTGGGAATGATTGGTATATAGGGGAACCTTGATTATCCAAACGTGATGGGTAGGTACTACTTCGTTCGGGTAATCGATTACTCGGTTAGTCAATTAAATGCCTTTCCTTTGGGGCTCAGAGTTTTTAAAATCTGCTCCCTGTTCAGGAGACTGCAGCAGCACACAGTATGTGAAACCCCGCCCCCCAAACGCATCCAACACCGCCTCCTCGCCACCAACCCCAACACCGCCCTCCCCGATCCCAACACCACTCCCCCGACTCCAACACCACCCCCCCAACCTCATCCACCACTGTCCCCCACCCCCTCACTGTAAACAAAAGACGCGATCACTGTTGGAAACATGTCTTTGATGTAATGTTTCCATTGGGGCCCTGAGGTCTCCTTCGGGTAATCTGATTTTTTGGATAATTAATATTCGGATCATTGAGGTTCCTCTGTATATGCTAGAGAAAGGGTGGGGAGAAGGGGAAAGAGTAAATGATTGGTGAAATGGAGCCCAGAAACAGAGAGAAAAACAGTTGGGCAGACAAACGAATGGGTAAACATCAGCCTGGAGAATGAGTAGCTGCTAATGGGGACAATTAGTGGCTGACGATGGGTAGTGTATGGTAGCAGCCCATGTAGTAACAGGCCTGGTGAGGGGGGATGGGGTAAAGATACAGGATGGTGCTCAGGCCCTAATCTAAGTGAACTTGATATTGAGTCCAGAAGGCTGCAGGGTCCCCAAACAGAAAAGGAGATACTGTTCTTCCAGCTTGCACTGAGTTTTGTTGGAGCACTGAAGCAAGTCTGAGACAGAGATGTTGGCCAGGGAAAATGGTGGTACAGTATCTTAATTTGGCAAGCAACTGGAAGCTCAGGGTCATTTTTACGGTTAGAGCATAGGTGTTCTGTAAAGTGGTTGCCCACTCTGCGTTTTGTCTCCCTCATGTAAAGGAAACCACATCAGTGTCAGCCACTAATGATCTGCAGTTATTCATTCTCCCAGGCTGACCTTCGCCCACTCCTTTGTCTGCCCACCTGTGTTTTTCTCTGGGGCTGGCTTGTTGATTGTGGGAATGGAAGTCCCAGCCTAACACATTATTCTGACGTACGAAGGAGGAGACGCTTAACTCCAGCTCAATGCCAGCAAAACCAAGGAACTCATTATTGACTTTCAGCGGGATGTTACTCATGTCCTCCTACACATTAACGGCACAGGGGTGGAACGAGTGTAGAGTGTCAAGCTCCTGGGAATGGTCATCCACAACAAGCTTTCTTGGACTGTTCATGTGGATGCACTGGTTACAAAGGCCCAACAATGTCTCTTCATCCTCAGGCAGCTGAGGAAATTTGGCATGACGGTGAATACCCTTGCCAACCTTTAGAGGTGCACCATCAAGAGCTTTCTGTCTGGATGTACCATTCAAATTTGGGGACAGTTACAGAGTGGTGAACTCGGCCCGGACAATCACAAAGGCCAGCCTCCCATCTCTGGAATCCATCTACCAGGCCCGCTGTCAAGGAAAGGCCGCCAGCATTCTCAAAGATCCATCCCACCCTGGCAATGTTTTTCTACAACCTCTACCATCGGGGAGAAGGTACAGAAGCCTGAACACACGCACCAGCCGGTTTCGCAACTGTTTCTACCCTACTGTTGTTAGAATACTAAATGAGCTCACAAACTCTTAACATTCGCCTGTACCTGTGTTTTTGTTTTTGTTTTTGCTGCTGTTTACCTATTATTTACTATCTATGCTATTTAATTACATGATCTGTCTGTATTGCTCGCCAGGCAAAGCTTTTCACTGTGCCTGGTACATGTGACAATAAATTCAATTCAATTCAAATTCAACTCCAGCAGGAGATACATCCAGGTCTACCTGGCAGGGGGGTACCTTCAATATTGGAAGACCCGAGACCCCAGGATGTCTGTAACTGTGAAAAGACTGGTGTTCTCTACACATGCTTTGGGGGTGACATGTTAGCCTCACAATAGGAGGATCCCCTGGTCTGTAAGAGAGTCAGGAAATTACTTTCGGTTATGGCCAACTGCAATATGGATGAAATATGACTTGCTTGTGATTTGAAAGGAACAGAACCCTCACTGCTTCAGGGGAGTCCATCACCTACTTGTTATACACTGGGTGAGTAAGTTTGCTGTGAATGGATGCATCATGGGATGGCAGGCTTCTGGGCTGGCAAACTGTCATCTTCCTGGATAAGTCTTTAGGACACCCATGCATCACTGAGCTGAAGACCATTCACTTTGTATTCCTCCAGTCTCTGAGCCAGCTCTTGGAGCAGGGGATTGTCTACTGTCTGAAGCAGCATTATGTCAAGGCAAAGAGAGAGAAGGCCCTGGATGTGGCGGCTAGTATTGCGGAGTTAACAGTAGGGCAGTGTATAATGGGAATCTCTCTTTTGAATGCTGTCCATCTGTTGAAAGACTCTTGGGATTCTGTCATTCAACAAATCAGTACCTTGCTTCAGGAAAGTAGACTTTCTAATGACTCAAAGTGAGGTAACTGAGGCAGTGCAGGAAGTGACTCCAAATGAAAGTAAGTCAGAGGAAGAATTCTCTTCAGCTGTGTTGCTTTGGGGGCGGTAATTCTGCATGTGATGTTCAGGAGGGGGGATATCAGAGAGGTCAATGCAAGTCTAGGGTGAAAGGACACAGAGCAAGGTCTGGTTATGCTGGTAGATGTATGCACTGGTACCAAACTCAGCAGCAGCACCTGATTATAGAACTAGATTGGGTGACCCTTTGAAAGGTTGATCTACTCTGGCTGCATCTTGTTCAAACTCATTCAAGGAAACAATCCTTTGCAAATCTGTAGAACTGATGTGCAATATTAGAAGTTTTAATGCAGCTGAATGTTTTGTCATAGTTTGAAATAACTGTTCTGTGCTTGAAGTTTTATAAATGAATGACTGACAGTGCAGGGTGAGGCTCTTTGATGAAGCTCTACTGGCTCTTTGAAATGACATAGGAAAAGGTACCAAAGTGTGGTTTGGAATTGTCTTCCACAATTGACAGTGGATGCTAGATCAGTTTACAATTTAAAATCTGAAATGACTAAATATTTAAGCAAAAATATTAAAGGATATAGATCAAAGGCAAGTTGTGGAGATCGGCCACAGATCAGCCATGATCTAATTGAATGGCGGAACAGGCTTGAGGGGCTGAATGGCATAATCATTCCTCTGTGTTAGATGAAGGGACCAAATGTATGGTTTCTAAATTTGCAGATGATGCTAAAGGTGTGTAGGAATGTGAGTTGTCATGAGAATATAAAGACAGGTTAAGTGTGTGGGCTAAAATTTGGGGTATGGAATATAAAATGGAAATGTATGAAATTATCTGATGTGGGGAGAATAGAAAAGTAGTACGTGATTTATATGGAGAGAGATTGCAAAGCTTAGTGGTACAGAGTGTCTGGGTGTCCTGATACAAGTATGCTGCTATTGCAAGTGATTAGAAAGGCAAGTTATGTTTCTAGCAAAAGGAAAGATGTGGGGGGCTGTGAATGCAGCTGTACAAGGACTGGGTAAGACCACATTTGGTGAATTATTGATAATTTTGGCCTTGAGAAAGGATATTAGAAGAAGGTCAGAGAAGCATCACTTGACTGATGGCTGTACTAAAGGGCTTATCTTCTGCAGGATAATCGGACCCACTGGTTTAAGACTGATATCCAGATGGTGAATTAGGCTGCAAAAGACATTCACAGATTTACAAGGTCTTCTTGTAAATCTGAAATTTGGCACAAACACCCATTTTCACCACCAGGGACATATTTCCCTCCCCTCCCCTATCAGCGTTCCGAAAAGACCACTCCCTCCGTGACTCCCTCGTCAGGTCCACACCCCCCACCAACCCAACCTCCACTCCCGGCACCTTCCCCTGCAACCGCAAGAAATGCAAAACTTGCGCCCACACCTCCCCCCTCACTTCCCTCCAAGGCCCTAAGGGACACTTCCATATCCGCCACAAATTCACCTGCACCTCCACACACATCATTTACTGCATCTGCTGCACCCGATGTAGCCTCCTCTATATTGGGGAGACAGGGTGCCTACTTGCGGAATGTTTCAGAGAACACCTCTGGGACACCCGGACCAACCAACCCAACCATCCCGTGGCTCAACATTTCAACTCCCCCTCCCACTCCACCAAGGACATGCAGGTCCTTGGACTCCTCCATCGCCAGACCATGGCAACACAACAGCTTGAGGAAGAGCGCCTCATCTTCCGCCTGGGAACCCTCCAACCACAAGGGATGAACTCAGATTTCTCCAGTTTCCTCATTTCCCCTCCCCCCACCTTGTCTCAGTCAAATCCCTCGAACTCAGCACCACCTTCCTAACCTGCAATCTTCTTCCTGACCTCTCTGCCCCCACCCCCACTCCGGCCTATCACCCTCACCTTGACCTCCCTCCACCTATCGCATTTCCAACACCCCTCCCCCAAGTCCCTCCTCCCTACCTTTTACCTTAGCCTGCTGGACTCACTTTCCTCATTCCTGAAGAAGGGCTGATGCCCGAAACGTTGATTCTCCTGCTCCTTGGATGCTGCCTGACCTGCTGCGCTTTTCCAGCAACACATTTTCAGTGTTAATCCAGAGACCCAGGTCTAGGGATCTGGGTACAAATCCTGCTGAGGCAGGTGGTGGAATCTGAATTTAACAAAAATCTGGAAATAAGACTCCAATGATATCCATGAATCCATTGTTGATTGTTGGAAAAGCCCACCGGGTTCACTAACATCCTAGAGGAAAGGAAACTGCCATCCTTACCTGGTCTGGCCTACATGTGACTCCAGACTGGTTAACTCTTAACTTCCCTCTGGGCAATTAGGAATGGGCAATAAAAGTTGGCCTAGCCAGCGATGCCCCCCTTCACATGAATGAATAACAAAGTGTAATGAGCAATACCTCTTCTCAGTTAATTCTGGAGAGCTTCTGGTTTATTCTAAAGGAGCTAGAATTGTCAGTGAGCCTGTTGGAATTCAGAAGAATGAGTTGTGATCATATGTGGTTCTGGTGTATTTGGTATGGCTGGTGCTGACTTCTGCTCAGTTCAGCATGGAACGTGGGGACACAGTTTAAAATGATAGCATCTTCCTTTTCAGGTTGACTTTAGGAAGCATTTTCTTCTCTTGCAGGGTCAATAGTCTTAGGAATCAATCCTGTTCCCTACATAGCAGTGCAAAGTGATGAATTGAATATATAGGAGGCTGCGTGAGTTAGATTTCTGATTGACATGGGAGTTAAGGATTATGAGTGGGCAGACTAGCAAAGTGAAGTTGATGCCACAATCAGATCAGTCATGGTCTTCTCAAATGGTGGGACATGCTCAGTGGGTACAACATTCTGCTTCTACTTCTTGATATTTGTGTATCAGCATGGACTTCCAGTCTTGAGGTAATTCCTTGAAGAGTGGTCCCACTGTGGCTAAGTTCTTAAGGAAGATTGTAATGTTTGAACTTTCAGCTTTATTTCTTTATTTTCCATTTAAAGCTAAGAAGGTCTGCAATGTGTAATGTAACCTTATTTTGTATATTTTTACACTATACTATAATTTCTACAATGTTTAACTTTTAACTTTGTTCTTTCTTTATATCTTGTTCATAAGATCTTGTACCTAGATGGTGCATTGTGTGGTAATATTATGCCCTTTTCACTGTACTCCTGTACACATGGCAATAACATCAAATCTTGTGTTGCTTCTTTTTTCTTGATTCCAGAAGAAACAGTTTCTCTCTGTCTGCTCTGTTAGTACCATTTAGTATCTTAAATGTAGTTAGTAATCTTCAACCTTGCAAGTATAGCTTTTCTTCTGTGTATGAATAACAAAGTATATACATCACCAGGTTTTTCCCATGCTGTGAAGCTTTTGGCTGCCTCCAAATAATTGTAGGAGTCTGTCATGTTGCATAAAAACGGGAACCAGTCATGAGCAGGATGATGAGAAACATGCTCTATGGTCAAGGTTTAGTTACGCCCTTGTACAGGATGGGTGGCTCAGGCTGTTGGGGAGGACAGGCTTAGTTTGTGCGTGCTGCCTGGTGTGAGCTGTGTATATGTGAATGCTGGATGTGGACTGGGTCAGCCGACCTCAGACATCCCGTTGTTGACCTGTTCTCGTGCTTTTTGTTGAGGCATCTCCCGTGGGGAATAGTCAGGGCAGTGAAGCAGCCCCTCCCTCCTTTGTCGGACTGTGATCCTCACCTTCACCCTGTTCCCTCAAGGCAACCCTGAGTGGTTGGAATCGTCACTGTACTAAGTCCTTTTTGCTGGTTGTTGATTTCAGGCTATCCATCAGAAGATATTGGACAACAACTTTATCATCCTGATGCACAAGTATTTAAAATGGGGCCAGGAAGAATCTCAGGCATTTTATGCAGAGCATTCAGGTATGAGTCCCTGCTCCTGTAAATGTTGATGAGTACATTGGAATCTTCCCTTTTGGTTTGTTTGTGCTATGTAGGTGTTACTGGCGAATTGCCTCAGGAATTGTTGACATTCCCATGCATCTGCTGCCATTCATGTTCTCGACTACACAATGTGGGTTTGGAAACGCTGTCATAGAATCATACATACAAATGGTAGTAATCCATTTGGCTCGTAGTGGATGTGCTAGCTCTGTCTAACAGCTGCATGGCTAGGCCTCTTCCATTGCATGTATTTTCTCTGCAACTCATTCCCCAATTCTTTATGAAAGCCTTGAGTTAATTTGCTACCAGACCCTAACTACTCATGGTATGACCACTCTCCTCATGTTACTATTGCATCCTTTGCCCTTCTTAAATCTGTGTCCACTGACTCTCATCAATGGGAACAGCTTCTGCCTGTCTATTCATGTTCAGATCCCTCACAATTTTGAAAAAAATACTCATCAAATCTTAAAAATTTCTTCAGATTTTTTTCTGATTTGTGTTGTTACAGGTCGATTTTTCTATCAGCGCGTGGTGGAGTTCATGACAAGGTGGGTTCTATAGGCACAGCAGAGTGTGCTTTTGATGCTGTTTCCTTTACCCATGTGATGACAGAGTTGCTCTTCCTCTAACCTTGCTGTTTCACTTCTCTTCTGTTTGACAGTGGTCCAATGAGAGCGTACGTCCTGGCTCGTGAGGATGCCATCCAGCGTTGGCGCTATGTGATGGGCCCAACTAAGGTGTTCCGAGCACGCTACTCTGCTCCGGAATCGATCCGTGGCACCTATGGGCTGACAGACACCAGAAACACCACACATGGCTCAGGTAAGTATTCCTGGACACAGGCACTGTCTCGAGCAAAAGGATTGGTTCATTTTAACTTGCTCTTGGTATACTCCCTCTATTACTAGCAGTGAAGCTTATTAGTAGTGAAGTTTATTATCTAATCGACAGAGGAATGTGATGATCCAACAGTGTACATCTTGTTTCATTTAGGAACCCCAGGCTGCATTGTGTCGTGACTAGTCATGTGTTTAAAGAATGTTGTCAGTTGCAGCAACTTGAGCTGCAGGTTTCACAGGTTAAGAGCAGCTCACCACACTGTGGCATATCTGTGAAGGTGAGAACTTAGTGGCTAGCACCGTTCTGGATGTGGTCGCTGAGGCTTAACAGTGTGCAGAGTGAATATGACAGTGGGTGACCACAAGAGACTCAAAAGTATCTGTCAGTGGTACCACATTGGCACCAGTGGAGGGCAGCAAAGGCACATGACTCTGCAGTCAGAGCTTAGAGAGCTAGACAGGAAGTTTATGAGTAATCTGAAAAGTAATAATCTCTGGATTGCTTCCTGTATTATTTCGACACATAAACAGAAAAGAGACACAAAATTGTGACCAGAAATATGGTGCAGAAGGGGGAAGAGTTTTATATTCTTGGGATATAGGTATCAGCTTTAGTGGAGATGGTACTTGTACAAGCCAGATGTTTTGTGTCTAAACCGAGCTGGGGAAAGTTCCCTAGGAAGCTGATTGGAGGTAGATTTTCAAGTTAGCAGGCGTGTGGCAACCTGGAGATACTGTGGGGTGGGGGTGGGGGGTGAGAAATGGGAAAGACATTGGGTGACACTGATGGCTTGTGGGAGTGGGGAGTGTGAAACTGGAAGAGACACTGGGTGACACTGACCCCCCCATGGGGGTGGGGGGGGGAGGTGTGAGAAATGGGAGACACGCTGGGTGACACTGACTCCCCCTGTGGGGTGGGGGAGCGTATGAGAAATGGGAGAGACACTGGGTGACACTGACGGCCTTTGGGGGTAGGGGGTGTGAGCAATGGGAGAGACACTGGGTGACGCTGACGGCCTGTGGGGGTGGGGGTGGGTGAGAAATGGGAGAGTGACACTGGGTGAATTCCTTACTCAGAGAGCCAGCCCTGACCCAACAGGCTGAGTGACCACCTCCTGTGCTGAGACCCATTCTGTGATTGAGTAATGTACAAATAGAGGCAGTTTTCAGCTGTCTGATGTCCCATTGTCTGCTTGTATTGTCACCTATCTCCAGTTGCAGTCCCTTGCATGGTCCCTGCGTTACTGTTTCAGTAATGGGGACAGTACTGGCCAAGAATTTGGAGCAGGCACCTGGCCATACCAGGTATCGTTGCTTCATTCAGTCCCTCCCTGGCTTTGTGCCTGGGTTTATCCTATAATGTCCTGATATGAAAGTGAGGGAGAAACCCTGGGGATCCACATCCACTCTCTTTCCCCATCGTTTCTATTGGTTTAATGAAATGACTTGGACTATACTTGTGGAAGACACGGGGCAAATTCCTTCATCTCAAGCTAATGGTACTGTACCAAGGCTCAGGGCATTGTCTCTAATAACAGCCAGAAATGAACAATCTCCATTTGACCATGTCATCTTTATTCAGGTGAAATAAGCCTGTTCTAATAAATTGTACATGTGAGAAAACTAGCAGAGGTTTGGGTCTGATTGGATAGTACTTTGAAAGAAACAGCTCAGCTATGATAGGCTGAATGGCCTCTATTGGGTGAATATGCAGATGTTGAATAATCAGCTGCTCTAACATTGTACCCACTCTGTAGTCCCTCAGTCTCTCCACTGGAGAGCTGACTGTTATGAATTGTCATTACCTCTTTGTTTTTACAACTTCAGACTCCCCAGAATCAGCAGCAAAGGAGATTTCCTTTTTCTTTCCGGAGTTTAAGCAGCAGCAGTGGATCAATAAGGAGGAGATGTCTTATCGCCAAGGATTATACTTTTACCATTCTGAGAAACAACTGCACCTGCTCAGGGGACACCAGCAGCAACCAATGCAGACTCAAGAGAGCTCACCACAGGCTGCCTTCGAGGGCACTGACTGCACACTGGACTCAAGGGCACAGATCGAGAGGGTAGTGACCACAGGCCAATTGTGAGGGCATGGACTACAGCCCGGGCATGGACTACAGCCCGGGCATGAGGGCATCTGTTTCTGGGTCATGGATTTGACTGCAGGTGATTCAGGTCCATTTGATGCTCATTGTGGTCAAACAACCTGAGCGTTCACTGTCAGTGTTCCCCAGTCAGCGAGCCCCACTCACTGGGGCTCGAGGTCTGTTTGCGTCTCTCTGACTCTGTTGGAGAATTGATAGACTGCATTTGGATAGGCGAAGCAGGGAACACTTCACAATAGAGTTCCAGCTTCTCACTGTCAATCGCAACTCCATGCAATAGCAACAGACGAACCAGCACTGATAGAATTGGTGTTCATGGGCAAACTGGAGTTTGGAACTTGAACATTCTTGACTATTACCTTTTATCTTTAAACTGGCTACTGTGACAATCTGACTCTCTCACTGTGATTGTTCTGGTTATTTTGAATAAAAGATTTGTATATTTGTATAAATTGGAAGCACATGTTTCTGGTTATTAATGTTGACATCTGCCACCATATTTCTGACATTGTGTAAACATGGCTTAGTTTCTCCCACATATTCCTGAGATAAATGTGTCAATCAAGTGCTGATAAGCAGTTGCTGATGCCATGGATCGTGAGCAGGGAGACAGGAAGCCAGAACACTTTTGAGGAATTTTTTTTTTTTCGTTCTTTCATAGGATGTATGTGTTGTTGGCCAGGCCAGTATTCATTGGATTAATGGTGCTGGAAGAGCACAGCAGGTTTCCTGATGAAGGGCTTTTGCCCGAAACGTCGATTTCGAAGCTACTTGGATGCTGCCTGAACCGATGTGCTCTTCCAGCACCACTAATCCAGAATCTGATTTCCAGCATCTGCAGTCATTGTTTTTACCTCCTTGAGCTGAGTGACTTACTCTGCCCTTTTAGGGGACAATTGAGAGTCAAGCACATTGCTGTGAGCCTGGACTCCAAGCCAGGAAAGGATGCTGGGCTCCTTTATATGCAACATTGCAGCAGGAGCTGTACGTGGGCAACCCCAGGAAGTTGATAGTGTACGTGTTTTGAGGCCAACCCTGTGCTTTGTGCTACCATCTGAGCGTGATCCTGTTTAGTGAATTCAGTGCAATGTCCCGCTTCTTGTCCCTATACGAATTAGAGACTTTTCAAACTTGAATGTTGCAAAATGCAAGAGAGCCAGTTAAGTAATGTTGCTCTGTTGCAACATGAGGAATGGCAGTTTACACACCGCACATTTCCACATGCAGAAATGAAATAAATAAGGGCTGCTGGTTATGGACAAATATCCTGTCTTGGATGTACCTGAGCTTCTTGCCTGTTGGAAGAACAAATGTGTTTTCTAGCACTGTCCTGACCTAAGTGAGGAGGGTTTGAGTGGTGAGGGATTGAGGCACAGTGAAAGGTCTCTGCCTTATCCTGCAGCCAAAGTACAGATGTGTCTGACCCATTTAAACTTCTGGTAATCATGATGGTTAAAAAAAAAACAACCTTCCCTATAAGCTGTTTGAGGCTGTGACTGTGCACTAGAAAAACAAGACCTGGCATGCTCACTGCTAAGACCCAGTCTAGAGTCACATCTGATCCAGCACTGACAGTCTGTCGGTGAAGGGCCAGTCTTGAGTCAAACCTGAGCCAGCACTTACACCCTGTCAGCGAAGGGTGAATCTAGAGATAGACCTGCTATGTAATGTACTGACACCTGATGGTCATTTACAGACAACCAATGAACCCCAGGATCCTCTGTTCAGCACAACAAAGCCTTGGCCTCTGGAACCTCGTATCTACCTGACCACACAACTGCTCCAGCTCCAGCTCCTGGCAAATGTTGAAACCTTCTATTCATTGAAGCAGGCTCAGGGACATCACACCCGATCAGGGACTGGAGTTGACTGCTGTAGGAACAGTCCTCGGAGGCCTCTAGAGCTCACTGTCCTGTCAGCAGTGACCAGGAACATCTGACGTGAGGTCCAGGAAACAGGTATAGGTGGAAGGAAATGCCTGCTGCATCATTCAGTGTGATCACGACTAATCATCCAACTCAGACCCTGTTCCTGCTTTCTGCCCATACCCTTTGATCTCTTTCGCTGTAAGAACTATTATCTATCTATCTATCTCCATTCTGAAAACATTCAATGTTTTGGCCTCAACTACTTTCTATGGCAGAGAATTCCACAGCCTCCCCACTCTCTCGGTGAAGACATTTCGCCTCATCTCTGTCGTCAACGGCCCACCCTGTATTTTTAAAGTATGAGGATTCCTGCAGGAAATATCATGTGATGCCAGTGGCAAGTTACAGTTTCCTTTCATATCTTATAACTTTGTTTTTTTTTGATAAGTTTAAAATATGTCCAAAATGTGGATAAATGTATGGTTATCCACTTTGGTGGCAAGAACAGGAAGGCAGATTACTACCTAAATGGAATCAATTTAGGTAAAGGGGCAATACAAAGAGATCTGGGTGTTCTTGGACACCAGTCAATGAAGGTAAGCATGCAGGTACAGCAGGTAGTGAAGAAGGCTAATAGCATGCTGGCCTTCATAACAAGAGGGATTGAGTATAGAAGCAAAGAGGTTCTTCTGCAGCTGCACAGGGCCCTGGTGAGACTACACCTGGAGTATTGTGTGCAGTTCTGGTCTCCAAATTTGAGGAAAGACATTCTGGCTATTGAGGGAGTGCAGCGTAGGTTCACGAGGTCAATTACTGGAATGGCAGGATTACCTTACACTGAAAGACTGGAGCGACTGGGCTTGTATACCCTTGAGTTTAGAAGACTGAGAGGGGATCTGATTGAGCCATATAAGATTATTAAAGGATTGGACACTCTGGAGGCAGGAAACATGTTTCCGCTGATGGGTGAGTGCCGACCCAGAGGACACAGCTTAAAAATACGGGGTAGACCATTTAGGACAGAGATGAGGAGAAACTTCTTCACCCAGAGAGTGGTGGCTGTGTGGAATGCTCTGCCCCAGATGGCAGTGGAGGCCCAGTCTCTGGATTCATTTAAGAAAGAGTTGGATAGAACTCTCAAGGATTGTGGAATCAAGGGTTATGGAGATAAGGCAGGAACAGGATACTGATTAAGGATGATCAGCCATGATCATATTGAATGGTGGTGCAGGCTCGAAGGGCAGATTGGCCGACTCCTGCACTTATTGTCTATTGTCTAAAAATCCCAATGAGTATTCAAGCACCTTCAAGAAATCCTGAAAAAGTAGGGTTTTTTGAAGTCTTCATAACTGAAACACCATACAAGAGATTCCACTTAACATAAGAAAGAATTGGTGGAATTTCAACTTTAACTTGATTCATTAGCATCATGGGCCATTCAAATATTTTCTTTTTGTTCATTTATACAATGTGGGAATCACTGGCTGGGCTAGCATTATTACCCATCCCTAATTTCCCAGAGAACTGTTAAGCTTCACCCATGTTACTGAGAATCTGGAGTCTCACACAGGCCAGAAATTGATTTCCCTAAATCCCACGGTCATCAAACATTCTTTAATTCCAGATTTTTATTGAATTCTAATTCATCTTCTGAGTAGGATTTGAACCCAGTTCCCAGAACATCACCTGGGTCTCTAGATTAACTGTCTAGCGATGATACCTCTTGGCCATTGCCTTCATTATGAAGGAAGATTAGCACAAATTAGGAGGCTGCTGTTCAGCTCATTGTAACTGTTCTGTTCCTCAAACAGCTTCCTCTGTCACAGCCCTCTGCTTTCTCCCCATTTGAAGGGAATAAGGTTATGATGCAGCAAGCACTGACTCGATGGGTGAAAGGCAGTGAGACTGCTCCAGCCTATTGCCAGTGACTGAGGTATATCCTGTGTTTGATGAATTAACTGTTGCTATTCAGTGGGAGACTCATTGAAAAATATATACCAGATTGTTGAATTAAGTGTAAAAGGGAAGTCTGAGCTAGTTTATATAAAATAGTTTTGAGTGGTGATATTTAGACTCAGTGCGGTCATTCAGTTTCTCAGAGCTGTGTGTTTAGCGAGAGATAAATGGGAAATGATTTGGCAATGTCACTCAATCGCTTCCCTTAGATCCTTTGTAACAAGTTCTAATACGTGTGTGCACGTATCAGTGAGGCAAGAGACAGTCAGGGCACAAGTTCAGCAACAACTTTATTTACTGTTGGAGAAATGAGTGAAGCATCAACACTCTTAGAAGAAGGTCTTTTCCAAGTAATTGTTAAGGAACATCCCGGAAGGATCCAGTTCCTCACGGATTGAACAGAACTTGTGGAATGCTGGGTACATCTTCTCAAAGTCCTGCCTAAGACAGCTGTGTGCCTGTTTCAGGGAGAGAGAAGAGTTAGGAATACGGCCTGGCAGGAAGTGTGAAGTGAAATGTAATGCAACTCCACAGAGGCTTAGAAAAGTGTGAAGTGATTTCGGAAAGTAAACAATTTTTCCAGGATTTGACAAAGTAGCCACTGTGAAAGTTTCCGCAGGAAGCTGATGATGCTCAGTTATTGAGGGGAATGTAAGACAGATTGAGAGAGAGAGAGAGAGAAAGTCTAATGTCAGCACTTGGTCCCATAGCCAAGTCTCCATTAAAAAGGCCAATTGTTCTTCCTCACCTTCGCCCAGTGTGGTCTTCCACCATTCCTCTTCATTATCTCCTCGTACATTGCCCAATACCGCTCCCGGGGCACCTCCTTCCCATAGGGTCTGAGAGTAAATGTTCTGGTTAATCACAGCCTGATAAAGGGGAGCAGGGGTATAACAGAAGGCACAAGGGTGGCAAGAGGCACTGGACGCTTCAATCAGCATCAATAAACATCAGTACCTCTTTCATGACACATTCTTGTTTTTTTTAAGATTCCCTACAGTATGGAAACAGGCCTTTCGACCCAACAAGTCTACACTAACCCTCTGAAGAGTAACCCACCCAGACCCATTCCCCGACCCTATATTTACCCCTGACTAATGCACCTAATACTATGGGCAATTTAGCATGGCCAATTCACCTGACCTGCACATCTTTGGACTGTGAGAGGAAACTGGAACACCCGGAGGAAACCCACGCAGACTTGGGGAGAACATGCAAACTCCACACAGACAGTCGCCTGAGGCTGGAATCGAACCTGGGTCCCTGGCACTAGGAGACAGCAGTGCTAACCACTGAGCCTGGGTCCCTGGCACTAGGAGACAGCAGTGCTAACCACTGAGCCACCGTGCCGCCCTTCTTCCTTTTTGAGCGGTCTATTAATATCCGAGACTTCCCTGAATTATGGAGTAACTAGCAAAAGTCAGCCAATCTCTAATATCCACTGTCAGTAACAGACCATTATGGGGAGACAGTAGCAAAGTAAACCAGAACCTTGTATTAATATTCCAAGGGCCATGGGTTCAAATCCTGTCATGGGTGAGGGGGGGGGAATGTTTAAATTTCATTTAAAAATCTGCAATAGAAATAAATTGTTGGAAAAGCTCAGCTGCTCTGGAACCAATTGTGGAGTGAAATCAGAGTTAATGTTGTTTCCGGTTAAGTGACCCTTCTTCAGAACTCAAAAATCTGGATTTAGTTTAACGGTTTGTGGGCGGCACGGTGGCACAGTGGTTAGCACTGCTGCCTCACAGCGCCAGAGACCCGGGTTCAATTCCCGCCTCAGGAGACTGACTGTGTGGAGTTTGCACGTTCTCCCCGTGTCTGCGTGGGTTTCCTCCGGGTGCTCCGGTTTCCCCCCACAGTCCAAAGATGTGCAGGTCAGGTGAATTGGCCATGCTAAATTGCCCGTAGTGTTAGGTAAGGGGTAGATGTAGGGGTATGGGTGGGTTATGCTTCGGCGGGGCGGTGTGGACTTGTTGGCCCGAAGGGCCTGTTTCCACACTGTAAGTAATCTAATCTAATCTACCAGTGTCAATTGTTGTGAAAACCCATTTGGTTCACTGATGCTCTTTAGGGAGGGAAATCTGTTGTTCTTACCTAATTGGTCACGAGGTCCACAGTGGAGCTTGTGATTGGTTCTTCAGTGCCGTCTGAATAATCAGGATTGGGTTGTCAATGTCGATGATCCCCACAATCCCATTTACAAATTTAAGATAAAAACTTACACTGTCAACGTCCAGGGGGTGACACTGAGTCACAAACAAGCTGAGCAATACGAGCTGAGAGTGAATCTTTGGGGCAGAGGAATAGAATTAATGTTTCTAACCTGAAATATTAGTCTTTCCCCCCCATTTCAACAAATGCTGCCTCATCTGCTCTGTAACTTTAGTATGTTCTGTATTTTTCTCTACATTTCAGTATTTGCAATAATCTGATTTTAGGGTATTTTAAATGATAGGACTGTGCTCTTTGGCCCCTCTTGCAGCTTTCCTGTTGTCAGTTACCCATGCCTTCACTCACTGTTACCTGTACATGATAATGTTTATGAAGCAGCTGTCTTGCTTGTAACAGGGACTGAGCAGGATGTCATCTGCTCGAGCAAACCGAACCTCGACAGGAAAATGAGCTTGCACATTTGGATTGCTGTCCAACCAGTTCTTCAGTTGCTCCAGAGCCGGCCTGATCTGCATGCTGTTTAGAGCAACAAAAGTCAAATCAGTCATGAAACAAGTTTTCTGACCCTGTTCTGTCAGTCCCCCACATTTCGCTTCATTGCAGCTACAGCTGTGTGTGTGTGGAGTCTCGATAAATTGGTTATCAAAGCTGAAGCAACCAGGCATGAAGGGAAAATTCATGCAGAAACGCAATTCATGACCAACTCCTCCTTGGAATTCACACAAGTACAAGAAGAGGACATTCAGTCCCCCAAGGCTGCTATACTATCCAATTAGCTTATCATTCATCTGTATCTTTGCTGCATTTAATCGGCCTCACAGATTAGCAGCACAAGACAGACACAAAGAGAAATATACGACCGAAATGGTGGGAAAGAAAGAGATGGACAATTGGCAGAGGCAGAGACTATGAACTTGGGAGTCTGAGAAATTAAAGAGACTGAGAGAATGATCGAGAGGAGATTTGCTTGCAAAGGAACGAAAAGGGAGGGAAGATTTTTTTAAAAAGAGGCTGAGAGGGAAGGAGGGAGTGTGTGAAATGCAGCCAGATACAAGTTATCTGTGGGTAGAGCTGGAGGTGATGGCCTCGTGGTAACACTAGACTGTTAATTCAGAGACCCAGGTAATGTTTGGGGGACGTAGGTCTGAATCTCACTGTAGCAGATCTGAAATTATGAGTCTAATGCTGACTATGAATCAATTGTCATATTAATCCAACTAATTCACTAGTGTCCTTTAGGGAAGGAAAATGCCATCCTTTCCTGGCCTGGCCTCAATGTGACTCCAGACCCCCAGCAATGTAGTTGATCCTAACTGTCAATAAATGCTGGCCTGGTCAGTGACGTCCCCATCCTGGTGGATGTTGCCACCAGCCCCCTTTCTGAGATTGGGTCTCACAGCCTGTTTGGGAAATGATAGGGAACAACCACTAGTGAGTCTTAACTAGAAGAGGCACTTGTCTGAACAGCCATTAGATACAAGTCACATTACCTGGTTAGACATCATAACTAGGAACGTTGGAAGGCATAGATGACACATGCTGGGGAGAGAGCGTCTGGAAGGAGCAGGCTGATGTTGGCACAGGGGTGGAGGAAGAGGGTCTACTGGGAAGGATAATGGCATGAGTCTGTAGGAGTAAGAGGAGGGATGGGTGAGGAAGCAGCCAGTTCACTGACTGAGTTGTGGGTGGGCAGAAAGGGGAAGGGAAGAATGAGGAGCATGGAAAGCCTGAAACCAAGGAATGCTGAACGAACCAGGATCCAAAATACTTGATTATACAGCTAATTAATTCCTTGCTATTAATATGCTCCTTAAGCAGTATTTGATTTGATTTGAGCTTTATTGTCATGTGTACTCAAGTACAGCAGTACAAGAGTACAATGAACAGTGCATGATGCCGCGACTCAGTGCTGTCTTCGGTGCAAAAGTACCTTAGATAACAAGTCGAGAGTGTGTAGCTGGAAAAGCACAGTGGGTCAGGCAGCATCCAAGGAGCAGTCCTCGGTAGCTGCCTGAACTCCTGCTCCTCGGGTGCTACCTGACCTGCTGTGCTTTTCCAGCACCACACTCTCGACTCTGATCTCCAGCATCTGCAGTCCGCACTTTCTCCTACCTTAGATACCAAACGTAGGAGAAGTAGCCACAGAGAAGCAAAGTTAAAAGTAAAGCATTACTGCTGTTCTTAGTATGACTAGAAAAATAAAGAAATCAAGATAAAAGTTAACATTACAGTTCTTGCTAGTTTTATGTGGAAAAAGGTAAAAGTTCAATAGTTTTTAAGTGTGCTCCCTGCAAGGGCTCAGTCTCCTCCACTTTGGCCTGCTCTACGGAGAACCTCAAATTTGTCAGTAATTGAAAAACAAAATCAGTTGCTAGCTTTGGCCTTGTTTTGAATTGCAGTGTGTGTTATCGGCTTTAGAGTGGTTTTCAGTTTAATGTTGGGTTGACAATTGTTGAAGATAGTGGTCAGTTCACATCCTGTTAGCCCAAATACCCTATAACACAGCAACGCAAATACACAAGGTGGTGTCACCACATGAATGCATCTCACCAGATGAAGGAGTCAGTGAGGATGAAGAAATAGCAATCAACAAGCAGCCCTCGAATGAAGACTGGTTTGAGCCCTGGTTGGAAGGCAGTGCTCAGCCCTGACAGCACAGAGTGTAAGGAGGTGCTACTTACATGGGGATAGACCAATCTGACACATGTTGCTTGAAGAGACAGTCAAAGTTGAAAGCCTTGTCACTGCGTTTGACCTGCTCGATCTTTGCTGAGTAAACCAGCCAAAAGTAGAAACGATTAATCCAGGGCACCAGGCAAGGGAAGAAGGTGCTGCAAGGATATTAGAGGGTTAATGGTTAGGAAGTTCACTCAGGAATGACACTGACAATTAGTTTGGCTTCGTTCAAGCCCAAATCCATAATCCATGAGGCATTCTTGATTCCTCATTGCACTCAAGGGGCCAGAAGTGAAGGAGTGCAGATTTGTCTGAGAATGGAGAGGCTGGAGAACATTACAGAGACAGGGAGGTGTGAGAGTGGAAGTTGAATAGTTGACATTGTGGTAATGTCACCGGACTCATCATCCAGAGTCCCAAGCTAATGTTATCAGGTTATAGTTTCAATTCTCATCTGATTTAAATTCCATAGCTAACCACTGCTGTAACAATCCCATCTGGTTCACTAATGCCCTTTAGGGAAGGCAAATGCAGTCCTATCCAGGTCTGGTCTACACATGACTCTAGACTCACAGCAATGTGATTGACTCTGAATTGGACAATAAAGGCTGGTCTAGTCAATGATGCGCACATCCTCTAAAATACAATGCCTGGCTGTCTCTGGAAAAGGAGCACACGGTATCCACCGACACTCTGGTGTTGTTCAGGGAGAGGTGGGCGCTGCAGGGAGTGGAGTGCATTATTTGCCCGTCCAACTCTATTTTGATTTAATCCCTGCCCCCCCCCCACCCTTCACTGTCTGATCACACAGCATTGCCCTTTGATATGAAGGGCACTGCTTGTCACTGGCCACTCGGGTGTTTCTTTTCTTCCTGGTGGTAGAAATTTGAATAAAGATTTGTGCACCTTTTGAGAAAAGAAGAAGAAAAAAAAGAGAAAGGAAAAAAAAAAATTAAAAAAAAGAGAAATAAAAGAAAAAAGAAAAAAATACAATAAATGTGGATGGATTGGAGTAGAGAGGGGTGTGATTCTCTGGATAGACCAGTGATTTTGTGCATAAGTAGATGTTGAGAATGACCCTCAGCTTGATCTGATCAACAGAGGACACAAAATTCAAAATTAAAGGAAACAGACAAAAATACAGAGTTGCTGAAGGACCCAGGGTTTGTTCCAGATCAGACTGAGGTCAGAAGCTCATCTGTGTGTGTGCATGAGTGAGCCTTAGAGTCAGGGTGGGTGAGTGTGTAAGGTTGGGGAATATTTGCGCATTGCTGTAAGAACAAGAGTGCGGAGGGAATGTTTCAGAGGGACAGAGTGTATGGATGTTGGATTAGATGGGTGTGATAGTCCACTCTGTCTCCAATCCAGATTTGTCAAAGCAGCTGCTATTTCATAGGAGTTTGGAACATTACTGATGGAAATGCAGTATAACAGTCCAGCAAAGAGTAGTGTGGTACCAGTATCAATGTCCTTACCCCAATATCGACTTTTCAGAAATTCTCACTGTGATGGCACAGTGTCGCTTCATAAACTATTTACAGCGTATGTGGACTCCTCTCAGCAGAAAGCAGCTTGGGAAGCTGTAAAACATGCCTTTCGCCCCAACGTTCATTTTGTTCCCAATCAACAATAATTTAACATTACATACAACTTGTAACATAAAGCATCCCAAGCTGTTTCACTGCAACAATTTCTATTTATCTAGCGCCTTTCAATAAACCACCCTAAAGTGTTTCTCACAAATGTAAATCAGAGTGAATGTTACACCAAGCTACTTAATGAGATATTTGGGCAGATAGCCTCATGTTTGGCTAAAGAGGAGCATCTTAAAACAGGAAAGTGAGGGGCAGATGTTTAGTGAGAGATTTGCAGAGCTTGGGGCCTCTGCAATTGGTGGCAGAGCGGCTAATGGTGGAGCCATTAGCAAACGAGCAGAAATAGCGATGCACATTTTGGAGAGTTCTGCAGGGATTCCAGAGACAAGGAGCAATGTGGTCTTGGAATCTGATGAAAACATGGATTTGGATTTTAAATCTGGGCCATTGCCAGGCTGGGAGTCTGAAAGCACAGCACTGATAGGTGAACTGGATTTTGGTGTAGTTTAGGAAATAAGCCATAGAGATTTGAATGGAGTCACATTCATGGAGGTTGGAATGGACGGTGTTGACCAGATTAATCAAGTCTCATTAACAAAGGCACCTCCTGTATAGGTTTTACATCGGCATGATTAACTCCTTGTTTCAGTTTACAGGTGCTGCCACGACTGTGATAGTTTTGGTGGGATGGATCAGTGACCTGGGATGTGGGATTGAGGGTTTGGCACTGACCTGATCCACAACAGGAACTCCAGCAGGTAATAGCCAATGGCATAGTTCCACAGCCAACTGGAAGTGGTTTTAACTGGCTGGAATAAAGCAAACAGTACAATCAAACCTACTCAAAAACAGGGATTTAAACACAATCCCTATCCCAACAAACATAGGATCGGCTGAGGGATCACACTCTGTCCTGGTCCCACTAATACTGTCTGGGCTGGCAGGTTCCTGAAACGGCACAGCAGTTCAGGCAGCATCCGAGGAGCAGTAAAATCGACGTTTCGGGCAAAAGCCCTTCATCAGGAATAAAGGCAGAGAGCCTGAAGCGTGGAAAGGTAAGCTAGAGGAGGGTGGGGCTGGGGAGAAAGTAGCATAGAGTACAATGGGTGAGTGGGGGAGGGGATGAAGGTGATAGGTCTGGGGCGAGGGTGGAGTGGAGGTGTGGGAGGGACCAGGTGGGGAGGGACATTAATGGAGATGGAGAGGTCCAGGAAGGTGAGGGTTTAACCCTACTGCGAATCCTTTTGCAAGGATGCCTGTCTTGAAGAAGTTTTCCTCCTCTCTCTACAAGAATCTCAGGGAGTCCCTCTCACACTGCAACTCCCAGGTCATTTCCTCTGCCCTGAAGCTCTTCAACCATGTCCTGAAACAAACTCGCTACCACAGCCACATTTGCTTCCTCACTGCCTGCCTCCATTACCAACTCATCCCACACCGACTCTGGACCACCTTTAAACCAGCAGAGTTCGGACCCGAACAGGACAAACTGTACAGACTACAGATTCAAAACACCAGCAACCGTTCTCTTTCAAGATCCTCCGCTCCACGCTTGCAGCAATGCGCCGTCACCTAACCTCTCTCCAGTCAGCCCTGCCTCAGCTGAGGGCCACACTCTCTCAGAATTGCAAAGGGCCCACTCTGTACTACATCCTCAGGAGAATTCATACTCTCAACAAACAATATTTCAACTCCATCTCAAACATCAAAAACTGTAAGTACAACAAACCTTTATCTACCTACCTCCATAACCAGCGCTCCTCAAACATTCCAGAAGATTCCCCCGGCCTCTGGGACTGCTTGGACACCATTAGCCATGTGGCTGGTGCAGCTGCCACCCCCCACGCTGATTGACGACGTCACTTCCGCCCCCATAATGGCCACTCCCACAACCACTTCCGCTCCTCACAATTCCTCATGCATCACATGTGACATCACTTCCGCCCCTCACATCATCGCTGATGTCACACGCTCAGTGACTTCCGCCACCCCTACTGCCGTGTCTGCCACCACTTCCGCCCCCACCAACGCTACTCACCTGCATTCTGCTGACACGCCCCCCACATATCCCACTGTCACCATTTCCGGCCGACAGAACCCTGAGGGGAACACCATCCCTGCTCTTGACTCCACTCCCATTCCCCCCACCATCACACCCACGCCAGTTACTGGCTCCGCCCCCACTCCCAGCTCCACACCCACACCAGATCCCAGCTCCCAGCCCTGCTGAGTTTTCACCATCCCCCCAGACCTCCCACTCACTGAGGACAAACGATCAGTCCTCAGCAAAGGACTCACCTTCATCCCCCTCCGTCCACGCATCAATGAATTTAATACACGCCGTGACGTCGAACACTTCCGTCGCTTCCGCCTCCGAGCTTACTTTCACAATCAGGACTCCCGCCCACCTTCCGAGGACCCCTTCGCCCACCTCCAACACACAGCATCCACCTGGACACCCCGCGCTGGCCAATTACCTGCCCTCGACCTCTTCATTTCCAACTGCCGCCGGGACATTAACCGCCTCAACCTGTCGTCCCCCCTCCCCCACTCCAACCTCTCACCCTCACAACGCGCAGCCCTCCAATCCCTCTGCTCCAATCCCAACCTCACCATATAGCTAGCAGATAAAGGGGGTGCAGTGGTAGTCTGGCACACTGACCTCTACACTGCTGAAGCCAAACGCCAACTCGAGGACACCTCTTCCTACCGCGCCCTCGACCTTGACCCCACCCCCCCATCACCAAACCATCATCTCCCAGACCATACAGAACCTCATCACCTCAGAAGATCTTCCACCCACAGCTTCCAACCTCATAGTCTGGGAACCCCACACTGCCCGGTTCTACCTCCTTCCCAAGATCCACAAGCCTGACCACCCTGGCCGACCCATTGTCTCAGCATGCTCCTGCCCCACTGAACTCACCTCTACCTACCTCAACACTGTCCTATTCCCCCTAGTCCAGGAACTCCCCACATACATTGGAGACACCACCCACGCCCTCCACCTCCTCCAAGACTTCCGTTTCCCCGGCCCCCAACGCCTCATCTTCACCATGGATATCTAATCCCTCTACACCTCCATCCGCCATGACCAGGGTCTCCAAGCCCTCCGTTTTTTTCCTCTCCCGATGTCCCCAACAATACCCTTCCACTGACACTCATTCGTTTGGCCGAACTGGTCCTCACCCTTAACAATTTCTCCTTTGAATCCTCCCACTTCCTCCAGTCTAAAGGGATAGCCATGGGCACATGTATGGGCCCCAGCTATGCCTGTCTGTTTGTTGGCTATGTAGAACAGTCGATCTTCCGGCACCACTCCCCACCTCTTCCTCCACTACATTGATGACTGCATTGGCACCACCTCATGCTCCTGCGATGAGGTTGAGCAACTCATCAATTTCACCAACACATTCCACCCTGTCCTAAAATTTACCTGGATCATCTCTGACACCTCCCTCCCCTTCCTGGACCTCTCCATCTCCATTAATGACAACTGACTTGACACTGACATTTATTACAAACCCATCGACTCCCACAGCTACCTGGATTACACCTCTTCCCATCCTACCTCTTGCAAAAATGCCATCCCGTATTCCCAAATCCTCCGCCTCCGCCGTATCTGCTCCCAGGAGGACCAGTACCACCATAGAACACACCAGATGGCCTCCTTCTTTGGAGACCGCAATTCCCCTTCCCACGTGGTTAAAGATGCCCTCCAACGCATCTCGTCCACATCCCGCACCTACGCCGTCAGACCTCACCCCTCCAACCGTAACAAGGACAGAACGCCCCTGGTGCTCACCGTCTACCCTACCAACCTTCGCATTAACCAAATCATCCGCTGACATTTCCGCCACCTCCAAAAAGACCTCACCACCAGGGATATATTTCCCTCCCCACCCCTTTCCGCCTTCCGCAAAGACCGTTCCCTCCGTGACTACCTGGTCAGGTCCATGCCCCCCTACGACCCACCCTCCCATTCTGGCACTTTCCCCTGCCACTGCAGGAACTCTAAAACCTGCGCCCACACCTCCTCCCTCACCTCTATCCAAGGCCCTAAAGGAGCCTTCCACATCCATCAAAGTTTTACTTGCACATCCACTAATATAATTTGTTGTATCCGTTGCTCCCAATGTGGTCTCCTCTACATTGGGGAGACTGGGCGCCTCCTAGCAGAGCGCTTTAGGGAACATCTCCGGGACACCTGCACCGCCCTGTGGCCCAACATTTCAACTCCCCCTCCCACTCTGCCGAGGACATGGAGGTCCTGGGCCTCCTTCACCGCCTCTCCCTCACCACCAGGCGCCTGGAGGAAGAACGCCTCAACTTCCGCCTCGGAACACTTCAACCCCAGGGCATCAATGTGGACTTCAACAGTTTCCTCATTTCCCCTCCCCCCACCTCACCCTAGTTCCAAACTTCCAGCTCAGCACTGTCCCCATGACTTGTCCTACCTGCCTATCTTCTTTTCCATCCATCCACTCCACCCTCCCCCGCCCCCGACCTATCACCTTCATCTCTTCCCCCACTCAACTATTGTACTCTGTGCTACTTTCTCCCCAACCCCACCCTTCTCTAGCTTATCTCTCCATGCTTCAGGCTCTCTGCCTTTATTCCTGATGAAGGGCTTTTGCCCAAAATGTCGATTTCGAAGCTCCTTGGATGCTGCCTGAACTGCTGTGCTCTTCCAGCACCACTAATCCAGAATCTGGTTTCCAGCATCTGCAGTCATTGTTTTTACCTAGGTTCCTGAAACAGATGTACCCTCTCTGTTTCTTCCACACAGCCGACATGAGCACATGAGACTATTTGGCTTGACCAGATATCACCCAAGTGTCTCTCCATATATAGCCTAGTCTCCAGTGTAGGGAGATGGCCAGGAGTGTTGCTGACTCTAAAGTAGGAGCACTGGTGGATTTGCACGGCTCAAACTCCTCACTTTGTATTCCCTCTGCCTCTATTCTAAGTAAATATGAATAAGCCATGACTTCACCTTGTCTGTAGGGTCTGCATAGCTAACTGTGACCTTATCAGTGTGAGGGAACCAAAACAGACGGAAATACTCCGACTGCTTCAGGTGAGTGTCGAGATCGTTCAGAACCTGCAGGAGAAAGGAGCAGAAATTCAGTTATGTTACTTCACTCGGTGCTTCATTATGTTACAGCACACAATTAAAATACAGCACTCTGTGCTCAGTTATATTCCCTGGCTGTTCAGGGAATTCCTAGAGGCATGGCATTCATCCATAGGTTCAATCAATAAGCACATTGACCTGGACCCAATATACCGACCACTGCAGCAGACAGCTGGAACTGACAACCGGAAGAGGCAGATACAAATCACTATAAATGCCGGAGGAAACATCACAGAAGCGCTTCACAGGAGGCTCCCAAGCACTGAGGATGTTACCTAGACGGGGGACGAAACGTCTGCAACACAAATTCTCAGCTCGGCGAACAGAACCACAACAACGAGCACCCAAGCTACAAATCTTCTCACAAACATTGAATTATTGGTCAGAGTATTGAGGGCAGGACTTGGGAGGTCATGTTGTGACTGTACAGGACATTGATTAGGCCAGTTTTGGAAATATTGCGTGCAATTTCTGTCTCCTTCCTATCGGAAAGATGTTGTGAAACTTGAAAGGGTTCAGAAAAGATTTACAAGGATGTTGCCAGGGTTGGAGGATTTGAGCTAAAGGGAGAGGTTGAATAGGCTGGGTCTGTTTTCCCTAGAATGTTGGAGGCTGAGGGGTGACCTTATAGAAGTTTATAAAATCATGAGGGGCATGGATAGGATAAATAGACAAAGTATCTTCCCTGACATGGGGTGTCCAGAACTAGACGGCATAGGGTTAGGGTGAGAGGGGAAAAATATAAAAGAGACTTGAGGGGCAACTTTTTCACGCAGAGTGTGGTATGTGTATGGAATTAGCTGCCAGAAGAAATGGAGGAGGCTACTACGATTGCAACATTTAAGAGGCATCTGGATGGGTATATGAATAGGAAGGGTTTGGAGGGATATGGGCCGGGTGCCGGCAGGTGGGAGTTGACTGGGTTGGGATATCTGACTGTGGGAAAAGATCTGCCACCCTGCCAACCCATAGTAGGCCCACACAGAACAGAGAAAAGCAAACTTGGCCAAACTATATCAAAAACACCCAGAATGCCTCAGCAGGGACCAAGCAGGCTGACAAGTGAAATCAGACAGCACTCGCAGACAAGGGAATGCACTTCCCGGCACCCACTAACAATGTCAGATCAACACAGCTCTCCCGAAGCTCTGAGGGCAGTCTCATAACCCAGCAATACCAAACCCACACAAAGAACAGGTCAGACAGTGAGGCACCACCAACAGCATTGCTCCCAGGACAGGACAATAGAAGCACCTTACTGTTTCAGAGGAGACATTAGCACCTGCCTGTGAAGAGGAATGGGAGCCCCGCACCCATTGATACTGTCAGCATGTTGCATTGTATCGAGAATCAGGACGTTCATCCAATAACTGTTTTCCGAGTAGATTACTCCATTTCCAGACACATTGTATTTTCTCCATTTTTGATTTGCCCTATTGTACAATATTGTTATAAAAACTGGCCTCTTCCTCAGCTCAAGGAATAGAATTCTCAGCTACCTGGACAGACTCTCTGTGCTGTTTCAGCATAGTCAATTCCTCTTCCACGATATCGCTGTACTAATAGACTGTTTGTCAATTTCACTTCGAGCTGTGCTTTGTGATCTCTAATTTATTGGGCTAATTTCTCCGATACTGGTCGCATGGACGGGTTGGACTGAAGGGTCTGTTTCCATGCTGCACATCTCTATGACTATGACTCTATTACAGCATACACTCAATCATATTACTGGTCACAATTAAATTACAACACAGAATCCTCGGTTATATTACAGCACATATAGAAATTGCAACATTCAGTGTACAGTATTAGCCAAGGACTTTTCCTATGCGTAGAGGAGACCAAAATTAGAGGGCATAGGTTTAAGGTGAGGGGGAAGACACAAAAGGGACCTGGGGGAACCTTTTCACACAGAGTGTGGTGCATGAATGGAATGAGCTGACAGAGGAAGTGGTGGAGGCTGGTCTGAATACAACACATTTGAAAGGGATCTTGATTGGTATTTGAATAGGAGGGGTGTAAGAGGGATATGGGCCAAATGCTGGCACATGGCGCTGGATTTATTTAGGATATCTGATTGGCATGGATGAGTTGGACTGAAGGGACTGTCTCTGTGCTGTACAGCTCTGTGACTCTATATTATTTCAAAGGGTTTTTGTGACAAGGCCAGGGGAGATAAGTTTGGACTGTTCTCTTGCAGTAAAGGAGATAGTGAGTAGGTTAGACCACGGTGGACAAGGTTATCACAGCTTCGGATAAGGTCAACCAGGGAAAGCTGTTTCAATTAACTGCTGGTATCAAGCCAAAGTTAAAAATCACACAACACTAGGGTTATAGACAGACACAGAAACAGACACAGACTATAACCTGGTGTTGTGTGATTTTTAACTTTGTACACCCCAATCCAACACCAGCATCTCCAAATCATGATGGTATCAAAACAGGGAGAGCCAGATTGGCCAAAAGATGCTCTCGGAATGTGAAGAAACGCTCCTTCACCCAGTTAACGTCTGAAACTGACTGAAAGGGTTGGGGGCTGTGAAAGTGAAGATGATGGATAATTATAAAGGAACCAGATGGAAATTTGAAAGAAATAAAGATAGAGCCCAGGGGTGGGACTAATCAGATCGCTATACTGAGAGCCTGCATGGAATTGATGGGCCAAGTGGCCATTTTGTGTGCTGTAATAACCCTTTATGAGGCAGGATACAGAGCACAAAAAACTAGGAAGTCAAGAAGAGTTTGCAGAAGCTGGCCGCTAATATTTTCCACAAAGCTCACAGACAATTAGAGCGGAAGGAATTTGATGGAAAATAATGGAAAGCTGTTCCAGCAGAATGTCGTCTCAAACTGAGCCCGGGGAACGCTGAGCTTCAACAGGTTTATATGGGTCACTATCCTCAGGGCAAACACAAAAATAGTGCAGACACTTAGACAATTAAATTAACAGAGCATGACTAATAGGGAGACAACAGCAGAATACAGCATCATTGAGCAGCGGTGAGTTAGAGACTGACACAATGTTTATTTCTGTTTCTCAGCACTGAGCTCAGGCACTGTGTTCATCATGGGAGATGTTCCTCGAAAGACAGGAATGCAGCTTGCAACTTTAACTCCTTTGCTCCTGATAAAACTCAGTTGGAAGGAATGGAGGTCCCACATGTATCATTACAGACACTGTCACCGTCTGTTCACAGGAATGATGTAGTTAATTAAACACAGACACCATACAGAAAATCACCAGTGAGTCTTAATTGAGCAGGGAGTCACAGAGTGACTGATGAGAGGAGAGAAGGACAGAGAGAGAGGGGGGGGGAGAGAGAGAGAGAGAATTAAATTACTCATGTGTCTTAATTTCAACTCTCGTACATGTTCAGAACACAGTGTGTAAGAGAGATGGTTTATCATTGACTGAAGGTATCAATGATTGATTGACAAGGTTTTTTTAAAAAAAATTCATTCACAGGTTGTCACTGGGTGGGCCAGCACTTATTGCCCATTCCTATTTATGCAGGGGGACAAATGAGTCAACCACATTGCTGTGGGTCTGGAGTTACAAGTAGGCCAGACCAGATAAGGATGGCAGCTTCCTTCCCTAAAGGACATGAGTGAACCAGGTGGGCTTTTCTGACAATGATTCACAGTCATTATTGGAGTCTTAATTCCAGATTTTTATAATTGAATTCTCATTCCACCATGGTGGGATTCAAACCCAGGTGCCCAGAACATAACCTGGGTCTCTGGATTAACAGTCCAGTGATAATACCACTAGGCTATTGCCTCCCCCTTAATGATTCGATGTAATCGATGATTGATGAGGGTATCAGTCATTGATCAATCGATTGATTGAAAGTAGTTATCCCCTTTCTGAAAAACACTGACCGAAGATGCAAAAAAGTTAATGTCACTTCTCAGGATGAGCTTGGCTGAGACCCCAGTCCAATCTCATTAGGCAGCAACCCTCTCCTACCAAAAAAAAGAGTCTGGGGGTGGGGGTGGAGGAGATAATCCAAGCAGTACAACCGAGGTAAGACCTGGGCAGGTATGGGATTGCCTTTGGAACTGGGGCTATTATCTTGGTTTGATCGCTGGGGTACAGGAAGGAGTGTCAGCTGCAGCTGTGTGCTGTTTGGAGAGAGGGACATGCTCAGTTCTCCCAGGAAACTTCCTGAAACGACCCAGGTAATTAGACCATCCCATTAATCAGTGACAATGAGGCAGCAGACAGCTCATTTAACATCATTCATCATTCAGACAAATTCCTGCACTAATTATGAGTCCTTCTCACTGCTGCACTTGGCATTGTCCCACTTGGCAAAAGGAGGTTAATGTAAAATGATGACGTGGGTAGCTCTATCACTCTGAGTCTGTGGGAGATGGGCTCAGCACATCAAGGGCATTTCATTTGCTTTTTCAGCACTCCTTTCAAGTTTGTTTAACTTGACTGGCAATGTTAGAACAGAAAATACTGGAAATTGCTGAAAAAATGCCCTGTTACTGAGGATTTTCATCTTGCACACATCAGGACAGTTTGCAAGAACAATAAAACTAATTGATATTGTATGACAGGATTGGTTGGCAAGTGGAGTAATTATCCTGAAGAAAGCAAGATGAAAACCTTCAGTGAAATATATCTTTTTCAGCAATACTCAGGTGCAGTAAGACTAAAGGATTAAACAAGAATTAGAGTTCAGAAACAGCAATTGCCTGAAAAGCTCAGCAGGTCTGGGAGCATCTGTGGAGAGAAATCAGAGTTAACATAATCAGATTAACATAATCAGAGTTAACATTTCAGTCGAATGACCCTTCCTCAGAACCTGACCTGAAAAGATAACTGATTTCTCTCCAAGGATGCTGCCAGATCTGCTGAGCTCTAGGTGTTTTTGTTTCTGATTTTATTGGTTTTTATTCAGAAACAAGGTTAAACATGGATGTGAAACACTGCTTGGGCCTGAGCAGTTTTGCATCCAATCCTGGGTGTCACACTCTAGGAAGGATGCAAAGCCATTAGAGAGAGTGCAGAAAAGATTCATGACAGTGTTCCCAGGGTTGAGGAGACGTGGATAGATTTGAGAAGTTGGAACACGTGAATCATTTTGCGATGTTTACTTCTACTGATTTGAGGAGTAATTTCTTTTTTAAAAAAGAAAACTTTGCTATCAATAGGATCCACAGCATAGGAGATCAAGGAGGAGGACACAGCAGGATCCACAGGTTACAGACAGTATCAAACATGGAGGTTTGGTGATGCAGATCAACAATCATTTGTAATGAAAGTAAATCTGAAGTTTGGATTGATTTCATCATCACTGGTCTGAGAGTCAAATTGTTTCTGGGTTCAGTAGAATGAAGAGGGAGTGAGGGAATGAATGGGAGGGAGGGAGGAATATTTTATCACCTTCCTGTTTTCAGGTCAGGACGCTAATGGCCTTGTCATTTCACAAAGCTGAAAGCCAGATTTTAGTTCCTTCCAGCCCAATAGAAATCTGCTCAGAACTGGGCAGATTTTAAAAATCATTCATTATTCAAAATACTCTTAATAAGTAGTGAGGTTCTACCATCTGTAAAACAGAAATTGAAAACTGCCCAAGGCAAACACTGCATGGGTTGTTATGGAGATGTGTGATATAAAGCCCTGTTCATCTTGCACTATGGGAATCTCAGAGAGTGACACTTCTAACATCTCTAACCTACTGTCAATGAAGGTCACCTCTTGTTTCCTCTTTGATTGTCTTTTCCGCAAGAACACATTCACCTTCTCAAGTCTCTCCTCAATAACTCAGTACATAGCTGTATCTTATACCATGTCCTTGCCTTTTAATGTCAGTCCATTTGTGCTTTTATTGACTCTTCAGTTTGTGAGTGAGAAACATGAGTTGGAAACAACTGTTAAACTTAAATAAGAGTAATTACCACGGAATGAGGGCTGAATTGACTGGAGTGGACTGGGAAGGGCAGAAAAAGACTGTTGGTGAACACAGTCAATGTAGATTTCCTTGAAAAGGGAAAGTACATCAAAAAATTCCAGATTACAGAGGAGGAAGTGCTGGAAGTTTTGACACGGTTAAAGGTGGATAAATCCCCAGGACCTGATCAGGTGTACCCGAGAACTCTGTGGGAAGCCAGGGAAGTGATTGCTGGGCCTCTTGCTGAGATATTTGTATCATCGATAGTCACAGGTGAGGTGCTGGAAGACTGGAGGTTGGCAAACGTGGTGCCACTGTTTAAGAAGGATGGTAAAAACAAGCCAGGGAACTATAGACCGGTGAGCCTGACCTCGATGGTGGGCACGTTGTTGGAGGGAATCCTGAGGGACAGGATCCCGCCGTACCAACCAGTACCCTTCCACTGACACCCTCCTTCGACTGACTGAACTGGTCCTCACTCTGCACAACTTCTCTTTCCAATCCTCCCACTTCCTCCAAACCAAAGGATTAGCCATGGGCACCCACATGGGCCCCAGCTATGCCTGTCTCTTCATCGGATATGTGGAACAGTCCATCTTCCGCAGCTACACTGGCACCACCCCCCACCTTTTCCTTCGCTACATCAATGACTGTATCGGCACTGCCTCGTGCTCCCACGAGGAGGTTGAACAGTCCATCCACTTTACCGACACCTTCCACCCCGACCTCAAATTTACCTGGACTGTCTCATCTTGGGCGACCGAATCAACATGGACATTTACAATAAACCGACCGACTCCCACAGCGACCTAGACTACACCTCCTCCCTCCCTGCCCCCTGTAAAAATGCCATCCCATATTCCCAATTCCTTCGTCTCCGCTGCATCTGCTCCCAGGAGGACCAGTTCCAATACTGTACCACCCAGATGGCCTCCTTCTTCAAAGACCGTAATTTCCCCTCAGACGTGATCGACGATGCTCTCCACCGCATCTCCTCGACTTCCCACTTCCCGCACCTCCGCCCTTGAGCCCCGCCCCTCCAATTGCCACCAGGACAGAACCCCACTGGTCCTCACCTACCACCCCACCACCAACCTCCATATACATCGTATCATCAGTCATTTCCGCCACCTCCAAACGGACCCCACCACCAGGGATATATTTCCCTCCCCTCCCCTATCAGCATTCCGAAAAGACCACTCCCTCCGTGACTCCCTCGTCAGGTCCACACCCCTCACCAACCCAACCTCCACTCCCGGCACCTTCCCCTGCAACCGCAAGAAATGCAAAACTTGCGCCCACACCTCCCTCCCTCACTTCCCTCCAAGGCCCCAAGGGGTCCTTCCATATCCGCCACAAATTCACCTGCACCTTCACACACATCATTTACTGCATCCGCTGCACAAGATGTGGCCTCCTCTATATTGGGGAGACAGGCCGCCTACTTGCGGAACATTTCAGAGAACACCTCTGGGACACCCGGACCAACCAACCCAACCACCCCGTGGCTCAACACTTCAACTCCCCCTCCCACTGCACCAAGGACATGCAGGTCCTTGGACTCCTTCATCGCCAGACCATAGCAACACAACGGCTGGAGGAAGAGCACCTCATCTTCTGCCTAGGAACCCTCCAACCACAAGCGATGAACTCAGATTTTTCCAGTTTCCTCATTTCCCCTCCCCCCACCTTGCCTCAGTCCCAACCCTCGGACTCAGCACCACCTTCCTAACCTGCAATCTTCTTCCTGACCTCTCCGCCCCCACCCCCACTCCGTCCTCTCACCCTCACCTTGACCTCTTTCCACCTATTGCATTTCCAACGCCCCTCCCCCAAGTCCCTCCTCCCTACCTTTTATCTTAGCCTGCTGGACACACTCTCCTCATTCCTGAAGAAGGGCTCATGCCCGAAATGTCGATTCTCCTGTTCCTTGGATGCTGCCTGACCTGCGCTTTTCCAGCAACACATTTTCAGCTCTGATCTCCAGCATCTGCAGTCCTCACTTTCTCCTATGTATTTGGAAAGACAAGGACTGATTTGGGATAGTCAACATGGCTTTGTGTGTGGGAGATCATGTCTCACAAACTTGATTGAGTTTTTTGAAGAAGTAACAAAGAAGATTGATGAGGGCAGAGCAATAGATGTGATCTATATGTGGACTTCAGTAAGGCGTTCAACAAGGTTTCCCATGGGAGACTGATTCGCAAGGTTCGATCTCACGGAATACAGCGAGAACTAGCCATTTGGATACAGAACTGGCTCAAAGGTAGAAGACAGAGAGAGGTGGTGAAGGATTGTTTTTCAGACTGGAGGCCTGTGACCAGTGGAGTGCCACAAGGATCAGTGCTGGGTCCTCTACTTTTTGACATTTACGTAAATGATTCGGATGCGAGCATAAGAGGTACAGTTAGTAAGTTTGCAGATGACACCAAAATTGGAGGTGTAGTGGACAGTGAAGAGGGTTACCTCAGATTACAACAGGATCTGGGCCAGATGGGCCAATGGACTGAGAAGTGGCAGATGGAGTTTAATTCAGATAAATGCGAGGTGCTGCATTATGGGAAAGCAAATCTAAGCAGGACCTATCCACTTAATGGTAAGGTCCTAGGGAGTGTTGCTGAACAAAGAGACCTTGGAGTGCAGGTTCATAGCTCCTTGAAAGTGGAGTCGCAGTTAGATAGGATAGTGAAGAAGGGGTTTGGTATGCTTTCCTTTATTGGTCAGAGTATTGAGTACAGGAGTTGGGAGGCCATGTTGCAACATGGTTAGGCCACTGTTGGAATATTGCATGCAATTCTGGTCTCCTTCCTATTGGAAAGAAGTCGTGAAACTTGCAAGGGTTCAGAAAAGATTTTGAAGGATGTTGCCAGGGTTTGGAGGATCTGAGCTACAGGGAGAGGCTGAATAGGCTGGGGCTGTTTTCCCTGGAGCGTTGGAGGCTGAGAGGTGACATTATAGAAATTTACAAAATTATGAGGGGCATGGATAGGATTAATAGACAAAATCTTTTCCCTGGAGTCAGGGAGTCCAGAACTAGAGGGCATAGGTTTAGGGTGAGAGGGGAAAGATATATAAGAGACCTAAGAGGCAAATTTTTCATGCAGAATGTGGTATGTGTGTGGAATGAGCTGCCAGAGGATGTGGTGGAGGCTGGTACAATTGCAACATTTAAGAGGCATTTGGATGGGTATATGAATAGGAAGGGTTTGGAGGGATATGGGCCGGGTACTGGCAGGTGGGACTAGATTGGGTTGGGATATCTGGTCGGCATGGACGGGTTGGACCGAAGAGTCTGTTTCCATGCTGTACATCTCTATGACTCTACGATGCTAACTCCCCGGATGAGAAAAGAAGCAGATGTGATAAAGAAGAAAAAGTGTTTCACAATGTCATGGTGTAGAATATAATTAAGAACCAAGCTGAATCTAAACAAGTGCAGAGAAGTGATGAGTGAGCAAATAAGAGAAGCAGAGAGAGGTTGGAAAAAGACTGGCAGCTCATATGAAAAGAAATTCCAAAGCCGTCTGTAGGCAATAAGTAAAAGGGCATTGTAAGGTGAGTGGGGCTGATTAAGGACTATAAATGAGATTAACATATGGAGGCAGAGGGCACAATTGAGATATTACATCTTTTTTTCCTTTATTCATTCATGGAATGAGGGTGTTGCTGACCAGGCCTATCCCTAGTTACAAGAGCCAATAGACAATAGGTGCAGGAGTAGGCCATTCTGCCCTTCGAGCCTGCACCACCATTCAATATGATCATGGCTGATCATCCTTAATCAGTATCCTGTCCCTGCCTTATATCCATAACCCTTGATTCCACTATTGTTGAGAGCTCTATCCAACTGTTTCTGAAATGAATCCAGAGACTGGGCCTCCACTGCCCTCTGGGGCAGAGCATTCCACACAGCCACCACTCTCTGGGTGAAGACGTTTCTCCTCATCTCTGTCCTAAATGGTCTACCCCGTATTTTTAAGCTGTGTCCTCTGGTTCGGCACTCACCCATCAGTGGAAACATGTTTCCTGCCTCTAGAGTGTCCAATCTTTAATAATCTTTTCTGTCTCAATCAGTCTTTTAAACTCAAGGGTATACAAGCCCAGTTGCTCCAGTCTTTCAGCGTAAGGTAGTCCCGCCATTCCAGGGATTGACCTTGTGAACCTACGCTACACTCCCTCAATAGCCAGAATATCTTTCCTCAAATTTGGAGACAAGAACTGCATATAATACTCCAGGTGTGGTCTCATCAGGGCCCTGTACAGCTGCAGAAGAACCTCTTTGCTTCTATACTCAATCTCTCTTGTTATGAAGGCCAGCATGCTATTAGCCTTCTTCACTACCTGCTGTACCTGCATGCTTACCTTCATTGACTGGTGTACAAGAATACCAAGATCTCTTTGTACTGCCCCTTTTCCTAAATTGATTCCATTTAGGTAGTAACCTGCCTTCCTGTTCTTGCCACCAAAGTGGATAACCATACATTTATCCACATTAAACTGCATCTGCCATGCATCTGACCACTCACCTAACCTGTCCAGGTCACCCTGTAATCTCCTAACATCCTCATCACATTTCACTCTGCCACCCAACTTATTATCATCAGCAAATTTGCTAATGTTATTACTAATACCATCTTCTATATCATTAACATATATTGTAAAAAGCTGCGGTCCCAGCACTGATCCCTGAGGTACCCCACTGGTCACTGCCTGCCATTCCAAAATGGAGCTGTTTATCACTACTCTTTGTTTCCTGTCAGCCAACCAACTTTCAATCCAAGTTAGTACTTTGCCCCCAATACCATGCACCCTAATTTTGCTCACTAACCTCTTATGTGGGACTTTATCAAAAGCTTTCTGAAAGTCCAGGTACACTACATCTACTGGATCTCCCTCATCCATTTTCAGAGTTACATCCTCAAAAAATTCCTGAAGGTTAGTCAAGCATGATTTCCCCTTCATAAATCCATGCTGACTCTGACCTATTCTGTTACTACTATCCAGATGTGTCGTAATTTCATCCTTTATAACAGACTCCAGCATCTTTCCCACCACTGAGGTCAGACTAACTGGTCTATAATTGCCTGCTTTCTTTCTCCCACCTTTCTTAAAAAGTGGTACAACATTAGCCACCCTCCAATCCGCAGGAACTGATCCCGAATCTACTGAACTCTGGAAAATAATCACCAATGCATCCATGATTTCTCAAGCCACCTCCTTCTTTACCCTGAGATGTAGACCATCAGGCCCCGGGGACTTATCAACCTTCTGACCTAACAGTCTCTCCAACACCAATTCCTGGCAAATATAAATTCCATTAAGTTCAGGTCCTTCAGCTACTGTTACCTCAGGGAGATTGCTTGTGTATTCCCCAGTGAACACAGATCTGAAGTACCAATTCAATTCTTCTGCCATTTCTTTGTTCCTCATAATATATTCCCCTGTTTCTGTCTTCAAGGGCCCAATTTTAGTCTTAAACATTTTTTTGCCTTTCACATAACTAAAAAAGCTTTTACTATCCTCCTTTATATTTTTGGCCAGTTTACCTTCATACCTCATTTTTTCTCTGCGTATTTCCTTCTTGGTAATCCTCTGTTGTTCTTTAAAAGCTTCCCAGTCCTCCATTTTCCCACTTATCTTTGCTATGTTATACTTTTTCTCTTTTAACTTTATATGTTTCTTAACTTCCCTCATCAGCCACGGCCATCCATGCCTCCTCCTGGGATCTTTCTTCCTTTTTGGAATGAACTGATCCTACAACTTCTGCATTATACACAGAAATATCTGCCATTGTTCCTCCACTGTCATCCCTGCTAAGGTATTGCACCATTGAACTTTGGCCAGCTCCTCCCTCATAGCTCCATAGTTCCCTCAGCAGTGGTTAGCACTGCTGCCTCACAGCGCCAGAAACCCGGGTTCAATTCCCGACTCAGGTGACTGACTGTGTGGAGTTTGCACATTCTCCTCGTGTCTGCGTGGGTTTCCTCTGGGTGCTCCGGTTTCCTCCCACAGTCCAAAGATGTGCAGGTCAGGTGAATTGGCCATGGGAAATTGCCTGTAGTGTTAGGTAAAGGGGTAAATGTACGGGAATGGGTGGGTTACGCTTCGGCGGGTTGGTGTGGACTTGTTGGGCCGAAGGGCCTGTTTCCACACTGTAAGTAATCTAATCTAATCAAATATTGTCACTTCCGATTGTACCCTCTCTCTCTCAAATTGCAGATTGAAGCTTATTGTATTATGGTCACTACTTCCCAATGGCTCCTTCACTTTGAGGTCCCTGATCAATTCTGGTTCGTTTCACCACACAAGATCCAAAATTGCCTTCTCCCTGGTAGGGTCCAGCACCAGCTATTCTAAGAATCCATCTCGGACGCACTCCACAAAGTCTCTTTCTTGAGGTCCAATACCATCCTGATTCTCCCAGTCTACCTGCATGTTGAAATCCCCCATTACAACTGTAGTAACATCTTTGCGACAGGCTAATTTCAGCTCCTGAGTCAACTTACATCCGACATCCAGACTACTGTTTGGGGGCCTGTAGATAACTCTCAAAAGAGTCTTTTTACCCTTAGAATTTCTCAGCTCTATCCATACTGACTCTACATCCCCTGATTCTAGGTCCCCCCGTGCAAGGGACTGAATATCATCCCTTACCAACATGGCCACCCCACCATCTCTGCCCGTCAGTCTGTCCTTACGATAGCACGTGTAGCCTTGAATATTCATTTCCCAGGCCCTGTCCACTTGAAGCCACGTCTCAGTTATCCCCACAATATCCTATCTGCCAATTTCCAAAAGAGCCTCAAGATCATCCATCTTATTTCTAATGCTTCGTGCATTCAATTTAATTTGTTCCTGCCCTCACCCTTCCCATCAACTCCTATTTCACTCAACCTTACAGGCAGTTAAGAGTCAACCACATTGCTGTGGGTCTGGAGTCACATATAGTCCAGACCAGGGAAAGAAACTGCCATCCTTACCTGAAGGACATAATCTTGCATCTGTCCATACTTATGATGTTACCTGGGCCATGGTGATGAGAAGAAAACACGAAGGGCTTAAACTTAATCAGAAGGAGGTATCAGATAGGCTGTCCTGAAAGCTGATAAGGCACTGGGACCAGATGGGATGTGTCAAAAGATATTGACTGAGTAGAAATCACAGAGACACTCGCAATAACCTTCCGTCTTCCTTAGCTTCATGAGTGTTGTCAGAGAACTGGAGAATTGTAAACATTACACCCTCATTCAAGAGAGGAGTAAAGACAAGCCAGCAACTATAGGCTAGTCAGCTTAAGTGGAGAAAACTCTCGAAATAATAGTTCAGGACAAAATTAATAGTCACCTAGGTAAATGTGAATTAATTAAGGAGACCCAACAGGGGTTTCTTAAGGAAGAAAAGTAATGTTTGTCGAAATTACTGGAATTTTTTGATGAGATAACCAAGAGGATTGGTCAGTACAACTCTGTTGATGTGGTAAACATCAACTTCCAGAAAGCATATGATATAGTGTCACACAACAGACTTGGTCAGAAGTCACACAATGCCAGATCATAGTCCAAGTTTCAAACAAGTATACTGTTTTGGAAAATGTAGGGGGTGATGGACACTCAGGGGTATGTTGCACAAACAGCCAAGCTTCTGCTATTGAGACTGGCTCGAGTGTAATGAGAGGTATGTTGGGTTCCAAGCGATTGAATGTGTTTGGGGACTCTCTAGCCCAAGGTAAAGACAGATGTTTCTGTGGCCAGCAGCTAAAAATCAGAATGGTGTGTTGCTTCCCTGGTGCCAGAATCAAGGATGTCTCAGAGAGGGTACAGAATGTTCTCAAGGGGGAGACGGACCAGCAGGAGGTCATTGTACGTATTGGACCAATGACAAAGGAAGGGAAAAGGTTGAGATTCTGAAGGGAGATTACAGAGAGTTAGGCAGGAATTTAAAAAGGAGGTCCTCGAGGGTAGTAATGTCTGGATTACTCCCAGTGGTATAAGCTAGTGAGGGCAGGAATAGGAGGATAGAGCAGACAAATGCATGGTTGAGGAGCTGGTGTATGGGAGAAGGATTCACATTTTTGGATCATTGGAAGCTGTTTTGGGGTAGAAATGACCTGTACAAGAAGGACGGATTGCACCTCATTTGGAAGGGGACTAATATACTGGCAGGGAGATTTGATCGAGCTGCTTGGGAGGATTTAAACTTGTAAGGTGGTTGGGGTGGGATCCAGGGAGATAGTGAGAAAAGATTTCAATCTGAGATTGGTACAGTTGAGAGCAAAGGCAAGTCAAACAGTCAGGGCAGGCAGGGACAAAGCAGAGAAGAAGGTAGGACTGATAAACTAAACTGCATTTATTTCAATACAAGAGGCCTAACAGGGAAGGCAGATGAACTCAGGGCATGGTTAGGAACATGGGACTGGGATAGCATAGCAATTACAGAAACATGGCTCAGGGATGGGCAGGACTGGTAGCCTAATGTTCCAGGATACAAATGCTGGATACAGGAAGGATAGAAAGGGAGGCAAGAGAGGAGGGGGAGTGGCATTTTCGATAAGGGATAGCATTACAGCTGTGCTGAGGGAGGATATTCCCAGAAATACATCCAGGGAAGTTATTTGGATGGAACTGAGAACTAAAAAAGGGATGATCACTGTATTGGGATTGTATTATAGACCCCCTAATAGTCAGAGGGAAATTGAGAAACAAATTTGTAAGGAGATCTCAGTTATCTGTAAGAATAATAGGGTGGTTATGGTAGGGGATTTTAACTTTCCAAACACAGACTGGGACTGCCATAGTGTTAAGGGTTTAGATGGAGAGGAATTTGTTAAGTGTGTATAAGAAAATTTTCTGATTCAGTGTGTGGGTGTACCTACTAGAGAAGGTGCAAAACTTGATCTACTCTTGAGAAATAAGGCAAGGCAGGTGACTGAGGTGTCAGTGGGGGAGCACTTTGGGGCCAGCGACCATAATTTGATTGGTTATAAAAGAATGATGAAAAAAGATAGACCAGATCTAAAAGTTGAAGTTCTGAATTGGAGGAAGGCTAATTTTGATGGTGTTAGGCAAGAACTTTCAAAAGCTGATTGGGGGTAGATGTTTGCAAGTAAAGGGACGGCTGGAAAATGGGAAGCCCTCAGAAATGAGATAACAAGAGTCCAGAGAAAGAATATATCCCTGTCAGGGTGAAAGGGAAGGCTGGTAGGTGTAGGGAATGCTGGATGACTAAAGAAATTGAAGGTTTGGTTAAGAAAAAGAAGGGAGCATATGTCAGGTATAGACAGGTTAGATTGAATGAATCCTTAGAAGAGAATAAAGACAGTAGGAGTATACTAAAGAGATAAATTAGAAGGGCAAAAAGGGGATATGAGATAGCTTTGGCAAATAGAATTAAGGAGGGTCCAAAGGGTTCTTACGAATACATTAAGGACAAAAGGGTAACTAGGGAGAGCATAGGGCCCTTCAAAGATCAACGAGGTAAAAACAATGACTGCAGATGCTGGAAACCAAATACTGGATTAGTGGTGCTGGAAGAGCACAGCAGTTCAGGCAGCATCCAACGAGCAGTGAAATCAACATTTCGGGCAAAAGCCCTTCATCAGGAATGGGCTTTTGCCCGAAACGTCGATTTTGCTGCTCGTTGGATGCTGCCTGAACTGCTGTGCTCTTCCAGCACCACTAATCCCCTTCAAAGATCAGCAAGGCGGCCTTTGTCTGGAGCCGCAGGAAATGGGGCAGATACTAAAAAGTATTTTGCATCAGTATTTACTATGGAAAAGGACATAGAAGATATAGAATATCAGGAAATAGATGGTGACATGTTGCAAAATGTCCAGTTTACAGAAGAGGAAGTGCTGGATGTCTTGAAATGGTTAAAAGTGGATAAATCCCCAGGACCTGATCAGGTGTACCCGAGAACTCTGTGGGAAGCTAGAGAAGTGATTGCTGGGCCTCTTACTGAGATAATTGGATCATCGATAGTCACAGGTGAGGTGCCGGAAGACTGGAGGTTGGCTAATGTGGTGCCACTGTTTAAGAAGGGTAGTAAGGACAAGGCAGGGAACTATAGGCCAGTGAGCCTGACGTTGGTGGTGGGCAAGTTGTTGGAAGGAATCCTGAAGGACCGGATGTACACTTATTTGGAAAGGCAAGAACTGATTAGGGATAGTCAACATGGCTTTGTGCATGGGAAATCAGGTCTCACAAACTTGATTGAGTTGTTTGAAGATGTAACAAAGAGGATGGATGAGGGTAGAGTGGTAGATGTGATTTATATGGACTTCAGTAAGGCGTTCTACAAGGTTCCCCATGGGAGACTGGTGAGCAAGGATAGATCTCATGGAATACAGGGAGAACTCATCATTTGCATACAAAACTGGCTCAAAGGTAGAAGACAAAGGATGGTGGTGGAGGGTTGTTTTTCAGACTGGAGGCCTGTGACCAGTGGAGTGCCACAAGGACCGGTGCTGGGTCCACTACTTTTCATCATTTATATAAATTATTTCGATGTGAGCATAAGAGGTATAGATAGTAAGTTTGCTGTTGACACCAAAATTGGAGGTATAGTGGACAGCAAAGAAGGTTACCTCAGATTACAATGGGATCTTGATCAGATGGGATCTTGAGAAGTGGCAGATGGAGTTTAATCTAGATAGACGTGAGGTGCTGCATTTTAGGAAAGTAAATCTTAGCAGGACTTATACACTTAATGGTAAGGTCCTAGGGAGTTTTGCAGAACAAAGAGACCTTGGAGAGCAGGTTCACAACTTCTTGAAAGTGGAGTCGCAGGTAGATAGGATAGCAAAGATGGCATTTGGTATGCTTTCCTTTATTGGTCAGAGTATTGAGTACAGGAGTTGGGAGGTCATGTTGTGGCTGTACAGGATATTGGTTAGGCCACTTTTGGAATATTGCGTGCAATTCTGGTCTCCTTCCTATTGGAAAGAAGTTGTGAAACTTGAAAGGGTTCAGAAAAGATTTACAAGGATGTTGCCAAGGTTGGAGGATTTGAGCTATAGGGAAGAGGTTGAATAGGCTAGGGCTGTTTTCCATGGAGTGTCGGCAGCTGAGGGGTGACCTTATAGAGGTTCACAAAATTATGAGGGGCATGGATAGGATAAATAGGCAAAGTCCTTTTTTGCAGGGGGGGGGGGTGTGGGTGGGAGCGGGTGTGTGGATGGGTGGCAGTAGGAGTCCAGAACTAGAGGGCACAGGTTTAGGGTGAGTGGGGAAACATATAAAAGAGACCTAAGAGGCAACTTTTTCACTCAGAGGGTGGTGCGTGGATGGAATGAGTTGCCAGAGGAAGTGGTGGAGGCTGGTACAATTGCGACATTTAAAGGCATTTGGATGGGTATATAAATAGGAAGGGATTGGAGGGATATGGGCTGGGTGCTGGCAGGTGGGACTAGATTGGGTTGGAATATCTGGTCGGCATGGATGGGTTGTCCTGAAGGGTCTGTTTCCATGCTGTACATCTCTATGAGTATGTCCCTAAGTTTTGGACTTTTGATTTCAAATTAACCTATTAGATTATAACCTGGTGTTGTGTGACTTCTGACCTTGTCCAATCCAGTCCAACACCTGCACCTCGACATCAACACAACAGACTTGTGAGCAAAGTTAGAACTCATGGAATGAAAGGGACAGTGGTAACATTGGCACAGAATTGGCTGAGTGATTAGAAACAGGGAGTAATGGTTAATGGAATGCTTTTTCAAAACAGGAGGATGGTTTGTGGTGGAGTAATGGGACCCTTATGCTTTTGGATACATATTAAGAATCTGGGCCTTGTTTCTCAGGGAACTGTTTCATATCTTACAGATAATATGAAATCTGGAAGTTTTTTAAATTGTGAGGAGGACAGTTTAGAACCTGAAAAGGACATTGCCTGCCACCTATCCCCAATTCACTAATTTGTCAAAGTTCAATGTGAAGAAATGTGAGGTGGTACATTTAGTGGGAAGAACACAGACAGAACAGAGGGTGGAGGAGCAGAGAGATCCGGGGGTATATGTGCATAAGCCATGAAAGGTGACAGGCAGGAGGAGAGAGCAGTTAATAAAACAGAATATTCTCATTATTTTAAGAAGGGCTTTGAGTATGAGAGTATAAGACACTGAAGCACTGTGTGTGGTTCTGGGTGGCCCACTTTCAGAAAGATGGAAAAGCATTGGGGACATGTTTGAGAATGTTATGTTATAAAGAGTTATAATTTTTTTACAGAGAGCCCTCAAACTGTTATGACATGGGGTAAACCCTCCTGCTTAATTTAAAACCAGCAACACGGAAAGATTTATCCCATGCAGTAACCTGTAAGACTTCAAGTGGCCAAGAACTATTTAAAGAAAAAACTAACAATTTTATTTCTTAAAGTGTAACAGAATAATTAACTCACAACTATTTACCATTCCTTACTCTAACCTATTACCTTCCCTTCTATAATACTAGTCCGATAAAACTCCCAAACAAGATTTCCAAAACCACCCTTCTTATCTCAAAACCAGGCAACTTGCCTTCTTCTATTCGGATCTTCCTGTGTCTTATTTTCTTTTTCTTAGGAATTGCTGGGTCACAGGTTACTGATCGAAAAGGTACTTTTTAAGAGAGCTATTTTTTCAAGCAATCTATTTGCATGCTGGTCTTGGCAGTTCTCCTCCCAACTGTTCAACTTTCCCCAATCTTATACCCCCTAAAGCATCAGATTGTGTCATTGGCTTTTAAGATTGTTAATATACTCAATTAAAATTTGATTGGAGTTTGATATTTTACGGGGTATAACTTAAACTGATTGGCTGAATTAGTTTTTGTGTTTTTATCGCATAGCAACTCGGCAAATGCTGTTTGTTCTTAATCAAAATGTTACTTTGTAAATTCTCCAGCACTCAGTGCACTTGCCAAGTCCTTCACTCTCTTAAAGGTACACCCATGTCTTTATGTTTTCATGAATGAGGAATGACAGTTCTGAAGAAAGATTGATGGGGTTGGACTATTTTGTTTAGAAGTGAAAGTTGAGAGGAGATCTGATAGAGATATTCCAAATCACGAGTGGCCAGAACGAAGTAAGTAGGCAGAAAATAGACTGCAGCGGTTCAAGAAAGCAGCTCACCGCCATCTTCTCAAGGAAAAGTAGGGACTAGCAACAAATGTCGGCCCAGCAAGTGATATCCACATCCCATGAGTGAAGGATAAAAGTTCCCACTTGTGAAAGGATTCGGGATATTGGGCATGGATTTAAAAGAATTAGTAAAAGAAGCAAAAAAGTGAGACGTGGCAAAAGATTATCAAGCAGCAAGTGGTTCCATCTGGAATGCAGTGCCTGAGGCAGGTTCAATTGAGGCATTATAAAGGAAATTATAGGTTATTTGAAAAAAGAACAATGAGCAGGGTTACCCAAGAGAAGGCAGCAAAATACTCAACAGGAATTAATCATTTGGAAATCCAGTGCAGACACAACAGACCGAATGCTCACTTCCATGCTGCAGCAGTTCCATGACTTTGTGAGGCCCAATGTTGGGAGTTTGACATTAATATTACCAAACAACACAAGCCTAATCACCTACACACACTCACAACTCCCTCCCAATGATACTGAAAACTAATGTACCTCTGTGAGGGTTTTTGGGAATTGTTGGAGATGAATTTTAAAGGCTGGCACACACTGGATGGTAACATTTAACACCACTCCCAGGGCACCAAGATGCAGACGGACTGCCTGGAATATCTCATGGTTTACGGTGTCAGAACATTCCAGCGTATCCCCTGCTGCTGTCAACAACGTTATTGCCACGACCTGAAAGAAGCAGAGCTAAGTTAGCAAGCTCTTTAGCTGTTGGTCACAAAGTTGTGAAGGTGTTACAATTGATACAAAAATTGGAAGAGTTTAAAGATTGAGGTGAAAATATCTGAACAAATGGGACTTGTGTTATGAAGCTAAGCATTGCTCACATCCTGGTGTTCAGGGACAGGAGCACCAAGAGGATCTCTGCATCAACGAGCATTTGCTCTTGAGTCAGAATTACTGTGTCAGAGTTGTTCAGTGGTAGAAAGTCAACTCCTTTCAAATTCACCATGAACTATTCTGTTGAACACATGATGCAATTAAACCAGAGTTATTACCCAATCATAGTGATTGATCTTGAGCATTGCATCATGGTTGTCTTACTGGACTAAAATCTGGAGACAGCAGTTCGAATCCTACTACATCAGCCGTGGAGATTCAGTTCATTCAATATATCTGTGAATTTGTTTATAAAAATACTCATCTTAGTAATTTGAGCATGTAAATACTGCATTGTCAAATTAAAAGCAGCTCTCTGGATCACTGAGGCCTTCAGGAAAGGAAATCTGTACTTACCTGGCCTAGTCTAGATGTGAGTCCAGACCCACATCAATGTATTTAACTCTTAACTGCCCTCTGAAAAGGTCAGTCTGCTTGTTCAGATATCAAGAACTCTGCCCAACACAATCTTAAGGGCAATTAGGGATGGGCAATAATGGCTGACCTTACCCAGAGATGCCCATATCCCTTGAACAAATAAAGAAAAGGTACGTCAATGAGGTGAGGAAATTCCCAGTCATTGAGAGTATCTGGAATCATGTTTCTCCCAAATTAAGGGAGGTGGTTGTGTTGGGATATTGTAACTGGATCAGTAATGTAGAATGCCAGGCTAATGTTCTGGGAAGGTGGGTTTGAATCCCACCATGGCATTTGGTGAAATTTATATTCAATTTCAATAAAATATATTAAAAATAGTCTCGTGACGAGGAGGTACCCATTGTCTATTGTTGTAAAATCCAATTGAATTGACTAATCCCCTTTAGAGAAGGAAATCTACCATTTTACCTTGTCTGGCCTACAGGTGACTTCACACCCACAGCAATGCGGCTCGCTGTTAGTATTTCAGGATGGGCAATAAATGCTGACCCAGTTGGTGACACCCACATCCCTGAATGAATGAGAAAACCTACCCTCACCACATGCTGAGTCTTCAATTACACCAGGCTGCATCCCAAAGTGTAATTTGCTGGAGGCAATCTGAATTACATTGAATGAATCAATACTGTATGGAACCAGTTCCACAAACCGGTCCTGATGAAAGCTCTTTGAACTGAAAGATTAACTGTTTCTCTCCACACAGACTTACTGTTTGTGGGTTTTTCTAAATTTATTTGAGTCAATTCTAAAGCAGACAGAGCCGAGAGTAAATTGCTTTCTGTCTGAACTGACAGTCACATGAGGCACACCCTGGTCTGATTGTTACAATTTAACAACAAACTTCATGTTAAAAAGCAATCTGATTGTTTGAAAGAAGCTGGTACCTGTGTAGCCAGAATGCCATGCTGAATGCCAGTATTGTGGGTGCCAGTTCCAATCACGCCACCAACAGTTACATCAGACACAGCACCGATACTGTAAGATCAAGACACATCATTAGTGTGACCACAATCTGATTAGATAACATTAGATCTAATTATAGCTAGAGGTCACATCAGGTTAGAGCCGAGCCTTGTGTTGCTTTGATCTTGCAATAGGCCGAGGGTTAGGAAGGATTCAAAGAGGATTAACATACGAAAATAAAATCAGGAAGTGCTGCAGATACTCAGCAACTCCGGCAGTGTCTGCCGTGACAGAAACACAGTTAACGTTTCGAATATGATATAATTCTTCTTTGAAGCTCTAAAGGTTAACTGTTTCTCTCTCTCTCTTTCCACAGATGCCGTCAGACCTGCTGAATTTCTCCAGCAATTTCTGTTTTTAAATTTCAGCATCCGCAGTAATGTACTTTTATTTAAAATGTTACAATTGTTTCCTCTGCTGGGAAAAATCAAGAACAAGGGGGAATCCATCTTGCAATCAGAGTCAGTCCAGGATTGAAAATTAGGAAACACTTCATCACACAGCAGGAAATGAAAACCGAGAACTCTCTTACAAAGACGTTGTAGATTCTGGAGATTTCCAGACTGAGAGCAATGGATTTATTTATTAGGTAAAAATATTCAGTGATTCCCACAAAGATAGGTCAATAGAGTTGAGGATCACTTCAGCAATGATCAGACTGAGCAGCTTCAGTGGGTTAATGGTCTTATTCTATCTTCTCTTGAGCAGTTTGTCTGGGTCAGTTTACAGTGCTGGAGGCATGTGCGTGCACACACTACACACATGCTTACGTGTACACTCACTTACATGCAATCACACACACATACATTCACTCAAACTCACACAAATGCACTTACGTTCACACTTCCCATAAAGCTATAGAAACATTATAGTAGAGAAAGAGCCCATTCAGCCCATCATGTCTGGCCAGCTGAGTAAATGAACAATACCGTAATCCCCTCATACCTGCGGGGGGATACATTCCCAGAACTACCACGGAAGCCTGAAACCTCAGATAGTAGCGAACCCATTCATCAGAATGGAAAATTTACCTCCCCAGCAGCCCCAGAATGTTCTGGAACGTTCTATGTAATATGTTTGGGCCGCAGTAAACCACAGGTAACTGAAATGGTGGAAACCGACTCCAGTCGTCCTGTACATTTCAATTTCACTTTCTAGTATCTGCTCTGTACCTTTGCAGGTTATACCATTTCTGGTACAGATCTAATCTCCTTTCAGACAAAAGGAGGATTTCCACTTGGACATCCAAAACTGGACAATGAATTCTAGGTACCCACTGCCCAGTGAGTGAGAAAGAGTTTTCCTCATGTCCCCTTTAACCCCTCCACCAATCACCTGTACCCCTACTAACTGGCCTGTACATTGGGGAAAACAGGTCTCCCCAATCCACCCCACCCAAGCTTCTCAATAGTTTGTAAACTTTGATTAAGTCTCTTCTGTTTAAGAAGTACATTCTCAGACACTCACCGCACACACCAACTGCCCCACTAGGAGAGACAGGGGTGTCATAGTAATGCTAGTGGACTTGTATTCCAAAGACTCAGCTTAATGGGTTCAAATCCAACCGCATCAGCTCAATATAATTCATGAAATTCATCATCAGTTGTTGTAAAGGTTCAGTGGATTCGTTGATGTTCTTTAGGAATAAGCAAAAAGAAAACGCTGGCATTGAGAGATGCTCGTATTCTATGGAAGAGTACAATGCACACGAGCCAGTGTTTTCATTCTCAAGGAAACAGGAAGATACCTGGCTCGGCCTGGCCACCTTGGGAGGAGCTGTAGGAAACCCTGGCGGGGGTGGGGGCTGGGCAAATTCACTTCAGCAATCAGGCTGACTAACCTGGGAAAACTTTCAGACAATATGGCAATGGTCTGTTTAAAAGCCCATTTTAATAAAACTAGAATGTGTCATTGTTGAGAGCTCAGGGGTCCATTACTGTGTTGAAACACCTGACCCTTGCTGGATTGACAGCTTGAACTGTCTGCTACCAGTTTCACAATGTTCATTTGTACAATTTATTTAGATGTTTCAGGTGCTTGCAATTTCAGCCATTGATAGTTGTAGGCATCTGGAATGATTGCTACTTTTATTAGGCTGCTGTAAAAAGAATTTTAAAAAAATGAATAACTGCTCATTCAGTTTTTGTTTGCATATGTTTTTAAGAGTATGATGTTGATTGTGTGATACAGTATATAACAGACAAATGGGCATGGAAAGAATATAAGCAAACATGAAAATGTAGGGGCATGAGGGTGGGTGAAGGACACAACCTGGAAGGGGGATTTGGGGTCATGAGAAGGACCTCTTGAAAATATCCTACAAAAGATTGCCTCATGCAGACTAAAGTAAATGACATTTCTGAGGTTCCACGATCCTTAACTCCTTAAAAGCCTGGCCTGACACAGCATGATTACAAGGGAATAGGCCTCTGCCGATCTCCGCAATGGACACAGTCAGGTTGGGGGTTCTAGGTGAGGATGTCTGACATGAACACATCTACGTCTTGAAGACGCACTGCAGAAAATGAGAAGACCCAGAATGAGGTCAGGATGTCTAGAATGTGGAATTTTTAAACAGCTCCTAAGTCTAGTGAAAAGTCAGATCATCCAGGGGATCACATATTGTTTCTTTACGCAGAATGAAGCAGCATTAAGCAACGCATTGTCAAATCATACAAACGTGTCTCAGACACTCAGCGCAATCCCACTCCCAGTCACCTCCCTCCAACTCCACTGCTGCTCAATCTGCTGAGTTACTGTTGGTGTAATCCTCTCAGCATTTATCGGGAAACATGATGTATCATGCAGTTACCAAGATTAATCAGGGCCCAGAGATTATTCTGAATCTATTAGTACGCAGCAATCGAAACCTATTACTTCTCGGATCAGATGATGTTGAAGCCCTTTGTGTTGTTTTATTAGCTGGGCATTTAAATGGATTGAGCACAGGCACTGCAGTTAGTGAGCTAACTGAGCAAGCTATCATTGAGACTCTTGCACCTTTGCTATCAGACACTGACATCCCTTACTTCCTTCTTCATCTCTCACACGTCCTGTTCTCCTGCCCTCACCCTCCAGAAATTATTCCGCAAGATAAAGGCAGGGGTTCTGCTCAGTATCTTACTGCAATATCTTTAGTCAGGATAAATGCATTTGGCTGTTCTACTGTGGGAGGCATTACAGAATAAAGTCATGTGTGCGCATTTGGACACTGTCATCAAGCGAGAACCTGACTGACCTCTCTCAGCTTACTCTCAGGCCCAGCTCTTGCAGGAAATAGCAGCAGGAGGCCGATCAGCCCTTTGTGTCTGCTATACCATTCGATATGATCATGGCTGATCATCCAACTCAGACCTTGTTCCTGCTTTCTCCCTACACTTTCTGATCCCTTCAGTCCCAGAGACACTAACTAACTCCTTCCTGAAAACTCTCAGTGTTTCAGCCTCAATCATTTTCCTGCAGCGGAGAGTTCCACAGGCTCCCCCCTCTCTGAGTGAAGCCATTTCTCCTCATCTCAGTCCAAATGGCACACCCTGTACCCTTAGACAGTGACCATCTGTGTTCCAGGAATCCCTCACTCTGTAACCAGGAAGGAGAGTACACCTCCCTCCCATTGAGGCTCAGGGCTGATTCTGTTCATTATGGGAAACGATGCTGTCGGCGTCTGTTTGACCCTGTCATCTGGGTGGGGTGGGGGTGGCTGCGAGTCTCACCTTCGGCGGGGAGAGAGTTCAAACTGCGAGATTTCTCTGACAGCAATGAAACTGTCACACATAAAATCCTCATGGGGATGGAAGCTTTAAAACCTTTTTCACCCTCACTCAGCCGTCTCGGTCTCCCAGCCTGTGGTCAAATCTAATTGGATAGATTTCTGGAGACGTCACATGACTTTGTGCCTCTTGTCCCTCACTCTGAGGGACAAGAGATTGAAATGAAAGTGACCCCACTTCCCCCCAACCCTGCACCCCACCTACACATCCACCACCCAGCTATTGATCACACATCTCCCCGGTGGAATAACCTTTGACTCTCTTGGAAGGTTGGCATCTGGATGTTTTTGTTGTGATGCCCCAGTGCCCAGGAGAGGGAGTGAGTGGTTGGACTCAAACTCATGGTGTGCTTCCTGCTCCCACCCTGCTGGGGCAGGGTCTGTTAACCTGGTTTACCCCTTCCTTGGGGGTGGGGTAGATGTTGGGCACACAGACCAGAGGTGACATCTGATAGGCTTCAAGTGGTGAGGGTGGAAGGAGGAGACTAGTGGCAATGGGCAGTGGGATTGATTGGCTTGGCACAGAGACTTTGGGCAAGTGATGGGGACGGGTAATCAGGTTGGTTGGCAGTTGCCCCCAGTATTGAATGTTGATCCAAGATTTCTGCATGTTAAGGTGGGGAATGCTGTCTGAACTCTCAGGCTCCTGTTAAGGACACCCAGTGCCAGATTGTCTATTGGTGTTGGGAGTGCAGGTAGCACAGAGTGCAATACACTTGGTTTAAACTGATTTTGCAGGAGGATCCTGCCTTATTGCCCTTTCTTCACATAATCAAAAAGACCTACCAATCAGATACAATCCCTGGCTGTTAACACCAGGCTTTGACAGAATATGGGGGATAGTACAGTCCCAGTGTACTATCAGCAATCACAAATCTCCCAACAAAGCACAGCATGTATAGTCAGGGAGTCCACTGAAATATTACCAACATAACCGCAGAGTAAATCACAGACTCCCACCCTCTTCACAAACTCCTGAGAAAAGCAGCACTCGGTTGTAAGGCGATTTGTTTTGCCAAAAGGAAATTTGCCAAAGTTTGTTGTTAAATAACTCATGATGTTGTTCAGCTCATGCAGCAAGCTGAGGATAAAATATTAACCATTATTTGCTGCTGTGATACATTGTTTGCTGCTGATGGAAGCATTTTGTTGCTGGCTGTGGTAATTAATTTGCAATATTTCACCGGGGCTGTCATTGAAGCATGTTAAACTGGGTTTTAATCATTCAGATCAGTGCGCAACACACATTGCTCAAATTCACTGAACCATACATTCCTGTTGTAGTCAGTCAATCAGTCAGTCAGCAAGATCTCAGTATAACAGTTCTACAAGTATTTTATATGTTACTAATCAGGGTAATGTGTAACGTTGAAGCTAGATGACACAGTTGTTTGCACACAGACCTCTCACCTCTGGAATGGGGGTCTAAACGTTCACTCCCACCTACCCCTCCCCCCCATACCCCATGTGAATGATTCATTCTGATAGTTAGAAATGTGAGTCCAAGTTTGACACTCTCTCAGATCCAGTTATTAAACTTACACCTTGCAAATGGACAAGCAACTCTCACTGGAGTTAGCAATGACTTTGATGAAGGCATACTGAGATAAAATATTTATAAAAATTAGTAATTGCAGATCAGAGATTGAGGACAAAAATTGAGACAGAGTTGTGCCAGACTTCAGCAACTTGACTACAATGCATAAGGTGCATGATCCTCTGCTTTGGATCTGAGTGAGAACCAAATTGCAGTCCTTGCTGACCACAAGCTGTGGGGTAGCAGCAAGCTCAAAGTGTACACAAGTTATAGGATCCTTACAGTGTGGGATCAGGCAGTTTAGCCCATCAGGTCTACACCAACCCTCTGAAGAACATCCCACCCAGACCCACCTCACACCTGCAACCCAGTATTTCCCATGGCTAATCTACCTAGCCTGCACATCGCTGGACACTACAAGGCAATTTAGCATGGCCAATCCACCTAATCTGCATGTTTTTGGAGTGTGGAAGGAAGCCAGAGCACCCGGAGGAAATCCACGCCGACCCAGGGAGAATGTGTGTGTAGAGTTTGCACAGTTGCCTGAAAATGGAATTGAACCCAGGTTCCTGAAGTGAGAGATAGCAGTGCTAACCACTGAGCCCACCGCGTCACCCAAACTTATTACATACTAGAAGGTGTGAAAAAGAGGTTAGCAAACACATTGCTGGGATGTTGGCCTTTATGTGAAGGGAGCTGGAATGGACGGATGAAATTTTGACATTCAACAAATTTGTGGCTAAATCTCTCTCCACTCACCCAGCCAGGGGAACTCCGGGCACCATCACTCAGGAAGGAAACGTCGACCTTGGGAAGGCTGCAGAACTGAGTGAGACTTGGAACTAAAAGGCTTGAATTGATGTATTGATTTATCGATTTTTACAGAATTTGCTGACTGGCACATCCCACGGTCCAGGATTACGTGCTGAGGGAGGCAGTGGGGAAAGACTACTGTCTGAGATCTTTCTGCTGAAAGTACATGGAGGGGCTGTTCACCTTCCCAGTGTCTCAAATGCATGTAAGATATGGTCTGATTCAAGTTAGAGATGCCTTTGGTTTCTGGCATACTGTCAAACTCCAATGTTGGTTTCCCTGATAAGCTACTGAACAGAACTAAACTGCATTTGTGACTATGTCTATATATGCACAAAGATATCTTTGATTAACTTATATTTTGAAATTTTAAAAAATGCAGAAGGAAGCCATTTGGCCTATTGTGTCTACACAAATCCCATTTTCCAGCTCTCTGTCCGATAGCCTTGGAGACAAGTGAATATCTAAATACTGCTAAACTATTGCAAGAGTTTCTAACTCAACCTTTTCTTTCAGATAATGAGTTCCCACCACAATCTGGGTGAAAACATTTCTACTCCATTCTTATCTTAGCCTTCCGCCTCTAACTTACAATCTCTACCCTCTGGTTACTGACACCACTTTTGGTTAAAAAAAAGTGCCTTCTATCCACCTTCTCCATGTCTCTCAATCTTACAAACCACTAACAGTTACCCTCACAAGCTTTGCTGCTCCAAGGAACCCAGCCCCAGCTTGTCCGATCTTTCCTCATTGTTCAGACATGAATTCCAAGGACAGGATTCAGGCATCTTGGCTGGCAGTGTCTGGCCTTTCTAAGGCTGGGGACTGGTGTGATTCCAGATGAAGGGCTTCTGCCCGAAACGTTGATTCTTTTGTTCCTCTGATACTGCCTGACCTGCTGTGCTTTTCAAACACCACTCTGATCTTGATTCTTTATTCAGAATCTGCAGTCCTCCCTTTCACCTGATCCAGAGTAAATGCCCAAGTTAAATTCAACCTTCACAAAGCTCTTAGTCTCTCTGCTATAATCTCCTCCCAGTCAGAGACGGCAGGTACAGCTGTGAGATGGCGGGGGTTGGGGGGGTTTAGTGGCAGGGCGATCCTCTGTGTGGGAAACAACTCCCCAGTTCAGTCACTCACTTGGACAGAGCCAATCCCAGCTTGGCTAATTCTTCATTCAAATCAGCCAACACCATCCCTGCCTCGACCGTCACCTGCTTTTTCTTTGTATCCACCTGTGGAAGAAGAATATAGAAAGAACATTCTAGGACCAGAGGTCACTGTTTTAAAATATTTAAAACAAAGAGGGGGTGAAATTTCTTCTCTCGGATGGGTCATGCGACTTTGGAACTTGGTTTGTAAACAGGGGTCCTTGAATCTTTTTAAGGTAAGATTAAAAGATACTTGTTCTGCAAGGGGTGGAAAGATTGACTCTTCACTGCCCTTTCCATGACCAAGAAATTCACTCAGTGCAGGGGCAATTATGGATGGACAGTAAATCCTGGTCTTGCCAGTGATTCCCACATCCCAAGGAATAGCAAGTAAAATAAAGTGGTAACCTCTTCTCCATGTCTATCTAATTGAACTCTTCCATAACCCTAAAGATCTCGAACACATCTCGTAGCTTTTTAATCTACTTCCATTGTAACTACTCATTTTTGTTGTCTGTATCTATTGTACTGAATCTAATTTCACCTTCTCCAGTGCCTGTTTCCTCAATGGAAGGATAGAGCAGTGGACTAATCTCCAAGTGTCAAATGGGCAATAGTGGTCGTGTTTGATGCTTTTAGCTGGCACGGTGAGGTTCCATGTTTGGACTGTGTAACATTGAGGTGTGAGTTAGTTCCCAGCACAGAGTTCCTCCTCAATCACAGTGAATTCATCAGAGCTCTCTAACCTGAATGGACACTGGGAGAAACTCTCCTGGGGTAACCCAGGACAAACCAGCTGGGGAAAGCAATGGATTTTGTTTCAAACATGTAGCGTGAATGTTACCTGGAGAAGCCGGTTAAGCTTGTTGAGCCTGATGAGGTAATCATCAGTGCACGCAATGTCAGAGGGTGAATGTCCACAGCCCACGATCTTCACTCGCTTGTTGCGCTGTTTGGCAAGCTCTAGAACCTACAGAATGAGGAACACTTAATAACAAATCTGAGAGTATCTGCTTTCAGCCAATTTGTGAAACTTACTGCCATTTTTTAGCATTTGGATTTTAAACTAGTGGCATATGGGTGTTGATCTATTTTTGTGAAAAGGTTAATTTTTCCGGAACTTAGGTTTGAAACCAATATGCAACTCTGGGGTGTTCATGGAAGTTTGGTTATGTCATGGAAGTTTATAACAGGAGAAAGAAAACATTGAAAGACACTATCTTGCTTTTGGTTTTAGAATCTTCAAAGATTGCTTTTCAAAAAACTCAGAGATTTGAAAGCTTTTTGAACAATTTGAAGACAATATGACTGGAGTCAGTCACAAATATAACCTCTGAGAAAAAGGAGATTATTCAAAGCAGTTAAGGGACTAAGTTACCTCAGTGAAAGTGTGTAGTTTGTGTATCTTTCAATCCAGGATTGGTTGGGTAGTCATCTGCAAATTACTAAATAAACTAAGGATGTCTAAGCAGTTGGTTCTGTGATGATTCAAGGTAAAAAAAAGAGTTACAGTTCATGACAGGAACTGAGCAGCAGTGAAATTCAACCCATAGATCCAACAGTGAAAATTCCTCTGGATTTTGATTAATGAGAATGTGATGAATTTGGAAATAGATAAGATTTGGTTTTGTTGTATGTTTTGCAAGTTCCAATTCTTTTTTAAGATAGCTTCATTTGGTTTATTTTATTTTTGTTCTTTTTGTTAACAAACCCTGTTTTATTATTAAAACCAAAACTGTAGTCTTAGTTCGTGTTTTAACAAAAGATCACAATGCTAAATTATTTAAAAAATCTATTAATCTAGATTTAATTTTAGATCTGACTTGTCCAACAGTAACTTCAGCTGGAATCATAACCCTAATTTCCAAGATATCCTTTATATCTCTGTTCTTGCATGCATATCTCCTTCATCTTGCTGTGTTCCAGTGTGAAAATCCTGCACCTCTCATTTCCTCAGTGTGTATACTGTACTCAGTATCTTCTGTTCTCCTGGATTGTGAAGTACTTTAAAACATTCTGAGAACCTGACAGGTGTTAAATAAACTCGGAACCCTATCTCTAATGACTCACTGTTCTTAGTTGTGTATCCATGAGCTAATAGTGACAGTTCTGCATCCTCTCACTGCAGCCTTGCAGAATGTGGGTTGGCTTTTGGTCTGACTGCAGGTTAAAGAACTCCCTGGCCCATCATGATGTATCTGGAGGTCAGCAGGCGATGGGCTGGAGTGGGGGCTGAATGAGTGAGTGGATTCTGTTCCTCACCTGTCGGACTTCCTCCACGGAGGCTGGTTCAAAGTAGAACTCTGGCTTGCAGCTGTAGGTGTTGGCCCAGTTTTGGAACTGATATCCCACAGTCCCTTGAATCTGAATGAATGAGAAACAGAGGGAGAGTTAGAGAACTGGGAAGGTGGGGATTGGTGGGGGGGGGGGTTGCAGTTGGAGGTGAGAGTTAGAGACCTATATTAAATGGGTGCCATGATTTTTAAACAACTTTAGACTTTCACCCAACATAGAATGCTTTCTATGATGTATCAGTATCTCTGGATGCATCAGAAACAATTATAGAAGTTGCTGGAAAGGCTCAGCAGGTCTGGCAGCATCTGTGAAGAGAAATCAAGGGTAACATTTCAGGGCCGGTGACCCTTGCTCAGCATTCTGAAAGGTCAACAGACTCAAAACGTTAACCTTGATTTCTATTCACAGATGCTGCCCGACCTGCTGAGCTTTCCTGGCAACGTCTGGGATTGTTTCTGATTTACAGCACCCACAGTTGTTTTGGTTTCTATCTGGATGCAACATGTCTTGGTAAGGAAACCGCTCTGCCCAGGACTGTAAAAAAATAGTGTTGTGAATACAGCCCAGGTGATTATAGAAACCAACTTTTCATCCATTGCCACTATCTATACTCCTCACTGCCTCGGGAAGGCAGTCAACATCAAAGACCCCTCCCACCGCAGTTATAATCTCTACCATCAGGCAGAAGACACAAAAGCTTAAACACACGTACCAACAGATTCAAGAACAGCTTCTTCCCCACTGGTATTAGACTGCTGAATCAACGTCAAATTTCAAACCTAATGTTGATCTTGTACCTTTTTTTGTACCTTCTCTGCATCTGTAACATTGAATTCCTCGCTCTGTTCTATCACCCTATGATCTTTGTATGGTCTGCTTGTACTGCAGACAAAACATCTTTTCACTGTACTTACATACATGTGACAATAATTAGTCAAATCGAACCCTGACCCCGCATTCTAGATTTTCCCACAAGAGGAACATCCTTTACACATCCACCCAATCAAGTCCACTCAGGATCTTATATGCTTCAATCAAGCATATGCTCTTGATCTTATATGCTTTTTAATGTGGAATATGCTTTTTAAAAGATTGCTGTCAGATCTTTACATGTAAAGGGAGATCTTCTACAAAAGATAAGCAGCTCTAGCAGTGCAGTGACCCCTCAGTATTGTGTGGGAGACTGGTCAGCTGCAGTGAGATGTGCCTTTGTAAGGAAGGGCTGGAGAGCTTTGATGTGGTTTCTGTTCAGATTTGTTCTGAGCATCTCAATGTGTGGGACTGTGGATCCCCGGTACGCAAACACCAAGTGTCACTACGTACTGAGGTTCTACCTGTCCCCGGTGTTGCGAAGGATGGGCCTGGCCTCGCTGCCGCGGAACGCTCCGAGTAGTTGGACCGTTCCGTATCACCTGTCCTTCGTGGAGATATTTATGAGGAAAAACACCTTTGACCACAAGTCCATCAGGAAGTGGTCAGCACGTAGCGTCCTTGAGACCCTTCGGGAAAAGGAGAGGGCGGATCCTGTCGAGCGGTTCCCTGAGCAGACTGTCAAAGCCATTTGGCAGAATGCCTCATCGCCAGAAATTTCCAACAAGCACCAAGACGTGGCTTGGCTGGTGGTGAGAAGGGCTCTGCCTGTGAGATCCTTTATGCACGCCCGGACTCTCTGCCGCACCGCACGCTGCCCTCGAAGTGGCTGCGGGGGGGACGAGACTGTCACACACCTCCTTCTGGAATGTGCCTATGCAGAGGAAGTCTGGAGAGGAATGCAGTGGTGCTTGTCGAGGTTCGTCCCGAGCAGCGCTGTGACGCGGGACTCCGTGCTCTACGGCCTTTTCCCCGGGACTCACACCGAGACGAACATTAACTGCGCCTGGAGGATCATCAACTCGGTGAAGGACGCTCTCTGGGCGGTCCGAAACCTGTTGATCTTCCAGCTGAAGGAGTTGACCCCGACCGAGTGTTGCAGACTGGCACATTCCAAGGTCCAAGACTACGTGTTGAGGGACGCGCTGAAGCTTGGGGCAGCTGCCGCCAAGGCGCGGTGGGGAAAGACCACTGTGTAAGATCGGCCTGCCGAAAGAAGAACAGGGGGCCCATACAGACGTTTTTTTGGGCTCTGCTGATGCCTCAGCCAAATATATGTATATATACAAGATTGAAAAAATGCACAGGATTGTAAAGGACAAGAATAAAGTCGAATCTGTGTTTGTAAATATGGACATATGTATGGCATGATCCAATGTACAGACCATCAAATCATTTATGAATAAAGTATATTTTTGAAAAAAAAATCTCAATGTGTGGGACTGTGTACGCTGGGGGCTGTGCCCTGGGTTGGACACACGCGCACACACACACACACACACACACGCGCGCGCGCGCACGCACGCACGCACACACACACACTCTCTCTCTCTCTCTCTCTCTCTTTTTCTTCCCTGCCTGCCTGCTTGGGGGGGCTCTCAGTGGTAGGATAGACCCTTTTTGGTCTACCTAAACTTAGCTGCTCTTTCAGTCCTCCCTGCTTCAGTGTTGCAGACTGGCACACCCTCCATGTCAAGAACCCAGGGGCATCCTCAACCTGGGAGCAGCTGCAATGGAGGTAGGCAGTGTGGTTAAGTGCTATCATTAAGGGGCACAGTGAGGGGCTAGGAACTGCAGAACCCTTGGGCTGTGTACTTTTTAAAGAAGGGACATTGTGATCAAGACTACTCCAAATGTACTGAGGCACCTCACACGAAGAAAAGACACTTACTGCACTTTCTGCAAGTTCCAACTTGAAAAATTTTACCCTCTGACTGTTTACTTGATAAGGAATGAATTTTGTAAATATTACAGTTGTATTGAATGGAATATGCTGCATGGGGACAGGTTGAGTTTTATTACAAATCCAGCAATATTCAAATTGAAAATATTTTGTAACTCTTCTTTCCACAAATTTTATGAATAAAGCACATTTTCTGAAAAAAAATGTCATTGTTTGGCTCAGGGTGGGATTTAAATCTGTTTTTGAATTTTGCTCACTTAGCCACAGCTACCTTCTGGAAAACACCAGTCCTGGTTAAAAACTGAACCACGGATTCTGAGGGCCAGAAATCTTCTTCATAATTAAGCACAGAGCAAAACCAGGAAGCACACTCAGTTCCTCAGACAGTCAGCCCTCTGTAGGAATCAGTCTGAAGGTTAGATGGCTGTGATCGAAAGAATTCACAGTCTCAGTGGGAGGAAGAAGCAGACCAGAAGCAGGTAACTTACTCTATAAATCAGACTGTGGGAATAAATGAAGCTTGGGATGAGTAATTAAACAATGGAGGGTTTCCACTGAGAGAGCTGCTCATTTTACTGTGGCAACTTCAGATTTCTTCATCCAGATTGATAAAGGAAGACAGCACCCAGAGGCTGCTACACATGTGAGAGGAAGCAACTTCATTTCATGAAGTAACTGAGTTCAGTTTAAACATTCAAACCCACACTGTGCACATAATGTGAAGGACAGTAGAATCTTTCAAACAGGAGATTAGGAGGTTAATTTTTAATATTGTCCTTCACAACATGAAGGATTTTAACCTTTGGGAAAAATTCACAGACACACCCAGAATAGGGACAGAATAGGATTAGATACAGAGTAAAGCTTCCTCTACACTGTCTCCATTAAGTCCTCCCAGGACAGGGACAGCATGGGGTTAGATACAGGGTAAAATGCCTCTGTATTGTCCCCTTTAAGCCCTCCAGGACAGATATAGCAAAACAAACTATTGAGCCATTATAGTGATGCTGCCGTCCTCTGTACAAATTGGAGACTTAAGACACGAAGTGAATATATTTCAATGTAACCTGTGATAGAGGGTGTCATTCTCTCAATGATTATAAATTCATTCTTTCTAATCATTTGATCACTGTTAAAACCACAAGCAATGAGTGATAAATTGATCTGATATAATATCGCAATCATAGTCTGGACTAAATGACTGAGAGAGTGATTCATCCATTCCTATCTCTACTTTCAAACTAATTGTTTCAAACAGTCCTGCAGAAGGGTTTGTGGTGCTCCGGAGCCGAACAGACTGTGAGAAAGGGGCATTTTTCACTCTGATCCTAGGTCATTGAAACCTGAGGTTTACACAATCAGCCTTGAATAGAACTAATTCAGTGAGTCACACTGGACAGGCAACAGTGGACCTTCAGGGCATTTGAGAATGTTTCAAGGTTTGTCAATTAGCTCAGCAACGCTGATGCTGTTACTGTCAGCAAGAGACTGAGTGAAATCTGACAAGAGATCTCTCCCAGGGATCAGTACGGGGACGCAGGGCAAGCTGCTTTCTTTCAAAACATCGTTTTCTTTCTGACAAGGAGGAACTTCAAATGGTTTGCCCTTGTGTTGCAGTGAGCACGGACTGAGTTGAACAGAATACACTGGTATTCATTGGAGTTTAGAACAACGAAAGGTGATGGCCTTGAAATATATAAAATTCTTCAAGGGCTCGACAGGAGGGTCCAAAATAGGCTCGGGACCAGGATATGAGGCTGGTTGTTTAGGACAGAGGTGAGGAGAAAATCTTCTCTCTCAGGAATCTTTGGAATTCTGTGTCCCAGTGAACCTCCCATAGTCAGTAGGATCCCCACGGTGACCATTGAGAGAATGAAGGGGTAATAGAGATGGAGTCGAAGCTGGGGTGGAACTGGAGACAACCGTATTCCCACTGACAACTGGAATCACCTCCTCCAGCCCCTTTTTCAACTTTTCAGATTTACGCCTCAATTAAACACACCCAACACCTTCTAAAAGGGAACTATCATAACTTCTCCACAGAATGAACTCTGAAATGATCCAACTCCCTAATAAAAACCGAAAGAATTGCGGATGCTGGAAATCAGTAACAAAAACAGAAATTGCTGGAAAAGCTCAGCAGCAGCTGGGGAGAGAAATCAGAGTTAACGTTTCCGGTTGAGTGACCATTCCTGAATTAGATTGCACTGCTTGTCGTTCCCATCCACAAACTCCCTGTCTATTCTCTCTCTCTCTCTCTCTGTAACATCTCCCTGTCTATTCTCTCTCTCTTTAACATCCCCCTGTCTGTTCTCTCTCTCTCTGTAACATCTCCCTGTCTATTCTCTCTTTCTGTAACATCTCCCTGTCTATTCTCTCTCTCTGTAACATCCCCTGTCTGTTCTCTCTCTCTCTGTAACATCTCCCTGTCTATTCTCTCTCTCTCTCTGTAACATCCTCCTGTGTATTCTCTCTCTCTCTCTCTCTCTCTCTCTGTAACATCTCCCTGCCTATTCTCTCTCTCTGTAACATCCCCCGTCTATTCTCTCTCTCTCTGTAACATCCCCCGTCTATTCTCTCTCTCTCTGTAACATCTCCTTGTCTATTCTCTCTCTTTCTGTAACATCCTCCTGTATATTCTCTCTTTCTCTCTGTAACATCTCCCTGTCTATTCTCTCTCTGTAATATCCCCCTGTCTATTCTCTCTCTCTCTCTGTAACAACTCCCTGTCTATTCTCTCTCTCTCTCTCTCTGTAACATCTCCCTGTCTATTCTCTCTCTCTCTCTCTCTGTAACATCTCCCTGTCTATTGTCTCTCTCCCTCTCAGTAACATCTCCCTGTCTATTCTCTCTCTCTCTCTCTCTCTCTCAATAACATCTCCCTATCTATTCTTTCTCTCACTCTCTCAGTAACATCTCCCTGTCTCTGAGCTGTACATAAGATTGACGATCCTTACCATGGTCAGTGGAGAGTGCAGCAGGAAGCCGGCAATGAATGGCAATGGAAACTCACAGCGAGTGGGACACAGAACCTGGCAAATGGCAGGATTGTCACCCAAATGAGAGGAGCTGTGTCCCAGCCCAGTGAGATAGCCATGATTGGAATGTTAATGAGATCCCTGTGGGTGATAAGGAAGACAATAATTAACCTGCTGATAGGCCAGTGATCCTCAACCAGTCTCAGGTTTACAGCTCAAAGTAGAGGCTCCCTGAGAAACTCATGTGATTAGACCGAACGCGGGCCGAGCAGAGCTCAGTGAGTCAGGAGCAAAGTCCCATCTCCCACTGATACTCCAACAGTTCCCTTATCAATGGACCTGCTCTGTTTCTGGTGTTACAATCCCCAAGTCAGGAACGAAGTGCCAGATACAGCTCTGAATTATCCTTTAAGTAATGTCAGGAAATGATCAGATGTCATTCAGTCCAGGGAAGACTTTGTGGTATTATGCTGTAGAGCCATAAAGAGATACACATGGAAACTGACCCTTTGGTCCAACCCATCCATGCCCATCAGATATCCTAAATTCATCTAGTCCTGTTTGCCAGCATTTTGCCTATATCCCTGTAAACCCTTCCAATGCCTGATCACATAATTTTAGACATTTGGACAATTTATTCACTAGCTCCACATACACTAGGACTCCATATACACTATCTTCACCTCCACGCACTCCATGCTTCAGGCTCACTGCCTTTATTCCTGATGAAGGGCTTTTGCCCGAAACATCGATTTCAAAGCTTCTTAGATGCTGCCTGAACTGCTGTGCTCTTCCAGCACCACTAATCCAGAATCTGGTTTCCAGCATCTGCAGTCATTGTTTTTACCACAGAAACAGACCCTTCAGTCCAACTTGTCCATGTTGACCAAGTTTCTCAAACTAAACTAGTCCCATTTGCCTCTGTTTGGTCCAAATCCCTCTAAACCTTTCCTATCCATTGTACCTCTCCAAATATCTTTTGAATGTTATAATTGTACCAGCTTCTACCACTTCCTCTGGCAGCTCATTCCATATATACACCACCCTCTGTGTGAAAAAGTTGCCAATTAAGTCCCTTTTAAATCTTTCCCCGCTCACCTGAAACCTATGCCCTCTAGTTTTGAACTCCCCAAACTATGGAAAGGACCTTTGTTACTCATATTATCTACCTCCCTCATGATTTTATAAAACTATATAAAACCTTCTATGCTCCAGGGAAAAAAGTTCCGGCCTATCCAGCCTCTCCTTATAACTCTAAACTTCCAGTCCCAGTAACATTCTTGTAATTCTTTTCTACTCCCTTTCCAATTTAATAATACCTTTCCGGCAGCAGGGTGACCAGATCTCCACATGGTACTCCTGAAGAGGTATCACCAACATCCTGTATAACCTTAACTCCTATACTCAATGCACTGATTAATGAAGGCAAATGTGCCAAATGTCTTCTTCGCGACCCTATCTATCTGCAACACCACTTTCAAGGAACTAAGCACTTGCACCCCAAGATCTCTTTTATGACAACACTCCTCAGCGATCCACCACTAATTGTGTAAGTCCTGTCCTGGTTTGTCTTACCAAAATGTAACACTTCACATTTATCTAAACTAAACTCCATCTTCCTTTCCTCAGCTGATCAAGATCTCATTATACTCTTAGTTAACATTCTTCACAGTCCACTATACCATCAATTTTGGTGTCATCCACAAAATTACTAACCAGGCCTCTGATATTCTCATCCAGATTGTGTATATAAAAGACAAACAACAGTGGATCCCGGCCCGATCCCTGTGGCACACCCCTGGTCACAGGTGTTCAGTCTGAAAAACACTATCACCACCCTCTGTCTCCCACCTTCAAGCTAATTTGAATTGAATTGGCTTTATTGTCACATGTACTCAAATGGGTACCATGAGCAGTGTATAAGTTACCACTTACAGTGCCAACTGAGGTACAGAGTATGTCGGTACAATCCATAGATACAAAATATGAAGAAAAAGAGAATTACATTCCAGCGATACACAATATAACCATAGGTCAGGAAGACACGAAGTAAAGTTGAAAAGGCTAACATCACAGTCTCTCCCAAAGGGCTCTCCACAGCAGACCCATGCAGACCGGCCTTCATGTGGTTTGGCTGCTGGCTGTTTCCACGCTCTGCATTGGGCCACTACCACCATGTTCTGCTCTGGTCGCTGGTGTCCCTGCTCTGGGCCACTGATTACTGACCCCACTTCAAAGGCTGGGAGTTGGAGGCTGAGGGAAGGAAGGAGAGGGGAAGAAAAAATGAAAAAGAACAGGCAGAGCAGAGGAGCTCTGGCTGAGGCGTCCTACTCCACTGCCATCTTGCTGGAATTAATTTTGTATCAATTTGGCAAGCTCTCCCTGGATCCCATGTGATCGAACCTTACTAACCAGTCTACCACATGGAACCTTGTTGAAGGCCTTGCTAAAGTCCATATACACAATGCATATCGCTCTGCCCTCATCTAGCTTCCTAGTCACATCCTGAAAAAAAACTCAATCAAGTTAGTGAGACATGATTTACCATGCACAAAGCCATGCTGACTATCCCTAATCAGTCCTTGCGTTTCCAAATGTATACCAATCCTATCTCAGATACATTCACTTCATTGAACTCACACAAAATAAACTCACTCGATGGACACTCACTCGATAAATGCTCATTTGGTTTGGACCCAGTTAAGTTCATTGAACCCGTTAGGATCCAGTGGCTGACCCACACTCTGTTTCAGTGCGTGTTCAGTCAATCTGCAGAAAAGGCTCTCAGGGGACATGAATGAAGAAGATTACACTGATTAACTCAATTAGACAATACTCCTTTCTGATAATTATACTGTTTGTGTAATCTCAGAGCTAGCAAAAGATTCTGATGGTAACATATGAACTAAACCTGTCACACAGTTGAGGTACTGGAATAAGGTACTGAGCTCTGAGATGTGGGGTTGGTTCCCACTCCTGTCAAAAATGTCTTGGCTTCTCTTTAAGTCAACAGCAGAATACACCCTACTTATCTGGATGGGGGCTGCTCTAACAGCACTCAAGAAACTCAACACCACCCAGGACAAAGTAGCCCACTTGATTAGCACCACATCCACAAACATCCACTCCCTCCATAACCAACACTGAGTAGCAGCAGTATGTACTATCTACAAGATGCACTGCAGAAATTCACCAAAGATCCTCAGACAGCACCTTCAAAACCCATGATCACTTCCGTCTCAAAGGACAAGAGCAGCAGATGCATGGAAACACCACCCCCTACAAGTTGCCCTCCAAGCCTCTCCCCATCCTGACTTGGAAATATATCACTGCTCCTTCAGTGTCACTGGGTAAAAATCCTGGAATTCCCTCCCTACGGGCATTGTGGTTCAACCTACAGCACACAAACTGCAGTGGTTCAAGAAAGCAGCTCACCCCCACCTTCTCAAGGGCAACTAGGAATGGTCCAGACAGCAATGCCCACGTCCCATAAGCAAAGCAAGAGAAAACAGGAGGGAATGTGAGGAATGGAGAATTTTGCATTTTCTTTGAGTTGGGGGTGGGCAGGAATCCTTAAAATGGTTCACTCTGCACTAAGTCTCTTCGTGATATATGGTATGTGGTATTTGCTGTGTAGTGTAAAGGGACTCATTAACTAAAGTGACCTGGCAGCTAATCTCTGAGTTAAGGTTAATATCCCAATCACATTGAAAAGAGTCAATCATTAACCTGGATACCGAGCTCCATCAAACTGAGTAAACTCACCACATCAGATCAGGTTCCTTGTCGCTTCCTTTATTGATCATCAGCATAAACCCGACTGCAGGAAGAGGTGGACTTGATCCAAGCAATTAATTGGTGCAGGATTTGTACCAAGGCTGCCCTGCTATTGTTCATTGGACTTCAATCCTCTACCCCTCTCTCCATCCATCCCTTCAATCCTCAATCCCTCCAGTCTCTGATACCATGGGTTTGGAAGGTGCTGGATAAGGATCCTTGGTGAATTTCTGCAGTGCATCTTGTAGATAGTACACACTGAGTGTCACTGGTGGAGGGAGTGGATGTTGAAGGTGGTAAATGAGGTACCAATGAAGTAGGTTGCTTTGTCATAGTAGTTGTAGTAACTGCTCTCATCCAGACAAGTGGGGAGTATTCCATCACGTTCCTGACTTCTGCCTTGTAGATGGTGGACAGGCTTTGGGGAGTTAGGAGGTGAGCTACCTACTGCAGTATTCCTAGCCTCTGACCTGCTCTTGAAGCCACTGTGGTTACATGGCAAGTCCAGTTGAGTTTCTGATCAACTGTAACCCCGCGGATGCTGACAGTAGGGGATTCAGCGATGTTAATACCACTGAACGCCAGTGGTTAGCAGTGGTTAGATTGTCTCTCAGCACGGCGTGGGAATCCTTCAGGGACCCTCGTTGATCTCCAGGCCCGGCAAGTGAGGGGGCGGGTGGTGACAGCAGGGTGCAGCACGTACCTGGCAATCGGGTCCCAGGGAATGTTCCGGAAGCAGCAGGAGGAGATCAGAGGTGGCAGCTTCAGTAGCAGCAGTAGCGATGGCAGGTACTGGAATAAGTACTAGAGGACTCATCAAAGACTGTTGAACTTTTAACTTTATTGCTTTATATTTCTAGTTTAAATTAAAAAAGACTTTATTATTAACTATTACCTTATTTATTTTTCCACTTGTTCTACGAAGGTAATCCTTAACTTTTTAACTTGGTTTCTTTTACTACTTTTTGTACCTAGATACCTTTGTTCCTGAGATGGTGCAGTGTGTGGTGACATTGTGCACTTTTCACTGTACTCCTGTATTTCTGTACTTATGTACACATGAAAATAAAATCTAAATCTAAATCTAAACTAAAATGATTGGAGATGGTCAGTGTCTGGCATTTGTGTGGCAAGAATGTTACCTTCACTTGTCAGTCTCAGCCTGATCTTTGCCCAGCTTCTGAAGAAGGGTCACTGAAGCCAAAACATTCACTCTGTTTTCTCACTGAACTGCTGTCAGAACTGCTGATATTTTCCAGAAATTTCTGCAGTTCCTTGTTTATGTCCAGTTCTTGCTGCAGTGGGACACGCACTGTTTTAGTATCTGAGGAATCATGAATGATGCTGACTCTTAGGATGCCATCATGGTTAAGTCCATCTGGAATGGCTCGGGGAGACTCACTGTCACCAGTCCTTCTCTTTGATATCAACCCAGGTTACTGATACCAAATAGGGAAGGAGCCAAGGTGTTGGTAAAAAACAGGCTTAGGCATGACAATCCAAATTGCACATTGAAATGTCAGAGGGTCAGTGCTGAGGGAGCACCGCGTTGTTGGAGGGTCAGTACAGAGGTAGTGCCACACTGTCAAAGGGTCAATACTGAGGGAGTGCTGCACTGTTAGAGGATCATTACTGAGGGAGTGTTGCGCTGTTGGAGGGTCAGTGCTGAGGGAGTGCTGTGGGCAGAGGTGAAACAGTATTTTTCACTTTTGGCAGCAGATAATTATCAGATTCCTGTTAATGGGACTGTACAGTGTACAAATCGCCTGGCACAGTGCCACCATTCCATCATGTCTATCCTCCACTTGGGATTTCATTGGCTGTAAACCCCGTTGAGAGACGGAGATTGGGTTAACAGCTGCAGATATCTAGGGTTTGATCCTCAGTGTCTGCTGATACCGATACCCCCCTGTCTGTACCAGGAACTGGGCACGGATATCCCATCTAATGCCTCATTGCCCATCACCTGCAAATCCATTTCATTCACTGACACGTGCCAGACGAAGCAGAATCTGAGGAACAAGATGTTCTGTCTGCAGCTTGTTATGGGCAGGATTAGAGCTGGGCGATTAACTCCCTCATTGAACTGCAGTCTCGATCAGGATAGGCATCTCTCAGTGTCTGTGATGAGAATGAGGATGGCAATGAGAATGCTGCTGGATAAGCAGTGCTCAGCATTTTATTGAGGGATTGACAGCATGCTTCTGCCTGTCAGCTACAGTCGATGCCAGCAATGCTGAGAAACAGCTCCACACAGAACAGCTTGGCTCATCCCTGAATACTCCACCGTTCTTCAAAAACAGACAATTCGGAATGTGCAAGACCAAACAAGTTGGGAATCAATCAGTTTACAATGCACTCTATTATAAATCGACTTGGAAGGAGTGACTGCCAGCAGTGTGCCTGTCTCTGTAGACACAGACTCCACGTCAATCTGTGCATGAACTGGGCAGAGACAAGGTCTGCATGAGTAATACATATCGAAGGTATTCAAATGCTATAACATTGTTGCTGGTTGGTGCAGTTTCACTAGGGGAGGATGGGCCACAAAGATGTCCCACTTAAAAAGCAATGGTAACAAGATATAGCTTATTGCATCTCATCAACGACACAGGCTACACTAACTCATGGACAGGTTAACTATTATTAACACTAAGTGGGTGAGGTACATGTTGAACACTCTAACTCACTCAGACTGTTCCCCCCCACCCCAGACACTGTCAGAGTGGGATGGAGCTTCAGTTTAGCTCATAGACTAACTCCTTCTTCAGCAATTCATAGGAGTATAATCCTTCAAAGTTTGCCACAGAGACATGAGAACAAGAAGCCCCAAGCTTGTGCCAAGAGGCAGGTTAAGAAGGAGATTAAAGGTAAGGGATATCTCTGCAGGCGCACTGTAGAAACTTCTGAACCAAACTGTTTGGAGGTATTATTATACATCCCTGGAGCAGGTGGGACTGGGGTCTCCTGGCTGAGAGGTAGGGACTTACCATTACAGCACAGAACCTGCTTAATCCTCATATGTACAGTTTTTGAGAAGAAGGTCAAGGAGAGGTAGAATATGTCTTTTCTAACCAGCCTGATCAGAGATGTGATTACACCTCTCTAGAACAGGTGGGTCTTGAACCCGGATCTCCCAGTTCAGAGGTACCGACACTACCACTGTGCCACAAGAGTCCGTGCAGTCTTTACACCTCACACTGACTTTGGATATTGACAGAGTCTCATCGGGGTCTGAGTGACATGGACTATGGCAGCATTAGATTGGAAGTGTAGTGAGTCTGATCGTGATGTCAGGAACAACTTTTGACACCTTATAATATTTTCTAATCGGTCTGTTCAGAAATGTAAAGACACACCCGGACCTCCTAGAGCAGGAGCATTGCCAGTGCACTATAAGAGCCCACTCAATCCTTTTTCTTCTGCTGAGTCTAAGGGATAATCCAATTAGCAGTGGGAAAGGACAAACCACTTAGTAAACCTCAATGGGAAGAGGCACTAATCTTAACACAGCATATAGTATACTGCCTGACACAAATGGAAACAGGCTACTCTGGCTTGTTCAGTGCGATTACAAAGATGATCAGGAGCCTGAGATAACGTGTCTGTCTCAATGAGGATCACATGAGACTCTGCTTCCCACCAAGAGTGTCATCAAAGTGGGTGGAGCCTAATGCAATCTCCAACCAGGATAGGGTGTAGGGCTGGAGTTGGGTGGGATGCTCTTTGGAGGGTTGGTGCAGACTGGATGGGCTGAATGGCCTCTTTTCATATGGTAGGGATTCTATGACTGGCACTTTCAGAACCATTATGCACGCAACAATGTACCCGGGGGAACATCTTAAACCCAGAGTTCACTGGGGATTCCACACTCAGCAGAAATCATTCCAAAACTGGCTCCCTGGGTTTCCAAGGAGGAAGCTTTGATATTGTAACAAAAATATCAGAGTTGCAGCTTTCCAAACAAAACACTTGTCAGTGTAACAGAATATTTATATTTGTTAGATGTAAATTTTATAATATACCAGACAGGTCAGGCAGCATCAAAGGAACAGGAGAATCGACGTTTCGGGCATAAGCCCTTCTTCAGGAAGAAGGGCTTATGCCCGAAACGTCGATTCTCCTGTTCCTTGGATGCTGCTTGACTTGCTGCACTTTTCCAGCAATACATTTTTAAGCTCTGCTCTCCAGCATCTGCAGTCCTCACTTTCTCCTAATATACCAGATACCTGTGTGTCCGGTCCTGGGGTTTGTGGGTTGTGTCAGGGATCCTTACACAGTGAGGGATGTCAATAAGATGGAACTGTCTGAAAAATGAGCTTTGGGATTCTGCAGCGATCAGACTGGGAGGACAACTAGGGTCCCATCCCCCATGTTGGGAGATTTGGAATGGGAATCACCGCAGCAAAGGAGGGAATACAATGGTCTGAGCATGCTCCATACAATGTGGGCTGGACAGGGGGAATTGACACTGAGAGACCACGGGGTAATATCCATATAAACTACAAACACCGCTGTTTTCCAGGAAAGTGTGTAAACAACCTTCCTTCTCAGGGAACAGCCTGCCAAAGGAAACACTCTCAGATCCTCACTCCAAGTCTTCCAAACCTCTATTTATCCCATTTACAAGTGGTCAGAATCTCACTGGGACTAACATCTCACCGGCTCATGGCCATGGAAATGTTGACAATGGTACAGAGATATTGAGAGCACTTGTGTCTGGGCAAGATGGTTGTGAGATCTGACCTTCTCTAAACCACAGGGATATATCGAAGCTGATGTTTCAGGACAGTGCTGAACTGTCTCGGGGGAAGGAGTGGGCGTCACCATTTGAAGGAGATGTTAAACTGAGATCCGTGGTCTATCCTGTCAGGTGACTCTAGATGATCAAAGGGCAGTATTTCTGGTGAAGAGTCCTGTTCATAGAATCTCTACAGTTTGGCCACCAATCCTCCATGTAGCATCTCACCCCACCTACCCCTGTGCCCATAGAACTGGAAATTGGAGCGTTCAAAGTAAAGCCAAGCAGACACAGAGAGAATGTGTAAACTCCACACAGACAGTCGCCCGAAGCTGGAATCGAACCCGGATCCCTGGCACAGTGAGGCAGCAGTACTAACTACTGAGCCACTGTGCCACCCTGTTGCCCTGAACAGCATTATCCCTCATCAATGTCACAACAAACTCTCTGATCTTTATTACACCGCTAGTTGTGGGAGCTTGCTGTGCTTCCTTCATTACAGTGATGACTACTATTCAAAAATGGACAGTCGAAGGCTATGAAAGCTGCTATGTCAATGCACGTGTTTGTTGGTATCAGCTGCACTGTGGGAGTCAGTTGTCAGTGTTGAGAACAGTTCCCATTTTCCAAGCAGGCTGTCAGAGATTGCATGCAGTCAATGCTAAGTTTCTTGATGTTTTACTGCGACTGGAGTCTCGCTCTCTAAAGGACCGAATCGGCTTGAACTGGGGCTGATTGGAAACCACCCGAGGCTATCTCAAGAGTTCACACTTCTCAGCAGCAAGGACAAGACAGCCACCCACTCTGCTGTCACATCCTTTCCATCACTCCCAATGAATCATTTTTCTTCACCCGACTGACAGCTCCAAGTTTTGCTTCAACTTTAATCTTCATCAGATCGAGAGAGATCCAGAGGATGGCCTGATTGAATCCTAAAGACTTTCACTGGCTACCTCCAAGAAAGCAAGACACATAGCTCACTTGAACAGCTCGTTCTGTTCAGTCGCTATATTTTTCGACAGAGGTTGACAAGGAGACAAAACAAAATTCTGGAGAACAGCCCCAGGCTTCTCTTCATGTGTCAGTCTCTCAAAACAAGTCAAATTATCAACTCAATCTCTGTGGAAGGAGCATGGGCGTCAGAGAGCGGTGTGGGTGAATTAGAGCTGGGACTTGGTAACCTTCTCACTGTCTTTGTCAATGTTACAGATTCAGGAAGATTATGGGTAATTTTAGATCCCCAGTTGCGGTAGGAATATACCTTCATACAAAGAAGGTGTAAGATCAATCAGACATCGGACTGTCTGGGCATTTATTCAGTGTCAGAAGCTGAGTAAAAGATTTCCATGGGGGGGGGAGCGGGGGGATTGAGCGAGACAGCACCACCACCACCACCCCCTCCCCCAGTGGAAACAGGAGAGTATGAACTGGGAAGAAGAGACCAGCGTTTACCATCACTGCCTTCCTGTTGAGAAATGTTGAACAATCATTGACAGAGATGAACTGTTGAAAACAGGGGTCACTTTGAAACCTTGGGAAAATTAATACTATGGACAGGACAGAGAGGGGTGGGGGGAGAGAGGGAGAGGGGGAGAGATAGAGAGAGAGAATGGGGGAGAGAGAGGGAGAGATAGTGAGAGAGTGGTGGGGGGGGCAAGACAGAGATAGAGAAGGGAGAGAGTGGTGGGGGGGGCAAGACAGAGATAGAGAAGGGAGAGAGACAGGTGGGGGGGAGGAGGGAGGGAGAGAGAGAGAGAAGTAGGCCTGAAAGGATGAGTCCACTGTGAATGATGACAGCTTCACTGTGTCAGAACACAGTGTGTGAGTTAGCCCCAGGACACAGACGTTCAGAAGAACAAAGGCCGGGTTTTCCAGCCTCCTGTCTCTCCAGTTTACTGGAGGCTGCAGGGCCGCAAAAATGAAGCAGGTGTTCTTTCTGCCCTGTCTCATAACCTCTGACCTGCCTCCGTGTTCCAACAGAGTGGAAGAAGTGTGTCAGGGACACCCCCTTCCCCTCCCCCTCCCCCTCCCCTCAAGTCGATGGAGACCCCTATCTGGTCAATTCACAGCCTTTTCAGGAGCTGAGGTCCACTCCACCAGGGGCCTGGGGAGGGCAGGGAGCTCAGCTCAGTCCAGGCACAGGTGGGAACTGAGTGGGGGATGGGGCAGTTCCTGCTTAATGGACATTTACTCTGCATCCACTGGGTGCTTCTCACTCCCTACTCACCCACCTCCCAATGACACCTTTCCCTTCAGAGCACCTCTCCCAGCCTCTCCGATGCTCCACCTTCGTTCCCTCTCTCTCATCTCATCTTTACTAAAATGCCCTGGGTTTAGTGACAGGTCCATGACCCCTGGTCTCACCATGGGCTGCCTGCAGTCCCAGCAATGGCCATGGCTTGTTCCTGGCAAACACCAAGACATTGATTGGCTGGTGGTGAGAAGGGCATCACTGCCTGTTAGATACTTCATGTATGCACGGACAGTCCGATGTCTGATTGATCTTATACCTTCTTTGTATGAAGGTATATTCCTACCACAAATGGGGATCTAAAATTACCCATAATCTTCCTGAATTTGTGACATTGACAAAGACAGTGAGAAGGTTACCAAGTCCCAGCTCTAATTCACCCACACCGCTCTCTGCCACTGTACACTGCCCTCAAAGTGGCTGCAGTGAGTACAGACTGTCACACATCTCCTTTTGGAATGCAACTTTGCAAAGGAATTCTGTCAGAAGATGTGCCATATGGTCTCTTCCCCCGGGACACACATCGACTGGAGGTCTATCAACCCCGTGATCTTTTGTGTGCGTGGGTTGTACCCGAGCATGTTTCTGAGGCACTGGGAGCGATCAGAGAGATTGTAGCAGCGGCGGCATCATTGAAACAGGCAGCTGAGATTTCCCAGATCGTTGATCTTTTAGAGCAAGGAGTTGGCCCTGAACATTCAAAGGTCCAGGAGTACGTGCTGAGCGATGCACTAAATCTTGGGGCAGCTGCTGCCAAGGTGCAGTGGGGAAAGACCACTGTCTAAGGTCATCCTGCTGAAGGTACACAGTTGGGGGGGGGGGTATCTGTTTAGTTATTGGACCCTCCTGGTGCCTCAGATATACAACAGTAAGCAATGTCTTTGGGTTGTTGAAACTGTTAGGAAAGTGCAATGTTTGATTAGATTGCCTGCAGTGTTAAGTGCATTAGTCTGGGTGGGTTACTCTTTGGAAGGTCGGTGTGGACTTGTTGGGCCAAAGGGCCTGTTTCCACACTATAGGGGAATCAAATCTAATTTAAAGTAGGCCATTCAGCCTGTCGGGTACACTCTGCCACTCAGTGAGATTGTGGCTGATCTGATAGTCCTCGTCATCACTTTCCCAGAGCCCTAATTCACTTCCTGATAATAACGTGGTCTCTCTCAGCCTTAAATGGATTCAACCGAGAGGCTTCACTTCAGTAGATCTTCATTAGTTGTGAGAATTCTGGAAGCTTGGGACATGGCATGTGGGAAAGCTTTTGTGCACAGACTGAATTTCTTTATTGGATTACCTTTGCTGTGTGCAGTCTGGACATCCTGCTCTAGGAAGGATATCATTAAACTGAAGAGGGTTCAGAAAAGATTTACCAGGACGTTGCCAAGAATGGAGGCTTTGAGTGAGGAGATGCTGGAACATTTTTCACTGGAGTGTAGGAGATTGAGGGATGACCTTATAAAGTTATATGTAATCATGAGGGACAGAGTTAAGGTGATGGCAAAGATATTTTCCCTAAGGTGGCCTGTGGTGATGTATTGGCTCTGTGTGTGCGTGGGTTGTACCCGGGCATGTTCCTGAGGCACTGGGAGCGATCGGAGAGATGGTAGCAGTGGTGGCATCATTGATACAGGCAGCTGAGGTTTCCCAGACAGCAAGATCAGTGAAGGTTTCATCAAAGGCTGTTGAACTTTTAATTTATTCCTTTACTTTTCTAGTTTAAATTAACGAAGACTCTAATGTTAACTATTACCTTATTTCTTGATTTTTCTCCTTATTCTATGAAGGTCTGTAATGCTTAACTTTTTAACTCTGTTCCCCTTGCTACTTTGTACCGAGGCACCTTTGTACCTAAGGTGGTGTCATGTGTGGTAATGATGTATACATTTCACTGTATTCCTGTACTCCTCAGCTTGAATACGTGACAAAAAGTTTAAATCTGAATCTAAAATATTTTTGAGGTGAGAGGGGAAAGATTTAAAAAGAACATGAGGGGCAAGTTTTTCACACAGAGGGTGGTTCGTCTGTGGAATGAACTTCCAGAGGAAGTGGTAGATGCAGGTACAGTTACAATATTTAACAGACATTTGGATAAGTTCGTGAATAGGAAAACATTGGAGGGATATATGGGCCAAACGCAGACAGATGGGACAAGGTTAAAAATCACACAACACCAGGTTATAGTCCAACAGGTTTAATTGGGAGCACACTAGCTTTCGGAGCGACGCTCCTTCATCAGGTGATTGTGTGGGACAAGTTTAGTGTGGGAAGATGGTCAGTGTGAACCAGTTGGACCGGAGGCTGTTTCCGTGCTGTATGACTCTATGACCTGCGATTAATCCCAGTGTGCGAGTTATTTTAAAGGGTTGTTTAACTCTCTATGATCAGACCCTTCCCCTTGCAGCCTCTCAACATATTTTTAGCATCTGTTGAGACTCGCAACCCTCCCCCATCCTCAAACAGAAAGCCTTAGTTGAACCAATGAATAATTCATGTTATTAGGGATATTAAAATTTTGTTTCAGCCTGCAGCCTGCCTAGGGACTGATTAAAATGCTAATTATAGCAGCAAAGTGAATGCTGCTAACATTCTCATCTATCACCGTCTAGTTGTTAGCTGTGACTGAGTGACCCATGCAGGAGAGAAACCTTTGATACAGAGGCTGACCTTTACACTCATCATCGCTTCCACTGGAGAATGAGATAGCAGAGGAATTCACCTCATTGTATCTGTGCTGCTTATCCCTACTCATAGTCCTGAAGATTATTCCTTTTCAGGACCATTTCAAGATCAGTTTTCACTCATTGCCCTATCAGGCAGCGTGTCCTTCTCACAGCATCCTGTCAGGCAGGTTCCACAGATTGTAGAAAATGGAATTTATTTCCAAGTTAAAGATCACACCACACCAGGTTATAGTCCAACAGGTTTACTTGGAAGCATTAGCTTTTGGAGCGCCGCTCCTGATGAAGCGGTGTTGGATGGGACGGGGGAATGGGGTTGGACGGGGTTGGGGCGGGGGGATGGGGTTGGGGAGAGGGGGTTGGGGGTGGGGGGCAGGGTTGAGGGGATGGGGCGGTGTTGGATGTGGTTGGGGGAGGGGTGGGGACGGTGTCGGAGGGAGGGGCGGTGTCGGACAGGGTTGGGGGTCGGGGGGGCGGTGTTGGACGGTGTTGGGGGAGAGGTATTGGACAGGGTTGGGGGCGGGGGCAGGTGAAGGGGTGTTGGATGGGTGTGGGGGGTGGTGTTGGATGGGTGTGGGGGGGGTGTTGGATGGGTGCGGGGGGTGGTGTTGGATGGGTGTGGGGGGGGTGGTGTTGGATGGGTGTGGGGGGGGTGTTGGATGGGTGCGGGGGGGGTGTTGGATGGGTGCGGGGGGGGTGTGTTGGATGGGTGTGGGGGTGGTGGTGTTGGATGGGTGTGGGGGTGGTGTTGGATGGGTGCGGGGGGTGGTGTTGGATGGTGCGGGGGGGGGTGGTGTTGGATGGGTGTGGGGGGGGGTGTTGGATGGGTGCGGGGGGGGTGGTGTTGGATGGGTGCGGGGGGGGTGGTGTTGGATGGGTGTGGGGGTGGTGTTGGATGGGTGCGGGGGGGTGGTGTTGGATGGGTGTGGGGGTGGTGTTGGATGGGTGCGGGGGGGGGTGGTGTTGATGGGTGCGGGGGGGGTGTTGTTGGATGGGTGTGGGGGTGGTGTTGGATGGGTGTGGGGGGGGTGGTGTTGGATGGTGTGTGGGGGGGGTGTTGGATGGGGTGCGGGGGGGGTGGTGTTGGATGGGTGCGGGGGGTGGTGTTGGATGGGTGTGGGGGGGTGGTGTTGGATGGGTGCGGGGGGGGGTGGTGTTGGATGGGTGTGGGGGTGGTGTTGGATGGGTGCGGGGGGGTGTTGGATGGGTGCGGGGGTGGTGTTGGATGGGTGCGGGGGGTGGGGTGGTGTTGGATGGGTGCGGGGGTGGTGTTGGATGGGTGTGGGGGTGGTGTTGGATGGGTGCGGGGGGGGGTGTTGGATGGGTGCGGGGGGGGTGTTGGATGGGTGCGGGGGGGTGTTGTTGGATGGGTGTGGGGGTGGTGTTGGATGGGTGCGGGGGGGGTGTTGGATGGGTGCGGGGGTGGTGTTGGATGGGTGCGGGGGGGTGTTGTTGGATGGGTGTGGGGGTGGTGTTGGATGGGTGTGGGGGTGGTGTTGGATGGGTGCGGGGGGGGTGTTGTTGGATGGGTGCGGGGGGGGTGTTGGATGGGTGTGGGGGTGGTGTTTGATGGGTGCGGGGGGGGTGTTGGATGGGTGCGGGGGTGGGGTGGTGTTGGATGAGTGCGGGGGGGTGTTGGATGGGTGCGGGGGGGGTGTTGGATGGGTGTGGGGGTGGTGTTGGATGGGTGCGGGGGGTGGTGTTGGATGGGTGTGGGGGTGGTGTTGGATGGGTGTGGGGGTGGTGTTGGATGGGTGCGGGGGGGGTGTTGGATGGGTGCGGGGGGTGGTGTTGGATGAGTGCGGGGGGTGGTGTTGGATGGGTGCGGGGGGGGTGTTGGATGGGTGCGGGGGGGGTGGTGTTGGATGGGTGCGGGGGGGGTGGTGTTGGATGGGTGCGGGGGGGGGTGGTGTTGGATGGGTGTGGGGGTGGTGTTGGATGGGTGCGGGGGGTGTTGTTGGATGGGTGTGGGGGTGGGGTGGTGTTGGATGGGTGCGGGGGGGGGTGGTGTTGGATGGGTGCGGGGGGGGGTGTTGGATGGGTGCGGGGGTGGGGTGGTGTTGGATGGGTGCGGGGGGGGTGGTGTTGGATGGGTGCGGGGGGGGTGTTGGATGGGTGTGGGGGTGGTGTTGGATGGGTGCGGGGGGTGGTGTTGGATGGGTGCGGGGGGGGGTGTTGTTGGATGAGTGCGGGGGGGGTGTTGGATGGGTGCGGGGGGGGTGTTGGATGGGTGCGGGGGGGTGTTTGATGGGTGCGGGGGGGGGTGTTGGATGGGTGCGGGGGGGGTGTTGGATGGGTGCGGGGGTGGTGTTGGATGGGTGCGGGGGGGTGTTTGATGGGTGCGGGGGGGTGTTTGATGGGTGCGGGGGTGGTGTTGGATGGGTGCGGGGGGGGTGTTTGATGGGTGCGGGGGGGGGTGTTGGATGGGTGCGGGGGGGGTGTTGGATGGGTGCGGGGGGTGTTTGATGGGTGCGGGGGTGGTGTTGGATGGGTTGCGGGGGTGTTGTTGGATGGGTGCGGGGGGGGTGGTGTTGGATGGGTGCGGGGGGGTGGTGTTGGATGGGTGCGGGGGGTGGTGTTGGATGGTGCGGGGGGTGTTGTTGGATGGGTGCGGGGGGGGTGGTGGGGTGTTGGATGGGTGCGGGGGGGGGGTGGTGTTGGATGGGTGCGGGGGGTGGTGTTGGATGGGTGCGGGGGGTGGTGTTGGATGGGTGCGGGGGGGGGTGTTGTTGGATGGGTGCGGGGGGGGTGGTGTTGGATGGGTGTGGGGGGGGGGGTGGTGTTGGATGGGTGCGGGGGTGGGGTGGTGTTGGATGGGTGCGGGGGGGGGTGGTGTTGGATGGGTGCGGGGGTGGGGTGGTGTTGGATGGGTGTGGGGGTGGTGTTGGATGGGTGCGGGGGTGGTGTTGGATGGGTGCGGGGGTGGGGTGGTGTTGGATGGGTGTGGGGGTGGTGTTGGATGGGTGCGGGGGTGGTGTTGGATGGGTGCGGGGGTGGGGTGGTGTTGGATGGGTGTGGGGTGGTGTTGGATGGGTGCGGGGGGGGGGTGGTGTTGGATGGTTGCGGGGGTGGTGTTTGATGGGTGCGGGGGGTGGTGTTGGATGGGTGTGGGGGGGGTGTTGGATGGGTGCGGGGGTGGTGTTGGATGGGTGCGGGGCGGGGTGTTGGATGGGTGTGGGGGTGGTGTTGGATGGGTGCGGGGGGGGTGGTGTTGGATGGGTGTGGGGGGTGGTGTTGGATGGGTGCGGGGGGGGGTGGTGTTGGATGGGTGCGGGGGGTGGTGTTTGATGGGTGCGGGGGGTGGTGTTGGATGGGTGTGGGGGGGGTGTTGGATGGGTGCGGGGGTGGTGTTGGATGGGTGCGGGGGGGGGTGTTGGATGGGTGTGGGGGTGGTGTTGGATGGGTGCGGGGGGGGTGGTGTTGGATGGGTGCGGGGGGGGTGTTGGATGGGTGTGGGGGTGGTGTTGGATGGGTGCGGGGGGTGGTGTTGGATGGGTGTGGGGGGGTGTTGGATGGGTGTGGGGGGTGGTGTTTGATGGGTGCGGGGGGTGGTGTTGGATGGGTGCGGGGGTGGTGTTGGATGGGTGCGGGGGGTGGTGTTGGATGGGTGTGGGGGTGGTGTTGGATGGGTGCGGGGGGTGGTGTTGGATGGGTGTGGGGGTGGTGTTGGATGGGTGCGGGGGGTGGTGTTGGATGGGTGCGGGGGTGGTGTTGGATGGGTGCGGGGGGGGGTGGTGTTGGATGGGTGCGGGGGGGGTGTTTGATGGGTGCGGGGGGGGGTGGTGTTTGATGGGTGCGGGGGGGGTGTTGGATGGGTGCGGGGGGGGGTGTTTGATGGGTGCGGGGGGGGGTGGTGTTTGATGGGTGCGGGGGGGGTGTTGGATGGGTGCGGGGGGGGGTGGTGTTGGATGGGTGCGGGGGGGGTGTTGGATGGGTGCGGGGGGGGGTGGTGTTTGATGGGTGCGGGGGGGGGTGTTGGATGGGTGTGGGGGTGGTGTTGGATGGGTGTGGGGGTGGTGTTGGATGGGTGCGGGGGGGGTGTTGTTGGATGGGTGCGGGGGTGGTGTTGGATGGGTGTGGGGGTGGTGTTGGATGGGTGCGGGGGGTGGTGTTGGATGGGTGCGGGGGTGGTGTTGGATGGGTGTGGGGGGGGGGTGGTGTTGGATGGGTGCGGGGGGGGGTGTTTGATGGGTGCGGGGGGGGTGTTGGATGGGTGCGGGGGGGGGTGTTGTTGGATGGGTGCGGGGGGTGGTGTTGGATGGGTGTGGGGGGGGGTGGTGTTGGATGGGTGCGGGGGTGGGGTGGTGTTGGATGGGTGCGGGGGGGGGTGGTGTTGGATGGGTGCGGGGGTGGGGTGGTGTTGGATGGGTGTGGGGGTGGTGTTGGATGGGTGCGGGGGTGGTGTTGGATGGGTGCGGGGGTGGGGTGGTGTTGGATGGGTGTGGGGTGGTGTTGGATGGGTGCGGGGGGGGGGTGGTGTTGGATGGTTGCGGGGGGTGGTGTTTGATGGGTGCGGGGGTGGTGTTGGATGGGTGTGGGGGGGGTGTTGGATGGGTGCGGGGGGGTGGTGTTGGATGGGTGCGGGGGGGGGTGTTGGATGGGTGTGGGGGTGGTGTTGGATGGGTGCGGGGGGGGTGGTGTTGGATGGGTGCGGGGGGTGGTGTTGGATGGGTGCGGGGGGGGGTGTTGGATGGGTGTGGGGGTGGTGTTGGATGGGTGTGGGGGGGGTGTTGGATGGGTGTGGGGGGGTGTTGGATGGGTGTGGGGGTGGTGTTGATGGGTGCGGGGGGTGGTGTTGGATGGGTGCGGGGGGTGGTGTTGGATGGGTGCGGGGGGTGGTGTTGGATGGGTGTGGGGGGTGGTGTTGGATGGGTGCGGGGGGGGTGTTGTTGGATGGGTGCGGGGGTGGTGTTGGATGGGTGTGGGGGGGGTGTTGGATGGGTGCGGGGGGGGTGGTGTTGGATGGGTGCGGGGGGGGTGTTTGATGGGTGCGGGGGGGGGGTGGTGTTGGATGGGTGCGGGGGGGGTGGTGTTGGATGGGTGCGGGGGGGGTGGTGTTGGATGGGTGCGGGGGGTGGTGTTGGATGGGTGCGGGGGGGGGGTGGTGTTGGATGGGTGCGGGGGGGGTGTTTGATGGGTGCGGGGGGGGGTGGTGTTGATGGGTGCGGGGGGGGTGTTGGATGGGTGCGGGGGGGGTGTTTGATGGGTGCGGGGGGGGGTGGTGTTTGATGGGTGCGGGGGGGGTGTTGGATGGGTGCGGGGGGGGGTGGTGTTGGATGGGTGCGGGGGGGGTGTTGGATGGGTGCGGGGGGGGTGTTGGATGGGTGCGGGGGGGGGTGGTGTTTGATGGGTGCGGGGGGGGTGTTGGATGGGTGTGGGGGTGGTGTTGGATGGGTGTGGGGGTGGTGTTGGATGGGTGCGGGGGGGGTGTTGTTGGATGGGTGCGGGGGTGGTGTTGGATGGGTGTGGGGGGGGTGTTGGATGGGTGTGGGGGGGGTGTTGGATGGGTGCGGGGGGGGTGTTGTTGGATGGGTGCGGGGGTGGTGTTGGATGGGTGTGGGGGGGGTGTTGGATGGGTGCGGGGGTGGTGTTGGATGGGTGTGGGGGGGGTGTTGGATGGGTGTGGGGGTGGTGTTGGATGGGTGTGGGGGTGGTGTTGGATGGGTGTGGGGGTGGTGTTGGATGGGTGCGGGGGGGGTGTTGTTGGATGGGTGCGGGGGTGGTGTTGGATGGGTGTGGGGGTGGTGTTGGATGGGTGCGGGGGGGGTGTTGTTGGATGGGTGCGGGGGTGGTGTTGGATGGGTGTGGGGGGGGTGTTGGATGGGTGTGGGGGTGGTGTTGGATGGGTGTGGGGGTGGTGTTGGATGGGTGTGGGGGTGGTGTTGGATGGGTGCGGGGGGGGTGTTGTTGGATGGGTGCGGGGGTGGTGTTTGATGGGTGCGGGGGGGGTGTTGGATGGGTGTGGGGGTGGTGTTGGATGGGTGTGGGGGTGGTGTTGGATGGGTGCGGGGGGGGTGTTGTTGGATGGGTGCGGGGGTGGTGTTGGATGGGTGTGGGGGTGGTGTTGGATGGGTGCGGGGGGTGGTGTTGGATGGGTGTGGGGGGGGGGGTGGTGTTGGATGGGTGCGGGGGGGGGTGTTTGATGGGTGCGGGGGGGGGGTGGTGTTTGATGGGTGCGGGGGGGGTGTTGGATGGGTGCGGGGGGGGTGTTTGATGGGTGCGGGGGGGGGGGGTGTTGTTGGATGCGTGCCGAGGGCAGGGGATGGTGTTGGATGGGGTGAGGGGCAGGGGTTTGAGTGCGCTGTGCTGCTGCCTCCTCTCCTGAACAGGGAGCAGACCTCAAAAACCTCCAAGCCCCAGAGGAAAGGCATTTAATCGATTAACCGAATAATCGATGATCTGAACGAAATAGTGCTCGCCCATCACGTTTGGATAATCGAGGTTCCTCTGTATCTCTCAGCTCCCCCTGGCCCATAAGCCTCATTCCCGATGAAGGGCTCATGCCCAAAACATCGACTCTTCTGCTCCTCGGATGCTGCCTGACCTGCTGTGATTTTCCAGCATCACACTCTTCAACTTTGATCTGCAATCCTCACGTTCTCTCATTAATGAACAAGACAACAATCTTATTGAGTTCTGGGTGACACCAACTTGTTCTTTTGAAAGAATGAATGAAGAAACGTCTCAAGGTGATATTTTTGTGTGAATTATTTCTGAAAAGCATCAGAGACAATCCTATGTGATTAGTGACTGCACACGCCTGAGGCAGGATGTTAGTTTGACAGACTCCAGAACATTCCGTACTTTGCCCTTTTGCCCTCAGGAATAACATATTGACCAAATGTCTTCTTCCGAAAGAAATCTGTATTTTTTCCCTTTGCTTTCTGAATATTGTGTGAGTGTGCGCGAGTGTGTGCGTGTTTGTTTTTGGATTAGTTAGGGATGTAGAAATTTATACTGCAATGTTAACGATTGTGAATGTTAACCAATTATTGCATCTTTGTTGAGTAAGTTATTTTGATAAACCCATCATTGTATTCATTAAGGGAAAGAGTTGCATTGTTAACAACAATCTGAATTTATATATAACCTTTAATACTATGAAACATCCCAGAGCACTTCACAGGTGCACACTGAACCAAACAAGGGTTATTAATATATCTGGAGATTTACAATGATTATGAACCCTGAAGGGATAGAGTAGTCAAGAAGGTATATAGTATGCTTGCCTTCATTGGACGGCGCATTGAGTGTAAGAGCTGGCAAGTCATGTTAACATTGTACAAGACATAGGTTTGGCTGCATTCAGAATACTGTGTACAGTTCTGGTCGCCACATTACCAAAAAGATGTGGACGCTTTGGAGAGGGTGCGGAGAAGGTTTACAAGGATGTTGCCTGGTATGGAAGGTGCTAGCTATGAAGAGAGATTGAGTAGGTTAGGATTGTTTTCACTAGAAAAAAGGAGATTGAGGGGGGACCTGATTGAGGTTTACAAAATCATGAAGGGTATAGACAGGGTGGATAGAGACAAGCTTTTTCCCAGGGTGAAGGATTCAATAACGAAAGGTCATGCTTTCAAGGTGAGAGGTGGAAAGTTTAAGGGGATACATGCGGCAAGTACTTCACACAGAGGGTGGTGGGCATCTGGAACATGTTGCCAGCAGAGGTGGTAGAGGCAGGCACGGTAGATTCATTTCAGATCCGTCTGGACAGATGCATGAGAAGGTGGGGAGCAGAGGGATACAAATGCTTAGGAATCGACCGACAGGTTTAGACAGTACATTTGGATTGGCTCAGGCTTGGAGGGCCGAAGGGCCTGTTCCTGGGCTGTAAATTTTCTTTGTTCTTTGAAAATGGATTATTCCCCCCACTTGACTGCATGGGTGCAGCTCCAACAACACTCAGAGCTTGTCCACATCCAGGTCAAAGCAGTCCATTCCCTTAAGTCCCTCCCTCAATTTCCCGACTGTTTGTTAGTCACAGAGAAAGGGGTAGCAGTGACTGGGGATATTGCATTTCTCTAATGATTCAAGGGGCAGGTTCAGGCCTGGGTCACAGTTAGATGCAGGGATGGTATGTGTGCATCTGAGAATCAGCAGGAGCTGGGGTCTCTCTGCAATAAAGACCACCAGCCGATTGTTGTGAGCAGGAGCCGGACTGTTACTGTAAGAGGCAGGCTCTGAGCATTCTGGTTCAGTCTTTGTCCCACTCCATCAGTCAAGGGCAAATCTCTCAGTGAGTATTGTCGGTATTATAAAGCCCAGAAATCCTCTAACAAAGAACACCGTCCCTGTGACAAAAAGGACCATTAGCAAAGGATTTATTTATTTATCTTCACCTTAGCAGCTTTTGGAGAAGAAAGGGAGTTAATCCAGTCACATTGTGACATCAAAGCATCAGAAAAGAGATGATTTCCCATCATCCCCCATCATGTCTGATTCCTGTCTTCACGCTATCATCATTTTTGTCTGAACTGAAATTCTCGGAATGACAATTAACAGTTGGCAATGCTGGCTCAAGGACTTGGTCCTCCCTGATGTGATTTCAGAGTGGCCAATAGGAGCAGCCATTGCTGATCTGAATGACTAGTCATTGGGTCAGATGGCCATTCAACCCTTTAGTCCTGTATTGTAACTGGAAGGCTGCCATTCAACAATGTGAATTGATATATAACCTATAATATAATGGAACATCCCAGAGCACTTCACAGGTGCATACTGAACCAAGCAAGGGTTATTAATATATCTGGAGTCTTTAGTCCATATCCCTCAATATATTTCAATTAATAATAATCTCAATTTAACTCTTTAAGCCTTTAAGGGTTCAAAGCTGTGAATTTCCACACCCCTGAGAGTGAGGCAGTATGTCCTGATGTTAACCCTGAACGACCTGGCACAAATTTGAGGGCTCTAACCCTTCACCTGGACTCCCTCCACACTTTCGTCTTCTCCTTGACTCCCTCTACCCCCCCCCCCCCCACCTTTCACCTGGTCTCCCTCTACCCCCCTTCACCTGGACTCCCTCCATCTCCCTCTTCACCTGGACTCCCTCTACCCCCCTTCACCTGGACTCCCTCTACCCCCTTCACCTGTACTCCCTCTACCCCCCCTATTACCTGTTCTCCCTGTACCCACCTTCACCTGGACTCTCTCTACCCCTCCTCACTTGGTCTCCCTCTACCGTCCTTTCATCTGGACTCCCCTACCCCGTAGTTCACCTGGCCTGTGTCTACCCCATTCCCCAACTTACGGTCCCACTCTCTGGACACAATCAACTCCTTTCACATTTCATGTCCTTAGACTAGTTCATTCTTTAATATTCTAAACTCAATGTAATGCAAGAATCATATCACTCCCAGTCCTCATTACCGAACACTTGAATCTCCAGCAAGTCACACTCACTCTACAGTAAATCACATCCAGAGAGGGTGACTGAAAAGCTGACAGAAGCTGGCTTGCATTCACATATGAAAAGATAAAGTGACTTTGTGAATACTCAGAACAACAGACAAGGTAATGTGCATAGCTAGCTCACTCTTGTGTATGGGGGGGGGACATAAATTAACCTGGAGAGTCACCTTTCATCTGTTACTAGAGAGACAGAGAGGAGCCAGGAGTAAAGGGGGCATTGCTGATGATCCACAGGCCTGAGATAATTTATTTTTGTCTGGGGAAGGGTCTAAGAACAATGGCAGTGGGATCATAATTTACGACAGAGATGAGGAGGAATTTCTTCATCAGAGGGTAGTAAATCTGTGAAATTCTTTACTGTCGCGGCTGAGTCATTAAATATATTCAAGGTTGAGATAAATTGATTCTTATTCAGTGAGAGAGTCAAGGATGGTAAGGTAAAGGCAGGAAAGTGGATGTGAAGGTTATCAGATCAGCCATGATTTCAGTGAATGGTCTGCTTCTGCCCTCATGACTTATGGCCTTACAGAAGGTTGGATGGGGAGTTCAGTGTCTGAGAATGAGCAGGAAGTGGACTTTTTCTGTTGACCTCTGCAATGTAAAGTCCTGACTGCCAGTCCTTGGTTGGCCCTGCCCAGCTACACTAACAGGGGTTTCAGTCTTTCTGTCACTCCCTCAGTCAAGGAACAGTTACTCATTCCCAACATTACAGAGCCCAGAAATTCCAACAGAAACTCTGAGGGAGCTTTAGATCCGGGAAAGGCTTTGAATTAATGACTATAGGTGACATGCTGGATATAAATAATGCTGTGCAGTCAGCATGGGTTCAGGCAGTGTGGGTACAGGTCATAGAGTTATAGAGTAATGCAGCATGGAAATAGGCTCTTCAGCCCAAACTGGTATATGCTGACTGTAGTGCCCACTCAGCTAGGCGGCATACACACAGGCTGTGTACATAGTGAAAGCATAGATATAGGTAAAGTAGATATATTTATATATGTAATGAGTACAGATACTGAAAATGTGTTCCTGAAGAAAGGCTCATGCCCGAAATGTTGATTCTCCTGCTCCTTGGATGCTGCCTGACCTGTGCACTTTTCCAGCAACACATTGATCTCCAGCATCTGCAGTCCTCACTTTCTCCAATGAGTACAGATAGCATGGATGTGAGTTCAGGCAATGTCAGCACATGCACCATAGGCACAGGTAGCATTGTGCAGTCAGTGTGGGAACAGGCAGCAAGGGTACAGGCAATGTCAGTGCAGGCAATATGGATGCAAGCAGTGAGGGCACAGGCAATGTCAGTGCAGACAGTGTGGGAACAGGCATTGTGGTGCAGGCAATGTCAGTGTAGGCAGTGTGGATACAGACAGCAAAGGTACAAGCAATGTCAGTGCAGTCAGTGTGGGAACAGGTAGCAAGGGTACAGGCAATGTCAGTGCAGGCAGTGTGAGAACAGGCAGCAAGGGTACAGGCAATATCAGTGCAGTCAGTGTGGGAACAGGCAGCAAGGGTACAGGCAATGTCAGCGCAGGCAGTGTGGGAACAGGCAGCAAGGGTACAGGCAATGTCAATGCAGTCGGTGTGGGAACAGGCAGCAAGGGTACAGGCAATATCAGTGCAGTCAGTGTGAGAACAGGCAGCAAGGGTACAGGCAATGTCAGTGCAGGCAGTGTGGATAGAGGCAGCGAGGGTTCAATACACACCAATCCAGTGACAGGCAGCAATTTAGGAAGGAAATCTGTAGCTGAACAAAATTTACTTTGGAATCCTGTCAGAGGTTGGGGATTAAAATCTGACCTGCAGCCACTCTGAGACAAAGATTTTATGTTTTGTCATATTCATTATCATATTAATTGCTTGGAATTAATTAGGCAACCTTTCCTAAAATAACTGATTAGATATGACAAATTTCCCTGATGTCGGTTTGCCAACAGAGTTTGGGATGTATCACAGTATCACTGAATTGTTGCAGTACAGGAGGAGGCCATTCGGTCCATTGGGTTTGCACCAGTTCTTCAACTCAGCATCATTATCTAGTGCCAGTCTCCTGCTTTCTCTCCACACCCTTACACACTATTTCTATCCATATAACCATCCAAAACGACTCTTCAATGCCACAGTGGAACCTGCCTCCACCAATTTCCATTCAGTGCATTCCAGGCCCTAGCTACTCACTGTGTGAAAAAGATATTTCTCACATCACCCTTCCTTCAATTGCACATACTTTCAATCTATATCCTTTCATTCTTACTTAAGAACTAGGAATAAGAGTAGGCCACCCGGCCCCTCCAGGCTGCTCTGCCATTCAATAAGATCATGACTGATCTTTTCATGACCTCAGCTCCACTTACCCACCTGTTCCCTGTATCCATTAATTCCTTTATTGTTGAAAAAAATCAATCTTAATTTTAAAAATATTTCCTGAAGTAGTGTCAACTACTTCACTGGGCAGGGAATTCCATAGATTTACAACTCTCAGGGTGAAGAAGTTGCTCCTCAATTCAATCCTAAATCTGCTCCTCCTAATTTTGAGGCTATGCCCTCTTGTCCTAGTCTCACCTGCCGGTGGAAACATCCTCTCTACTTCCATCTTATCTATTCCCTTCATAATTTTATATGTTTCTATAAGATCCCCCCTCATTCTTCTAACATCCAATGAATATAATCCCAGCCTTCTCAGTCTCCCCCCATAAGCCAACCCCCTCAACTCTGGATTCAACCCAGTGAACCTCCCCTGCAACCCCTCCAGTGCCATACATCCTTTCGCAAATAAGGAGACCAAAACTGCATGCAGTACTCCAGGTGTGGCCTCACCAACACCATATAGAGCTACAATATAACCTTCCTTCTTTTAAATTCAATCCCTTGAGCAATGAAGGACAAAATTCCATTTGTCTTCCTAATTACCTGTTGTACCTGCAGACCAACCTTCTGTGATTCATGCACAAGGACACCGGGTCCCTCTGCACAGCAGCAAGCTGCAGCTTTTTACCATTCAAGTAATAGTCCTTTTTACTGTTACTCCTACCAAAATGGATGACTTCACATTTATTATCATCGTATTCCATATGCCACACCTTTACCCACTCACTTAAACTATGTCCCTTCGCAAAGTTTCATAGTCCTCTGCACACTTTGCTCTGCCACTAATGCACATGTCATCTGCAAACTTTGACACACTGTACATCGTCCCCAACTCCAAATCATCTGTATAAATTATGAACAATTGTGATCCCAACGCAGATCCCTGAGACGCACCACTAGTCACTGGTTGCCAATGAGAATAGCACTCATTTATATCCACTCTTTGCTTCCTGTTAGTCAACCAATTCTCTATCCATGCTCATACTTTACCAAAACACCACACATCCTTATCTTATGCAGCAGCTTCTTGTGCGGCACCTTGATGATGCTTTTTGGAAATTTAGGTGCAGCACATCCACTGGGTCCCCATTGTCCACCATGTTTGTAATGCCTTCATTGAATTCCATAAGATTAGTTAAGCATGACCTGCCCTTCATGAATCCATGTCACCTCTGCCTAACCTCCCTTTTTAAACAGTGTCATCACATTTGCCATTTTCCAGTCTGCTGGAACTGTCCCAGAGTCCAGTGAATTTTGGAAAATTACCACAGTGCATTTACCACTTCTCCTGCCATCTCTTTTATTACCCTGGGATGCATTCCATCAGGGCCAGGAGACCTGTCTACCCTAGGCTCCATTAGCTTGTCCAACTCGATCGCTTCCGTGAGAATGAATGTTTCCAGGTCCTCACCCAGCTTCGGCTCTTTGTCAATTACTGGCATGTTAATAGTGTCCTCCACGTGAAGACTGATACAAAATACCTGTTCAATGCCTCGGCCACTTCATTATATCCCGTAACTAAATTCCTCTTCTCATCGTCTAGAGGACCGATGTTTACTTTAGCCACTCTTTTTCATTTTATGTATTTGCAGAAACCTTTGTTATCTTTCTTTATATTCTGTACTAGTCTTTATCTCATATTCTATCTTATTTTTCTTTATAGCTCTTCTTGTGGCTTTCTGTTGACCTTTAAAGCTTTCCCAGTCTTCTAGTTTTCCGCTGATCTTGGCCCTTTATGTGTGGGTACAGCGTCTCCCTGTCTGCTCTATCCAGCCAACGCATGAGTGCCTCAAATCTCCGATAAGCCAAGGAGAATAGCCCCAACTTCTTCAATTATGAGGGTGGCATGGTGGCTCAGTGGTTAGTGCTACCACCTCATAGCACCAGGGACCCGCATTTGATTCCAGCCTTGGTTTCCCCCCACAGTCCAAAGAGGTGCAGGTTTGGTGGATTGGCCATGAGAAATTGCTCATGGTGTCCAGGGATGTGCAGGCTAGGTGATTTAGCTTTGGAAAATGTTGGGTTACTCGGGATAGGGTAGGGGTGTGGGTCTAGTTGGGATGCTCTTCAGAGGGTAGTGTGGACTCGATGGGCCAAATGGCCTTGCTTCCACACTTTTATCCTTGTATCTTCATACTCAGTACCAGCTGTGAGATGGGAGAATGTGGGATAGTTTGATCTGTTTGAGAGAGAGATAGAGAGAGAGAGAGGCTTAGGATTCAAAAACAGCAGCAGGGGTGGAAATAGGTGCATTACAACAATAACAATTTATGTTCAGACAGCGGCATTAAGCTGAGCAGTTTCACAGGACAAATTGTGATGCCAGGTTAGGCACTACACATCACTAAATCATATCGGATCGGATGGAGTAAAGGAGCGTTTGAAAGGAATTGACAGAGAAAACAGAAAGGTTCATGGAGGGATTTCTACAGTTTAGGGTTTAAAACTGTGTTTAAAGCTGTGTAGCATATCAGCTGTAATACATAACACAGTAAACAGGAAGTAAAATAAGGCACACTTTGATCATGAACTTGTTGGGGGGAGGGGGTGGATGGGTGGGGCTATCCATTGACAAGTTTCCAAAGCATTACTTCTGATGAGGGGCTTATGCCCGAAACATTGACTCTCCTGCTCCTCAGATGCTGCCTTGTTGCTGTGCTTTTCCAGCACCATACTTTTTGAATCAAGTTTCCAAAGCAGTACTTTCTGTGTTGTTACACAATTTGGCTCTGTTTTAACTCTTGAAGATTAATAAAAATAGCAGTACCTCTCCACTAGCCCCCATAAAGATGGCAACTGCTGTTTACAATGTGCCCCTCTAAAGATGGCAGCTGCAGTTTACAATGCCCCCTATAAAGATGGCAGCTGCCATTTACAATTGTCCCCTACAAAGACTGCAGCTGCTGTTCACAATGTGCCCCCTATAAAAATGGTAGCCAGAATTTATAATGCCCCCTATAAAGATGGCAGCTGATGATTATAATCTGTGCCCTATAAAGATGGCAGCCACAATTTATAATTCCCCCTATAAAAATGGCCACTGCTGGTTACAATTTGCCCCTTGTAAAGATGGCAGCCATAGTTTATAATGCCCCCTATAAAAATAAAAATCACACAACACCAGGTTATAGTCCAACAGGTTTATTTGGAAGCACTAGCTGTCAGAGCATTGCTCCTTCACCAGGTAACTAGTGGGATAGGATCATAAGACACTGAATTTATAACAAAAAATCATGGTGTGATCCAACTCATAAGATATATTGAAGAAAACTTAGATTGTTGTTAAGTCTTTCATCTTTTAGAATGGGTTGCAGGTATCAGTTCATTAATAAGTAAATCCCAGAACTTTTCTTAATTCACATTCCCGAGATAACTTAAGGTTTTACAACAAAAAAGGTGATATCTCAGCTCAGATAATGCACTAAAGGTGTGAGGTTAGAGTCTGTCTGTATTTCAATCTTGAGTTTGCCTTGGCAGGATTGTATTTGCAGATACATTCTGTTTTGTTCAAAAAAGTGCACAATCTGCAAGCAATCAATCCATACGAAATTTCATAAATTTGTTCTTTGGAAATAGAACCAGTCTGGCTCAAGATTCGAATACAGACAGACTCTAACCTCACACCTTTAATGCATTATCTGAGTCGAGATGTCACTTTTTAAAATAAAACCTTAAGTTATCTCAGGAATGTAACTTGAAAGAAGTTCTGGGATTTACATATTAATGAACTGATAACCTGCAACCCATTCTAAAAGGTGAAAAGCTGAACAATCTCAGTTTATTCAATATATCACATTAGTTGCATGACCACTGTGATCTTTTGCTATAAATTATGTGTCTTATGATCCAGCCCCACTAGTTACCTGATGAAAGAGCAGTGCTCCAACAGCTAGTACTTCCAATTAAACCTGTTGGACAATGACCTGGTGTTGTATGATTTTTAACTTTGTCCACCTCAGTCCAACACTGGCACCTCCACATCATTCCTATAAAAATCGTAGCTCCTTTTTACAAAGCTCCCTCTAAACAGTCACTGTTACAGGCAGGTTCTCATCAGACTGCATTTGGAATATTCCAAACAATTTGGTCCCATATCAAAGGAGGCATGTGCAGGCTTTGGAAGCAGTCCAGAGGAGGTTTCCGAGAATGACCCTAGGGATGAGGGCCTTGTCATATAGAGTCGTAAAATCATTGAGATGATGATTTGGAAACAAACCCTTCAGTCCAACTAATTCATGCCGACCAGATATCTGAACCTAACCTAGCCCATTTGCCGACACTTGGGCTATATCCCTCTCAACACTTCCTATTCATATGCCCACCCAGATGCCTTTTAAATGTTATAAAGAGCAGTTGAGGACCTTGCGTATGTACTCGATGGAGCTTAGAAGGATGAAGAGGGAATCTGACTGAAACTTACAGAATACTGAGAATCCTACACTCAGAGGACATGGAGAAGATGGATTACTGGGCTAATGGTAGACTACTTGGTAGTGTGGAAGAGCAGAGGGATCTTGTTGTCCATGTACACAGATCTCTGAAAGTTGCCACCCAGGTAAATAGTGCAGTGAAGAAGGCATATGGCGTACTGGCTTTTATTGGTAGAGGAATTGAGTTCCGGAGTCCTGAGGTCATGCTGCAGTTGTATAAGACTCTGGTGCGGCCGCATCTGGAATATTGTGTGCAGTTTTGGTCGCCATACTATAGGAAGGATGTGGAGGCACTGGAACGGGTGCAGAGGAAGTTTACCAGGATGTTGCCTGGTATGGTAGGAAGATCGTATGAGAAAAGGCTGAGGCACGTGGGGCTGTTTTCATTGGAGAAAAGAAAGTTTAGGGGTGATTTGATAGAGGTGTACAAGATGATTAGGGGGTTAGATCGGGTTGACAGTGAGAACCTTTTTCCACGTATGGAGTCAGCTATTACAAGGGGGCATAGCTTTAAATTAAGGGGGGGGTAGATATAGGACTGATGTTAGGGGTAGGTTCTTCACTCAGCGAGTCGTAAGTTCATGGAATGCCCTGCCAGTAGCAGTAGTGGACTCTCCCTCTTTATGGGTATTTAAGCGGGCATTGGATAGGTATATGCAGGATAGTGGCTTAGTGTAGGTTAGGGGTGCTTTGATCGGCGCAACATCGAGGGCCGAAGGGCCTGTACTGCGCTGTAATGTTCTATGTTCTATGTTCTATGTTCTAAGATGTTTCCACAAGTAGGAGAGACCATAGCCCAAGAGCACAGTCTCAGAGTGAAGGGATGACCCTCTTATAAATGTCAAAAGGAACATGATATCAGGTTATAATCCAACATTTTAAATCACAAGTTTTCAGAGCATTGCTCCTTCATCAGGTGGAGTGAAGAGAGCATCCAGACACAGACTTTATAATCAGAGAGATCAAAAGATCATACAAATGGTGTGAATGGAGAGTCGACAGGCCGAACAATAGGTCACTGCAGGTGATCGAGTGCGTCAGATAGTGTGAGTAAAGTGTCAATAGCTGAATAACAAGTGTTTGGATGACCTATAATCCGATTAATTGAGTTAAAAGTTACACAACTCCAAGTTATACCCCAACAAGTTTATTTGGGAGTACTGTACAAGCTTTCAGAGCACTGTTCCTTTGTGGGGAAGGTAGTGAGGCAAGATCTTAGGACACAGAATATATAGTAAAAGATCAAGGTGTCATACAACTGAGGTGATGTATTGAACAAACCTAGATTGCTGTTACGTCTTTAATCACCTAGAATGTGAATGCAGTTATAATGTAAATCCCAGAACTTCTCTCAAGTCACTGTCCTGAGATAACTTAAGGTTTTATCAGTATAACTAAAAAAGTGACATCTCAGTTCAAACAATGCATTAAAGGTGTGGGGTATCCCAACCTTGAGTCAGACTGGTTCTATTTCCAAAGTAGGAATTTATAAATGTCACATGAACTGACTGCCTCCACATCATGCTTACAGATTGTGTGTTTTTTGAACAAAATAAAATTTATCTGCAAATACAAATCACCCCATAGACTTATATGCATGTGTATGTGTGCGCACGTGTGTGTGTGTATATGTGTGCGCACGTGTGTGTGTGTATATGTGTACGCACGTGTGTGTATGTGTGCGCATGTATGTGTGTGTGTGCGTGTGTGTGTGTGTGTGTGTATGTGTATGAGGGGGAGAGAAAAACTCAATATGTGTGGGAAAGAGAGAGTGTGTGAGTGTGTGCATGTGAATGTGAGTGTGTGTATGTGCTTGATATAGTGTGCACTAGTGTGACTGAGTATATGCCTGTGAAAAGATGAACATGTGAGTGTGTGTGTGTGAGAGAGAGACAGGGTGTGTATGAGAGAGGGTCTGTGTGAGTGTGTAAGAGCGTGTGTGTGTTTGTGAGAGAGAGTGTGTATAAGAGAGGGTCTGTGTGAGTGTGTGATATGTAAGAGTGTGTTTGTGTGTGTGCATGCGTGTGTGTGTGTGAGAGAGTGGGTCTGTGTGAGTGTGTGATGTGTAAGAGTGTGTGTGTGAGTGTGTAGTGTAGTGGGGTCACCTACAGTGCGACATGAACCAGATTGAAGCCATCCTTATGGGTATCAAGCTTGGCTATCAGCCTCTGCTCGGCAACTCTCCATTGGTGCATATCCTAAAGTCCACCTTGGAGGATGGTCACCTGAAGATCCGAAGCTGAATATTCTAGACCATTGAAGTGCTCCCCCATTTCTCTCTGGCGATTGTTGTGTTGTGTCCATTCATCCGTTGTCGTAGCGTCTGCTTGGTTTTGCCAATATATCATGCCTCAGAGCATTGTTGCCTGCAGCGTATGAGACAGAGAGATAATTACAAAAATTAAAAGTAAGGTGGTGCTAGATACCATACAGCTGGAATAACATAATAGGTATAAGAGTTACATACCACGGAGGAATTTCTTCAGCCAGAGGGAAATGCCTTTGTGGTGCTTATTGCTACTGAGGGCTGCAGAGGCCAAATCATTGAGTACATTTAAGTTAAACATAGATCATTCTTCATTGGTAAGGGGATCAAGGGTTATAGGGAGAAGGCAGGAGAATGAGGTTAAGAAACATAACAGCCATGATCGAATACTGGAGCAGCCTTGATGGGCTGAATGGCCTAATTCTGATCCTAGATTCTATGGTTTTTTGGCCTTTCCTGTTGTAACCTGGTGCTACACTTTTGCTTGCTCGACAACCTCTTGATCCAGTCGGGAAGCAAATCCCAGGATTGCAAATAGATGCATTAAATTCTGCAAACTTTTAATAGTCATCCGTTGCAATGTAGCTAAATGTGTCACCCAATTTGTGCAGAGAAAGTTCTAATGACAGCAATGAAATGAATGAATGAAGCCATTTCAGTTTTCTGGTGGGGAGAGGTTTTTTTCCCAAAGCATACAGTGAACTATTGGTATTATGGTTTTGTGATAGTCAGTATCAGATTTGGATCCAAGTTATCATTGATTGGCTGGTGGTCAGTTCTGTGGGCACAAAATTGGCATCTTTGCCATTCAGCTGGACCATGGGTATAACCTGGGGTGGGAGACTGCATAGCCTAGGGTTTCTTCATTCATTCACTGTATATGGGCATCGTTGGCTGGGTCAGCATTTATTGTCCATCCTTAATTGCCTGGAGGGCAATTAAGAGTTAACCACGTTGCTGAGGGTCTAGAGTCACGTAGACCAGACCAGGTAAGCACAGCAGGTGTCCTTCCCCAAAGGCCATGAGTGAACCCAATGAGTTTTTATAACAATTAATGGTCTTTTTATGGTTAACATTGGGTTAGATTTTGATTCCAGAATGAATTCAAATTCTACCATCTGCCCTGATGGCATTCAAACCCATGACTCCAAAACAATAGCCTGGGCCTCAAGATTACTGCCTCACCCTGATTCCTCCTCATCAACCAGTTTGGGATGGGTTTGGAGTCACAAAGAGCCCAACCTGTCTAAGAACAGTAGGTTTGCTTTGGAAAACAGACATGACTGAATGGTTACGAATTAATGACAATGCTGCATTTTTCGTCATTTTTACAGACTCCAGCTATTTCACTTCTGTTTAAATCACATTCACATTCTCAGATTGTTCAGCATGGTTCTTAAGCTCCTGTTCTCTGGGATTAGGAAGCCTGGAGTCTGGTCCAGCAGCAACAATCATCCTTCTGTTCACTATGCTTCTCATCAGTTTAATCGTTCCATGTTTGCTTTTCCCATCTTCATTCATCTGTTCAAGAACGATTCACAGTGCCAACTCAGATCTGTCAGGATGTTGTCATTTTCCCCATGACTGGATCTGTCTCACCTCAGGCTGGGACTAAAGTCTTTCTCTGATCACTGTCAGACCCAGTCTGAATCAACCTGCCAGCACACACCCTGGATCCAGTCAGCTCGACCTTTCTAAACATTCACAGCATCTGGCAGATGAAACATTATGATGCTGCAATTGCACTTCTGACTGTAACTTTGTATTCAAACAATCCTGGTTACCGTGGCAATGTTGTTGCATAAAGGGATCTGTTCAGAAATGAAGACCTCATTCCTTGTATTAGATCCAGTCGGAGAGGATTGTGGGCTTTTGTTTAATTCTTTCATGTAATGACGAGCTCGCTGGGCCAGCCTTTATTGCCTGTACCTAGTTGTCCCTTGCAAAGGTGCTGGTGCTTCTTGAACCACTGCAGTCCATGTGCTGTAGGTAGACACATAATGCATTTAGGGAGGGAGTTTCATGATTTTGCCGCAGCGACAGTGAAGAAACGGAATAATTTCCTCGTCAAGATGGTGAGTGGCTTGGAGCACAACTTGCAGGGAGTGGTGTTCCCATGTACTTATTGCCCTTACCCTTCTTAGATAAAAGCAGTCGTGGGTTTGGAAGGTGCTACCTGAGTCTTGTTGGTGAATTTCTGCAGTGCATCTTGTAGATAGTACAACTGAGCGTTGGTGGTGGAGGGAGAAGGGGCTTGTGGATGTGGTGCTGAACAAGTGTACTGCTTTGTCCTGGATGGTGTCAAATATCTTCAATGGTTTTTTGAGCCGCACTCATCCAGCTAAGTGTGGAGTAATTAGAGTTTGTTGCTCAACTGTGATGTAAGTCTAAGGCACAATCCCAACTCCTAATATCCAAGTGTTGAGGACAGACTTGAACTTCCACTTTCCCCTGCAAATTGTTTGGGCTCATTTCAAAACAGAGATTTTCTCATTACTGTTGAAACTGAGGGAGTGGCCACAGGAGAGCCTAACAGTTTGGATCATGCTGTGTATTTTCTGGACCCACAGCTTCGCCTTGGTTGAGACAGGCCTGTATATAACCTGGTCTGGGGCCACGGGATGTAGGAACCAATCCATTGTAGTTCAGTTAAAAAGGAAAAAAGATAAAATGTATCCTTCATTTCCAGAGACAGTGACTGATCTCATTTTGTTTCAAACATCCTTTCAGGGAGTCAGTCAAAGTCAGAGTTACGATGACATTGGCTGTGTCCCTATGTTTCCTTTTGAAGGCTGTGTACCACAGAACTTTCCTGTTGGTAGTTTGTGACCCATCATCAGTGTGAAAAGGGTTCATTTGCTCCCCCCCCTCGTGCTGGGATGTGGGAACATTCAGATAAACTGTGGCACAGATAAGCTCAAGATACACCCCACCAAATCGTACAATTGGATTCAAAGTCGCAAAATTGTTCCAGAGAAGACGGAGGCCATTCAGCCCATCATGACTACACTGGCTGTTCAAACGAGCATCATTACTGAGTGGCTAATCCCTGCTTGTCCCGCAAACCCTTACACACTATTTCTATCCAAATAATCAGCCAATGCCCCTCTTCGCTGTCTCCATTGAACCTGTCTTCACCACGTTTCCAGGCAGTGCACTCCATATCCTAACCACTAACAAATCACTTTAAATCTAAGCCCTCTTGGCTGTGTTTCCTTTATGAGTGGGAATAACTTCTCCCATCTACCCTAACCAGCCTCACATTCCAATCACTTAATGTGAACTATCAACATCCTTTCTCTGCCAGCACCTCGCCTCCCCCCCATACCACTATTGCATCAGTGCTGCCCCTTCCACATTTCACTTCAGCTCTAATGAAGAGTCATCTAGACTTGAAACATTAGCTTGTTCTTTCTCCATGGATGCTGCCTGACCTGCTGTGATCTCCAGCATTTGTTGTGTTCAGCACAGATTCCAGCATCTTCAGTAATGTGCTCCTACATTTAACAAATCTCTTCGCAGCCTTCCTCTCTCTGAGGAGAACTGTCTCAATCTCTCCCTCATCACTGACATTTCTCATCCCTGGAACCGTTCTTGTAAGTCGTTCCTATACTCTCTGTCCAATGTATTCACAACTTCCCTATGGATGTAGTGCCATCCATACACAATACTCCAGCTGAGTCTCATTAGAGTCATCGAGTCATCGGAGCATCGATCTCAGGAGTTGAAAGGTCATGTTGTGGCTGTAAAGGACATTGGTTAGGCCAGTTTTGGAATATTGTGCAATTCTGGTCTCCTTCCTATCGGAAGGATGTTGTGAAACTTGAAAGGGTTCTGAAAAGATTTACAAGGATGTTGCCAGGGTTGGAGGATTTGCGCTACAGAGAGGCTGAATAAGCTGGGGCTGTTTTTCCTGGAGCATTGGAGGCTGAGGGGTGACCTTAAAGAGGTTTATAAAATCATGAGGGGCATGGATAGGATAAATAGACAGCCTTTTCCTTGGCCCCTGCTTTGCCCCTGCCCTTCTCTCAGACCCTGCTCCTCATCTATCCCCCACTCCCCAAGTTTAAGGTTCAGTTCTGGCATTACCGTCAGCATTAACCACACTTTGCATGTAACTTGTTGGCTGTGAAATCTTTGACTGCACTCTGAAGTCATCAAAGGCACCTTGTCATTTCATGTTCTTTTCTTCTTTCTTGAAATAAATCTATCTTGTTGAAGACACTGTCTGGGGATTCCAACAGGGTCAGAAAAAATGCAAAGTTCTTCATTTAATCCTGATATCTCAATATGCGTCTCTCTGGCCATCAGTCTGCAGTGGGTCTTTTAAACAATGAAACTTGTCTCATGACAGAGTTTTTCAATTTATACAGGCCCTTTGTGCAAGCAGACAAATCGACAACACCAGGACCCATTCAATCTTAACAACATGGAAATCACTGTTGATTATGTAACATGTCGAGGCTTACCGAAAACGTGAATCATGCCCTAATTAGCTCCACTACACTGAGCTCGAGATTATCCTGCACTGACTGTCACCCTGCCTTTACGTTCTCACTGATAGGAGATTCCAGGCTGGAATAGAGCTGAACCCTTACCTCACAATCACTGCTGATAAAATTCCTCTCATTTGTAAATGTGTCTGAGGTTGAGATAACTGAAAAATAAAATTATATTACAAGATGCTGTCAACAAAACCCTTCAATTCGTAGAATCACTGCAGCAGGCCATTCAACCCATCAAGTCCACACTGACCCTCTGAAAAGTATCCCACCCACCCAATAACCCTACATTGCCCATGGGTAATCCACCTAACCTGCACATCCCTGAACAATACAGGCAATTTAGCATGGCAAATCCACATAACCTGCACATTTTTGGACTGTGGGAGGAAACCCATGCAGACATGAGAAGAATGTGCAAGGTCCACACACACAGGCACCCAAAGGTGGAATTGAACCCAGGTCCCTGTGAGGCAACTGTGCTAACCACTGAGTCCCCCTCAGATTCATTGGTGATTTAGCATGATCTGCACGTCTGCAGGTTGTCAGTCTGATCTCTGCATATTCTGAGCCAGAAATTCCAGTCTGTACTTTGGGACTCAGCACCTGACCTCAGCTGTTGTTCTGGTACAGAGACATTAAGAGATGTGGTATTTTCACATCACACAACAGAGAGATCTCATCCATCTTTGCTGGGGAGTGAGGAGGATCCCATTTCATTCTTTGAAGCAGATGAGGGTGATCTCCTATTTTCATCCCCATTCATTCTTCCATCAACTGAAAGCACCAAACACTGATCAACCATTTACTTGTGTATGTTGTGCCCCTTCTGGTCACTGCCCTTTCCCACACAACAGTGGTGCTGATCCACTGGGCTGCATTGTCCCAGATGGAGTCAATGTCTCGAGTGTTGTTTATTCAAACGAGGGCAGCTCCAGCAGAAGTCAGGAAGCTTTCCCCATTCAGGACAAAGTAGCCCAATTGATTGACACTACATCCACAAGCATCCACTCCCTCCATCACCCACACTCAGTAGTAGTAGTGTGTAACACTGGGGACATAGTGGACGAATGGCAATGTCACTGGGCTTTTTAATAAAATCATTCGTGGGATATAGTCATCACCATATGGCTGGAATGGCATTTATTGCCCATCCCTAATTAACCAGGAAGCAATTAGGAGTCAGTCACATTGCTGTGGGTTTGGAGTCACATGTAGGCCAGACCAGGTATGGATGGCAGTTTCCTTCACAAAAGGCCATTAAGTGAACCAGATAGGTATTTCCCAACACTCAGTAATAGTTTCATGGTTATTGTTAGACTGTTATTTCCAGATTATTATAGAATTATCTGCTACGGCAGGATTAAAATCTGGGTCCCTGGGACATTACGTGAGCCTCTGGATTAATAGACTAATGATAATGCTGAAAGGCTATCACCTACTGGGCTGGTAATCTAGAACTGTACAGGACATTGGTTAGGCCACTTTTGGAATATTGTGTTTAGTTCTAGTCTTCCTACAATAGGAAGGATGTTGTGTAACTAGAAAGGGTTCAGAAAAGAGTTAAAAGGATGTTGCCAGAGTTGGAGGATTTGAGCTATAGGGAGAGGCTGAACAGGCTGGGGCTGTTTTCCCTGGAGCATAGGAGGCTGAGAGGTGACCTTATAGAGGTTTATGAAATCATCGGAGTCATGGATAGGATGAACAGCCAAGGTCTTTTTCCCAGCATAGGGGAGACCAAACTAAGGTGAGATGGGAAAGATTGAAAAGGGACCTAAGAGGCAAATTGTTCAAGCAGAGAGTGTTGCATGTCTGGAATGAACTGCCAGAAGAAGTGGTGGAGGCCGGAACAATTGCAACATTTAAAAGGTATCTGGATGGGTCTGTTTTTCCTGGAGCGTCAGAGGCTGAGGGGTGACCTTATAGAGGTTTATAAAATCATGAGGAGCATGGTTAGGATAAACAGAGAAGGTCTTTTCCCTGGGATGAGGGTGTCCAGAACCAGAGGGCATAAGTTTATGGTGAGAGGGGAAAGATTTAAAAGGGACCGAAGGGGCAACATTTTCATACAGAGGGTGGTGTATATATGGAATGAGCTGCCAGAGGAAGTGGTAGAGGCTGGTACAATTACAGCATTTAAAACGCTTCTGGATGGGTATATGAATAAGAAGGGTTCAGAGGGATATGGGCCAAATGCTGGCTAATTGGACTGGTTAATTTAGGATGTTTGGTCGGCATGGATGGGCTGGACCAAATGGTCTGCTTCCATGCTGTAAATGACTCTTTGACTCTCTAACTCAAGGCTAATGTTCCAGGGACCTGTGTTCGAATCCCAACAGGGCTGATGCTAAAATTTACATACAATAAATATCTGAAATTGAAATGGTGAGGATGTGACCACTGTCAATTGTTGTAAAAGAAATCTCCCAGACAGAGTGAAATCTGCCATCCTTACCTGGTCTGGAGTCACATGGCTTATACTGCATGTGACTCCAGACCCACACGAATGAGCAAGCCACTCAGATCAAGGGCAATTAGGGATGGGTGTTCACTTTCCATACATGAATAAAAAATTTATAAAATGCACTGCAGAAATTCACCTGCAAAAGAATTGGGGTTAATCTTCTTTGACAGCACGTTCCAAACCAATGACATTAACCGTCTCAAAGACCAAAAGTGTCAGATCCATGGGAACCTCATCACTTACAATCCCCCTCCAAGCCACTCACCATCCTGACTTGGAAATATATTGCTGTTCCTTCACTGTCGCTGGGTCAAAATCCTGGAATTCCCTGCCCAAGGACGTGTGGGTCAACCTACAACACATGGACTGCAGTGGATCAAGAAGGCAGCTCACAACCACCTTCTCAAGGGCAACTAGGGACGGGCAATAAATGCTGGTCTGGCCAGTGACATCCATGACCTGTGAACAAATAAAAAAGAACCTGTAGTTTTTTTGGATTATGATAAGGCTCTATGTAAATGTAAGTCTTCCTTTTATTCCATTTTCCCAGTAAGTTGCTGCTTAATTCTGAGCTGATGCCAATCCAAATGCACCACAAGGTCTTTTATTAAAGCCCTGCTCTTACAGACAGCTGCCACAGACACTGTGCAGGAGTTATTCCAGCTGGACTCTAGCCATACTGTGCTGAGTTTCACTGGGGTTCAGCCAAGGTTCCTTCCCTGACTCACATCATGTCTTCATGTCATGGCTGGCTCAGTATCACGTGAAGATGAACCGTGATTCCCTTCAGCCTCCCTACAGCCAAAAATGTCAATGAGAATTGGGGTACAATGAGGTTAAGCCAGATTCTGCAGGGATCTCTACACCAGTAGGGACCAGTACAGGTGGACAAGAATGGAAGGAAGGTGGAGATTTGAAGATTAATAACACAATTTTTACAAAATGAGAGATTCTTTTGTTCTGAGCTAGTCATGACCTCACCCAGTCATCCCACAGCACCCCCTCTCTCAAACTCGCCAACATTCCACAGCCAACACAGAATTGTTTATTGTAATCAAGCAGTGGTTACTCTGGGATACCTCTTATCCTGAAGTCATCAGAAAATAGCTTTCAGATGTATATGTTTCCAGATTTCTACATCAGCAGTAAAACATTGACCAACACAATAGATTCCCACTCATTATCCCAGCAGCTCAGAGTCGTTGGTAAAGCTGGTAGTTATTGGCCATGCTGAGAAGTTGGTGAGCTGCAGCCACAGTTTGGTATAAGTGAGCAGTTTGCTCAATTGCATCAGAGGTCAGTTACGAGAGACTCAAGTTGGCAAGGGTCTGAAATTCAGTAAAGTGTGGACTGGGTAAGGACAGCTGGTCTCTCTCCCTAAAGGACATCAAGTGACTGGATTTTAGGATTGACTGACATCCTTACAGTTTTGTTTACTGGTAGCAGCTTCCATTTCCGGGTTTTAACTGGATTCAATTTTCCAAACTGTCCCTGCTGGGGTTTGAGTTCACATTTTATTGTGATGGCTCAGGCCGTGTACATAACAACAGCATTAAGCTCTGGAGCTCCAGAACAAAGTTAAATGTTGCTGTTGAAATGGTCCTGTTGATCTTGGCAGTGAACATCTCTCCTGAGCCTCAGTGAAAACTTGCCTGCTCCAATGTCTCATCAGATCCTCATGCCGAGCTATTAAAATTGAGTCGATTCCCTTCTTCCTCAGGCCACAAATTTCTCCCCTTTTCCCAATTAACATCTCTCAGGATCCTCCAACATTGATTTCATCCCTCGTGGGAATGTGGTTGTGGCTGGGTGGGCCACCATTTATTGGCTGTCCTCACTTACCCTTGGGATACAACAGAGTAGCTGGCTGGGCCATTTCAGAATGTGGGTTAAGAGCCGACCACATCGTTGTGGGTGTGGAATCACACATAGGCCAAACCAGGTAAGGACGGCAGATTTCCTTCATAAAGGATAATTAGTGAGGCAAATGGGTTTTACAACAAACAGCAGTGGTTACATAATTGACATTAGACTTTTAATTATAGGTTATTTGATTCAATTCAAATTCAGCAGTAGTAGGATTTAAACCCGAAACCATTGCTTGTGTCTCTGCATTGTTATTCAATTAATAACACCAGGCCCTCACTTCTCCTTATGACTCATGCTGAGATGATAGACAGAAACCAAGACCTTAAGACCGTAAGATGTAGAAGTAGAATTGGGCCATTTGGCCCAATAGGTCTGCTCCGCCATTCGATCAGGGCTGATATGTTTCTCAACTTCATTCTCCTGCCTTCTCCCCGTAACCCTTGATCCCCTTACCAATCAAGAACCTATCCATCTCTGTTTTAAATACACTCAATGACTTGGCCTCCACAGGCCTCTGCAGCAATGAGTTGCACAGACTCACCACTCTCTGGCTGAGGAAATTCCTCCTCATCTCAGTCCTGAACTGGGGAGATGTTGGCCTCGTGGCATTATTGCTGAGCTGTTAATCCTGACACTGATGTAACGCTCTGGGGTACCTGGGTTTAAATCCCGTCAAGAAAGATGGCTAAATTTGTATTCAATAAATATCTGGAATTAAGAGTCTAATGATGGCCATGAATCCATTGTTGGGGAAAATCCATCTGGTTTACTAATGCCCTCTGGGCAATTAGGAATGGGCAATAAATGCTGGCCAAGCCAGCGACACCTTCATCCTATCATCCCTTCATTCTGAGACTGTGCCCTCGGGTCCTAATCTCTCCTATTAGTGGAAAAATCTTCTTCATGTCTCCTTTATCCAGGCTTCTCAGTATTCTGTGCGTTTCAATCAGAGCCCGCCTATCCTTTTAAACTCTATCGCGTACAGAGAGTCCCCAACCACTCCTCATATGACATTCCCTTCACCCCAGGGATCTTTCTTATAAATCTCTTCTGGACGCCCCCCCCAAAGACGAGCACATCTTCCCTTACATACAGGGCCCAAAACTGCTCACAATATTCCAAATGTGATCTAACCAGAGCTTCATACAGCCTCAGCAACTTATCTCTGCACTTGTATTCTAGCCCTCTTGAAATGAATGCTGAAATTACATTTAGCTTCCTTTCTGCCAACTGAACCTGCATGTTACCCTTAAGGGAATCTTGAAGGAAAAGTCAAGTCCTTGAGATTTCCAAAGTCTTCAGATTTTGAAAGCTTTTCCCCATTTAGAAAATAGTCTACATCTGAATTCTTCCTACCAAAATGCATAACCTCACACATTCCTACATTGCATTCTATCTGCAATTTCTTTGACAACCTCCGAGTCCATCCAAGTCCTTCAGCAGCCTTCCCACCTCAGCAGTGTCTCTCCATTTATCTTTGTGTTGTCTGGAAACTTAGCAATAATGCCCTCAGATTCTTTAACCAGATTGCTTATGTATGATGCTAATATAAATCCCATTACTGACCCCATAGAACTCCACTGGTCATTGGCTGCCATTCTTAAAGACCTTAAGAAGACCATAAGTCATAAGAGCAGAAGTAGGCCATTCAGCCCATTAAGTCTGCACTGCCATTCAATGAGTTCATGGCTGATCTGATAATCAACTCCAATTTCCTGCATTTTATCCATAATCCTTGATTCCCTTGTGGATTAAAAATCTGTCACGTAATGACCCAGCCTCCACTGTCTCCATGGGAAAGAATTCCACAGATTCACTTGCTCTGAGAGAAGAAATGCCTCTCCATCTCTACCTTAAATGTACGATCCCTATCTCTGAGATGATGTTCTCTGGTCCCTCACACAGGGGAAACCACCTTTCTGCATCAACCCTGTCAAGTCCCCTAAGAAACTTAAATGTAACTGCAGGTCAATGTTAAGAGTTGTAGAGAATTTGGAAGTTTACAGTGAGGAACCAGTTGAAGAAAATAGCGTCATTATTTGGGAATTGAGAATAGCCTGCAATGGGGCCAAGGGGCAGAGGCAATTGGTACTGAGACATTTCGGAATTGTTTCTTCAAAGGCTAAATGAGAACAGTTCAACCTTCAACTGTACAACTACAAGAACAGTTCCAAGCTTTAGAGAATAACTGGAACATTCCACTGTCTGAGAATGTATGAGGCTGTTAGTCTGACGGTCTTTAGTTACACAATGATGAATAAGTTATTTTCCTGCCTTACTGAGCCTCAGGGAATTGAGAGTGAAGAAGTTTGACATTGTACCAAAGGCTACTCTCTATTTTGGATTGTGGGTTCATTGGGAATACACACTTTCACTGGCAGCGTGAGAGGTTTTCTCACGTCTCTTGATATCTTCAGTCACCCATTTGGTCCAGTTTGTTTTCAGTAAATATTATATGTGGACAGCAGGCCACAGCAGGGCCTGGAGGGTGACTATTGAACCCCATTCACGCCTCAATTTGAAAATAAACCAGGCCTGAGCTCTTCCACCCCCACCGACTGGTACATGTCCCAGACCACAGCAATGGAATTGGCTCATTGTGTCATATGACAAAAAGCCTGTCATGGACTAATGCCCAGTACCAATTCAAAACCTTTTCATTTCCAATGTCTTTACCCAATCCACAAAGTAGATACCCAAGTTAGACACATAACTTTAAATATCTAATCACTAAACTAGCAGGGATGTCTTGCTGGAATTACACAGGACTTTAGTGAGGCCAAACCTGGAATATCGTGTGCAGTTTTGGTCTCCTTATCTGAGGAAGAATTTTCTTGCTCGCGAGGGAGTGTAACAAAGGTTTACCAGACTGATTTCTGGAATGGCAGGACTGACATAAGAGGAGATATTGAAATGGTTAACTGGAAATTCACTGTGTTCAGAAAAATGTTGGGGGGAATCTTATGGAAGCCTAAAAAATTCGAACAGAATTCGACAGGCTCGATGCAGGAAGGATGTTCCCAATGGCAGTAGAGTCTGGAACCAGAGGTTACAGTCTAAGGATATAGGGTAGGTCATTAAGGACTGAGATGAGGAGAAATTTCTCCACCCAGAGATATTTGATTTATTATTGTCACATGTGCCTAGGTGCAGTGAAAAGCTTTGTTTCGTGTGCAGTGCAGGCAGATCATACCGTACAAAGTCCATTGCAGTAGTAGAACAGAGCGAGGAATACAATGTTATAGCTGCAGAGAAATTGCAGAGAGTACTATGGACCAGGCCAGATCCTCTCAAAACATTTCAAGAAAGTTGCCCAGATCCTAACTTTGCTAGTTGTTTCAAGCAGGCGTAATGCGGATATTCCAGGAGAAATGCAGCTGGTCAAATCACTTAGTTTTAAACAAAACAGAATTTATTTACAAGATTACCAAAAGGAACACAAGCAAAACAGAACAGAATATAGAATAACTTAACCTATCTGAAGACCCAACAGATCATCCCAAGTTAATGATGCTGTTTCAAACACTTGCAACAATCCCCATAAACACCTCTTGGCACAAGAGGTAAAATCAAACACAGATCTTACAGGATATATGTCAGAGAGAGGGGGGGTCAGGATGGACCTGCCTCTTTGAGTCCAATAGCTTCACAATGACTGCTTGCTAAAATCAAACCAAACCAAACCCAAACCAGAGAGAAGCAGAGCTGGGAGAACTGGCCACTCCCCTTTCATTATACAAGTGATTTTTTAAAATTGGAAAGCCTTTTGCCTGAGGCAGTATCTGTTAGCTATAATCAAACTGGCCCTAAAACACTTCCAAGTCAGACCTTTCAGAATTTCTGCTTTTACGACCTCTCTGAGAAAAAAAAGACGAGGACAGTATAACCTTGTCAAAGGAGCAGCACCGTCAGAAGAGCAAGATCAACATTAAATTTGAAATTTGAGACGTCCATTCAGGAATCTAATAACAGCTGGGAAGAAGCTGTTCTTGAATCCATTGGAACGTGTGTGTAAGCTTCTGTATCCTCTGCCTGATGGAAGAGGTTGGAAGTGGGTATAACTCGGGTGGGAGGGATCTTTGATGATGTTGGCTGCTTTCCCGAGGCAGTGGGAAATGTAGATGGAGTCAATGGATGGGAGGTTGGCTTGTGTGATGGACTGGGCTGTATTCACAACTCTCTGTAGTCTCTTTGATCCTGGCAGAGCAGTTGTCATACCAAGCCGTGATACATCCAGATAGAATGTGAGCCTGTGGAATTCTCTGCCACAGAAAAACGACTGAGGCTTAAACATTGAATGATTTCAGAAAGATGTTGGATATCGCACTTGGGACTAAATGGATCAAAAGCTTTGGGAAAAGGAGGAACAAGCTATTGAGTTGGATGATCAGTCGTGATCACATTGACTTGGGGAGCAGGCTCGAAGGGCCGAATGGCCCACTCCTGCTCCTAGATTTGATGTAACTATTGTTTAATATTTGACAACAGTGGGTGGGAATGTCACTGTGTAATTCGGAGGGCGGAGTTAATGTTCTGGGGAAATGGACTGAGTTTCCACCATGTTAGTTGGTGGAATTTAAATTCCATGAGTAATTTCAAAACTGAGAGCTCATCCTGATAACAATGGCCACGAAACCATCATCAATTGATTATAAACACCATCTGGTTCACTCATGGTTTCCTTCAGGGAGGAAATCTGCTGCAGTTTCCTAGTCTTGCCTACGCCTGACCTCAGACCGGAGCAATGTGATTGACTCAGAAATGTTCCCTGATGTTCAGTGAGTCTCTGAGGTTAATGGCCACAAATGCTGGTCTTTCCAGTGACTTCTCCATCCAAATAAAACTAAATTATATTTTATGCTCAACATTAATTTTCCTTAACTGATATTGACTGTCCAGCAGTGGAGACAACTCTCACCTAGGGCTGAACTAATATGTCTTGATTAGATTACTTACTTACAGTGTGGAAACAGGCCCTTTGGCCCAACAAGTCCGCACCAACCCTCCGAAGAGAACCCACCCAGACCCGTTCCCCTACATTTACCCCTTCACCTAACACTACGGGCAATTTAGCATGGCCAGTTCACCTAACCTGCACATTTTTGGACTGTGGGAGGAAACCGGAGCACCCGGAGGAAACCCACACAGACACAGGGAGAATGTGCAAACTCCATACAGAAGTTGCCCGAGGCGGGAATTGAACGTAGGTCTCTGGCGCTGTGAGGCAGCAGTGCTAACCACTGTGCTACCGTGCCGGGGACTATTCAAATCTCAAATTCCATCTTCCCCAGTCTGGGTTCCCACCCCTTAACCAAAACACCCAGCTCCTTCTCATTCAGCCCATGGTTAGAATGATGATGTTGAGGTGCTGCCATTGGGCTGGGGTGGACAAAACTAAAAATCACACAATACCAGGTTATTATCCAACAGGTTTATTTGGAAGCACTAGCAATGCTCTGAAAGCTAGTGCTTCCAAATCAACCTATTGGACTATAACCTGTTGTTGTGTGATTTTTAACTCTGATTACAATTGTCACTCAGAATGTTCCCATTGAGTTTGTGCAGGTCTATCCACTTGTTTAGAAGAACAGTATAAAACTCCAGGTAAATTGGAGCATGTAAATGCTTCCCAGCTCTTATCCTACCTTGTTAAAATTACCCCCAGATAAAACTGCTCAGCTGCTGGTGTTCTGAGTATGAACCCTACTCTTCCATATCTGTTAAATTGTGGAAGCCAAGGAGTCTGACTCACTCTGGAATATGGCCCAGTCTGTGTGATTAACCATGCAATGTTTCCAGAATGTTATGAATTTAATGAGGAATGTTGTGGGCTGCCTTAGAGCTAAATGCTAATGTCAATAGGAACTGAGCAGGGAGGATACACTGTGCTCCCCAGCAGCTCCAACCTCACCAGTTTTCCATTAACCATTTCCATACAGAAAGTGCACTGTGTATCAGAGCCAAGGGTTGGTGACAATCGTGAGCGAGCAGACCCACCATCACAACCATTGACATCACTGACTGACACCTCAATATTAACCGTTGTCTCAAGCAGGGGCAATGATTGTTCAAGAGGGCAAATGGAAATCTAAAGACTCATTCCCTACAACCAGAATAGCAGACAGAGGCTGAACAGTGACCTTATGGAAGTTTATAAAATCATGAGGAGCATGGATAGGGTGAACAGCCAAGATCTTTTCCCTGGGGTGAGGGAGTCCAGAACTAGAGGGAATAGGTTTATGGTGAGAGAGGAAAGATTTAAAAGAGACCTAAGGGGCAACTTTTTCACGCAGAGGGTGGTGCGTGAATGGAATGAGCTGCCAGAGGATGTGGTGGAGGTTGATACAATTGCAATGTTTAAATGGCATCTGGATGGAGATATACGTAGGAAGGGTTTAGAGGGACATGGACCAAGTACTAGCAAATGGGACTGGATTAGGTTAGGTAATCTGGTCAGCATGAATGGATTGGGCAAAAGGGTCTGTTTCCGTGTTGTACATCTCTATTACTCTATGTGGTAGATCGAATTGTCCCTGGGGAGACAACGCCAGTGTTGGAGTGGAGGGAGGAAAGGCTCAGGGCGTGATGGGCTGTTATCCGAACCTAATCTCATCCCACCTGCCAGCACCCGACCCATATCCCTCCAAACCCTTCATATTCATATTTTCATCCAGATGTCTTTTGAATGTTGTAATTATACCAGCATCCACCTCTTCCTCTGGCAGCTCATTCCATACACTCACACTCACACTCCTCCAGCACAGGAAAATAAGGTCTATATACCTTATCCATGCCCAGCATGATTTTATCAATCTCTATAAGGTCGTCCCTCAGCCTCCAGTGCTCCAGAGAAAACAGCCCCAGCCTATTGATCCTGTCCCTATATCTCAAACCCTCCAATCCCGGCAACATCCTTGTAAATCTTTTCTGAACCCTTTCAATATCCTTCCAGGGAGAAGGGAGACCAGGTATGAACACAGTATTCCAAAAGTGGCCGAGACAATATCCTGTACAGCTGCAACATGCTGACCAAATATCCTAGACTAATCGAGTCCCATTTTCCAGCTCCTATACTCAGTGCTTTGACCAAAAAAGGAAAGCATACCAAATGCCTTCTTCACCATCCTGTCTACCATTTCTTGACAGCAAAGGGGTCAAAGGCCAAGAGTCAAGAGAAAAAAGGGATGTTGTGGCAGATATTTGTTCAGAGAGATGCGAGATAGCCAGCTTTTCTAACTACTCTCTGTTCACCACTAGAGATCTGACTCCAAATTAAGGCATCTCCTTGAGGAGAATGGCCTTTCCAGTTGGCCCGTGAAGCCATTCTTTGCCATTGTTAACTGGTTCCTGTCGCTGGGCACTTTGTGGTTCTGGCTGGATGAGGGGAAACTGAATGGAGAGGGATTAGTGAATCAGTTAAGGAGTTAGCATGGGGGTCATTTATCCAGAGGTGACTGGTGCATGTAGGGAGGGCTGAGAGGGGTGAGGGGCCTCTGGAGAGGGTCACTGTTTGGGAAGGAATGTGTGAATTGAGTTGGAGAGTTTGAAGTCAGCCATATTGTTTTTGGGGTGAAAGGCACAGATCAATCAGGGGAAGATGGGGTACGGCAAGGGGAAAGGGATTGCACAGGGAACTGTCAAAATCAGAGAGACAGTGAGTGAAGGGGATCAAGGTAGAGGGTACAATTTGTAATGAAGATGAGGACAGAGTTTAGCTGAAGGTTGAAGGCACTCAGTATACAGAGCTGTTTGAAGTGATGAGGGAGAAAGATTGCCATGAGAAAATCATTGTTGGACGGTGAGGTGTATGTGGGCATGGTACAGGTATCACAAAGAATTGCTGAAAGGGATGGAACAGGTGTTACTGGGGGTTTGGGAGTGAGGAGGAGATTGAGGTATCCATGAGGGCACGACAGCAAAAGGCATTGCCACGGAGACTCAGGTGTTAGTCAAGGGAAGGGTCAGAGGTTAATCTCAACTAGTTCACTCTTAACAACAACAACTTGCATTGACATAATTCCTTGAGTTTAGGAAAATATCACCATCTGCTACATAGCAGCGCTGCCAAGCAAACTCTGACATTGAGCCCCTTGTCTGTTTTCTTCTGCCCGTTTTCTTCAGTCCATTTCAGCTGCTGCCTCATGACATAGAGCACCATCACCAATGACTAAGAGGCCAGGCCCTGAGGGGATTTTATCACAAATGCCAAACGTGAAACCATCATGTGGCACTAGGGCTTGTAGTTTTCAGTGTTGGCATCTGTTGGCAGGGCAGTTTTCCCTGATCTTCCTGGTGACCTGTGCTAAACTATGGGAGGTGCTGCCATTCAACAGGGCAGTGTCATTGTGCATAGAGATACACAGCATTGAAGCAGACCCTTTGGTCCAACTTGCCCATGCTGACCAAATACCCTAAACTAATCTAGTCCCATTTGCCAGCACTTGGCCCATATCCCTCTAAACCCTTCCTATTGATATACCCATCCAGATGCCTTTTGAATGTTGCAATTGTACTAGCCGCCACCATTTCCTCTGGCAGCTTATTCCATCCATGCAACACCCTCTGCATGAAAAAGTTGCCTCTTAGTTCTCTTTTAAATCTTTCCCATCTCACCTTAGTTTTGGTCTCCCCTACGCTAGGAAAAAGACCTTGGCTGTTCATCCGATCCATGCCCTTCAAGATTTTATAAACCTGTATAAGGTCACCCCTCAGCCTCTGACGCTCCAGGGAAAAAAGTCCCAGCCTGTTCAGCCTCTCCCTATATCTCAGACCCTCTAACCCTGGTAACATTCTTTTAATTTTTTTCTGAACCCCTCAAGTTTAACAACGTCTTTCCTGTAGCAGGGAGGAATATTCCAAAAGTGGCCCAAATAATGTCCTGTACAGCTGCAACATGACATCCCAACTCCTTTACTCAATGTACTGACCAATAAAGGCAAGTACCTCTCAGGTATGGTGATCAATTGTTTCATGTCAAACTTGGAGATCTGAATTCTGGTGATTAAAAATCTTGTCAAAAATGTAAGCATAAAAGTGCATCAGAAAGGAGGAGGGAGACAGACAAGGGAGTGTTAGGGATGGAATTCCAGATCTTAGATCCCAGACAGCTGGAGACACGGACATCACGGGGGAGTGATTAACGTCAGCAAAATGCTGAAGACTGATATCTTCTCTGAGGGCTGGAGAATGTTACAGAGCTAGGGAGAGATGAAGTGATGGAGAAATTTGAACATGATGATGAGAATGTTAACATCGAGGAACTGTAGGACAGGGGAGCAATGTAAGTTTGCAAAGACTCATTGAACTCTGAAGGGAACACTCAGTTGAATCACAATCCCAGCTCCCCCCTCATCAAACCCGCCCCCTCCCCTCCCCAAATTGAACACCATGTTTCTGGTATCACTGTCACTTTAAGAATCAATACTGCAGCCAGTATTTAGCTCCACATCCTGTCTGCAGCGAGATTTCATTAACATCTTACAGATGTGGAAATTGAACTATGAAGCTGCCTGTGAAAAATAAATAACAGGACAGGAGCCCCAGAACAACTCAGCATCAAAGAAAGGGGGTTGGAACATCAGTATTTCAAACTCCCACTGCCTCTCTGTCTCTATTAGGCAGGATAACAGGGAACTGTAAACAGCTAAAACTTCATTCTGCCAGGAAAGTAGCGAGTGTTTCTTTCAGAGAAACTGCAGCCATCTGAGAAGGTGGTCTCTCTATTAACAAGAACATTTTTTTCAGGTAATATTTCTGCTCATCAAATGAGCTATATCCAAATATGAGGTCCATGTTCTGTCTGTGTATCTGATGATGTGCATTGTGTGTGTGACTCTGATTATGTGTATACCTGACTGTGTGTGTTATGTATGTGTATATCTGACTGTGAGAGTGTTATGTGTATGTGTATCTGACTATGAGTGTATTGTGTGTATATATCTAATGTGTATGTTGTGTTTACATATCTGGTGGTGTGTGTATCTGACAGTGTGTGTATATCTGACAGTGTGTGTATATCTGATGAATGTGTGTCAGGTTTGTTGCTTGAGGTGATTTCAGAAAATTAAACTTTTTTTCAAACTTCAGCTTGAGTCAGCAATTGAGACAATCTGTCTTGATTCTTCTGGGCTTGCTATTTTTCAATATTCTGTGTATCTCAGTGTCCAAGTGCACACAGCCAGTGAAAGGGAATGATTCACTGCCTGGTCTGTGTGCGTGTCCCAGCGTTAGCTCCTGTTTCTGTACACATAGTAAAAGGGAACACTGAAACACACAAAGGCTGTGAGTTCAAGTGGGAAGCCAGCCAGAAACTGCAATGGGTTAGGAATAGTTGGGACTTTGGTGATGAAAAATGAGATTATGGAAATTCTAACTGATCTCACTCTTAGGTTACCATGAGGTTCCTGTGGATCTTGCACTTTGTTCTGGGAGTCTACATGGTGAAGGCTGGAGATTATACGTTAGAGACTAATGTTCCAGATCCTCTCTTCCCCATGGTTTTGAACAACACGCTCATGCCTGAGAATGCAGCTGGATTGGGAATCCTGGAGCTCTCAAGTGTGTGTGAGATTACAGTGCTGACCAGCTCCATAACCATCCCCAGTGAGCAGGAAGCTATTCGCTCCCTGATTCAGGAGGATCTCAATCCCGTCAAGAATCTCCTGAACGGCAGCAGTTCTATTCTGGAGAGCTTGGCAACTGCAGTTAAAGAAGAGACTGGGAAAGTGAGCTACCAATCGTTGATCACCACCACAGTCCTGGACATTAAACAACAGAATGAGCTATCCAATAACATCATGACAGAAATCTTCCAAGCCCTTGACTCAGAACCAACGTCAAATATCCATGTGAAAAAGTAAGTACTGAGCTGCATATATGAAGGTTTGGAAAAGTTTAGCCTTTACCACTGAAATGTTATAGCTACAGACATTACAAGTTGGGAATGAACTGGAACAGACTGCCTTGGATCTGCCCCAACATGTAATAAGATCACAACTGATCTGATTGTGGGCTTAACTCCAGCAAATACAAAGGGGTGGGGCACCAGGGACATGTGAAAGAAACCTTCCAATTGAAGCAGAGTAATGCAGATGCTGGGCATAAGTACTTTGCAAATGGGAGCTCAGAAAAAGAGTCATATTCAACTGGAAACATTAGCTGTTTCTCTCTTCCATCGATGCCGCCAGATGCACTGGGTTTCTCCAGCAACTTCTGTGTTTGTTTAGAACCAGAAACCTTTCTTTCTGTGGCACATAGTTACTCATTAAATACCCACTGAGCAGGGACAGCATGGAGTTAGATACAGAGCAAAGCTTCCTCTACATTGTCCCCATCAAATACTCCCAGGATAGGAAGCACACAAGGTATAGCTGCCCCAATATTGGCCCCATCAAACACTTTCAGGAAAGGGACAGCATGGGTTTAGATACAGAGTAAAGTTCACTCTACACTGTCCTCCCATCAAACACTCCCAGCACAGGGACCACCCAGAGTTAGATACAGAGTAAAGCTTCCTCTACACTGACTTCATCAAACACATCCAGGATAGGGACAGCACAGCATTAAGTACAGGGTAAAACTTGCTCTACACTATCCCCATCAAACACTCTCAGTATCGGGATAGCACAGGTTAGATACAGAGTAAAGCGGTCTCATCACTATCCCCATCAAAACACTCCGAGGACAGGGACAGCACAGAGTTAGATACAGGGTAAAGCTTCTTCTGCACATTATTATGTGTGAATAATATATTTCCTTGAGTTGGTTTTTTTGTAGTAGCAGGATTGGTGGATCTCGACAGGTTGTTTTCAGGTTGATCCTCTATCAGTAATGTCCTCTCCTTTGTTAGGTTCAAGGAGAAGGTTTGGAAGATGGACACGATGCTGCAGGCCATCCATCTCCTTGCCAGCCAGGTCGAGGAGCTGTCAGACACTCTTTCAACAGAACTGAGCCAACATATGGGCAAGTCTCACACAATGGAGTCTATCCAATACCAGAACTGAGAGGCAGCTGGCAGGCTGCTTGTTAGACACCACATCTCACTAGCAATCAGCTCACGTCTGTGATGCTCAGATTCATTTTCTTGACGAGATTCCAGCATTAGCAGAAATGGTCAAAACATGAGCTAAAAACACCAGCCACTATTTCCCAAGTGCAATGCTCTCTAGCCTGACAAATCTTTGCTACTCTCTCTCTATTGGTCTAAGTTCTGTTCGAATATATTCACTGTATACTTTCAGTTGGTGGCCCAGTGTATTACCAACACATCAACAACTGCCTGCACCCATTTTAAGTTTCCCAGTCTTGCCATATAAAGGGTCATGTTTCCAAACAGCCTGCTAATGATATTAAAACCTGCTCACTATTCACTTACTGCATATGTTCAAACTCATATGAAGTTGTAACATTTTAATAAATGATGAGAAATGGTCTTTGCTGCATTCTGGGATGTGGTCACCTGGTAAAAATTCCCTCACTGGGACTCTTCAGTGTTTCAAGGGTCAGATGGTCCCTCGGTTCTCCCAGTGCTGCTCTGGTCTATTTTCTCAAGAAGGACTTTGTACAAGGGAGTCTTTGATCTTTACTCGATACCACCCCACTTCGTGACGATCAGGACCCCCACATCCCGAGTGCAGTTGATCCAGAATTTCTCTAAATTGAAACTTGTGTTTAAAAAGATTACATCCCAAAATGATATCGCCATCACACGAGTCAGCAAATGTTTCAGGGCAGAGGTTTAGAGGATGTGGTATATTTGAACTTACATGTAGACCTAATAAACAGACTTGTCTGAAAAAATAAGGAATTTCATGAATATGCTTGGGAAAGTTTTTGGCAACAATATGTCACAGAACCTACATATTAAATTTAATGATGAGATGAAGTTAGTTAAGAACCTAAGAATGTGTGAATAATTACTGAACAATGATCATAATGAGGTCATGTTTAATGTAATATTTAAAATGGAAAGATGCTAGATGCTCAGACGCTAGCTCGCTCTGTATCGATTGTCACGGGGTTAGTCAGGTGGACATCATGGAATGAAAGGTCTCTGAATGGAGCTGTTAATCTGGTCCATTCAGGGAGCCCTGGCTGACCCGTATGAACAGGAGTGTCAGGGCTTCTGCAGTATTAAGAACTCTGCACGTGTAAATGAAGAGTGACTTGCTGACAGGATAATGGCCTTTCTAAGAGTTATTTCAACTTCAATCTGTAAACTGAGCAAATCAGTCAATGGGGAACGAAGAGCGTGAGGTGTTCAAAAAGGACTTTATGGATGGAGAAGCAAGTTATACCCCATGGGCCAGCTTACTTACAAAGAAACAGTTTATGGATGACTAATGTGTTACGAGGCAACAGAAGAATAAAAGAAGCTTTCAAATTTGTAACCAATAACATAAATCCTGATGATTCAGAGGTTAACAAAAATTCTAAGGTTGCAGAAGAATGAAAAGGTTACATTAGTAGTTGCCAAGAATTGTTCCATGACTGTATGATTAACCCCGGACAGTCCCTTTCACTTGCATCGTATTGATCTCAGGAATATTGTGTTACAACCTTCAGAAAAAGTTGGCAAAACAAATGATACCAACCATACAACATGATTAGATTAGGAATGATTAGATTCTCTACAGTGTGGAAACAGGCCCTTTGGCCCAACAAGTCCGCACCGACTCTCCCAAGAGTAACCCACCCAGACCCATTTCCCTCTGACTAATGTACTCAACACTATGGGCAATTTAGCATGGCCAATTCACCTGCACATCTTTGGACTGTGGGAGGAAACCGGAGCACACGGAGGAAACCCACACAGACACAGGGAGGATGTGCAAACTCCACACAGTCAGTCACCTGAGGCTGGAATCGAACCTGGGACCTTGGTACTGTGAGGAAACAGAGCTAACCACTGAGCAGCAATTTAAAGACATTTACAAACATTATTAAAATCAACACAAACATTTTAAATTATTATATTAGGGTGAAAAAGATTGGCGACTTGGCATGAAAACCAATGGAAATAGAAATGAGTAAATGACAATCTAGTTGAATGGTGATTCTGTGCCAGAGTTTAAAGGAGGTCAACAGGCCAGATAGCCCTTGGAAAACCCCACTGTTGGATCAAGGATAGAGCTAAAATGAACAAAAGCAAAAAGACAGGTCTGAAGAAAATAATGACCCTAAAATTAGAACAAATTCCCCAATACCAGATGGTTTCCTTCCAGGATTTTAAAGGATGAGAACATTGCAGGAACCCTAACAATAATTTTCCAAAGAATACCCTGAAATAGTAAGTATTTCTTTAGAACATGGAATTGCATGACAGGATCCAGGGATAAACCAGTGAGCCTTCTATCTTGTTACAACACAGAGTAAACCCTCCTGCTAACTTAAATCAGCAACACAGAAAGGATTAATCCCATGCAGTAATCTGTGAACATTCGAGAGGCCAAGAAGTATTTTTAGTAAAAAGTAACAACTTTATTTTTTAACTTATAACAGAGAATGATTAACTGACAACTATTTACAACTCCTTCCTCTAACCTATCGTTTACCTTCCCCTTCTACAATACTAGTCCGATAAGACCAGTGATTAAGATTTATGAAACAAAATTTCTTATCTCAAAACCAGGCAGCTTTTAGTTCTTCTCTGTATTAGATTAGGTTCCCCTACAGTGTGGAAACAGGCCCATTGGCCCAAAAAGTCCATACCAATCCTCCGAAGAGTAACTCACGTAGACATATTTCCCTCTGACTAATGCATCTAAAACTATAGGCAATTTCTCATGGCCAATTTACCTGACATACACATCTTTGGACTGTGGGAAAAAAAACCAGAGCAAACCCACACAGACACAGGGAGAATGTGCAAACTCCACACAGACAGTTGCCTGAGACTGGAATTGGACCTGGTTCCCTAGCGCTGTAAGGCAGCAGTGCTAACCATTGAGCCATTGTGCTGTCCCTGGTATTCTGGTCTTCTTTTCTTCTTAGGGATTTCTGCTTCACAGGTCACTGTTCAATATATGTACCTTTAAGAGAGCTATTTTCTGGGCAGCCTCTACATGCTGGCTTGGCAGTTCTCCTCCCAATTGTTCAATTTTCCCTGGTCTTATACCCCCAAAGCATCATTGGCTTTTAAGATTGTCAATATACTGAATTCAAACTTGATTGGGGGTATAATTTAAACTGATTGGCTGAATTCAAATTTGTTTTTATCTCATAGCAACTGTGCCAGTGCTATTTGTTCTGAACTAAATGTTACATCGTAAAGTCTCTAGCACTCAGTGTGCTTGCCAAGCCCTTCACTCTCTTAAAGGTATAATACACTATCATAACACCTCTCCCTCAAGAAAAAAAGTGAACTATCACAATGAAAAGATGGCTTCTCTTTTTCTTCATTTTTAAACATATTACCCTAACATACAGAAAGTTTAATATAAGTTCACCTTAACTTCTCCCCATATACATATGTAAATATATTTTAAAAATTAAATAAATACAAATCTCATCTAAACTTTATCAGTTAAATCCGTGATAATACATCTGCGATTATATTCTTATGACCCGCAACATGTATGATTTTTAAGTTAGAAGTCTGTAACATGTGACTCCAATGAAATAGTCTCATATTCTTGTCTTTACAGTGTTCTAAGAATGTAAGTGGATGGTGATCCGTGTACACAACCGTCTCTGACAAACTGTTCATGACATACATGTTAAAATGTTGTAAGGCCAGTACCACACTCAATAGTTCCTTTTTGATTGTGGAGTATTTCCCCTGGTGGATGTTAAATTTATTTGAAAAGTAACTGGCAGTTCAATCCCATCCTCATCTTCCTGAGCAGTACAGCTCCAACTCTGATGTCACTAGCATTGATGGCCACTTGAAAATGCTTTGAAACGTTTGGTGTAGCTAAAACTGGTGCAAGGGCAAATATTGTTTTCATATGGTCAAAGATCTCCCAGCATTATTCTGTCCACCAAAACTTTGTGTTCTTCTTCAGCCAATCAGTTAATAGTGCCATGACACTGCTGAAACTTGGAACAAGCTTTTTGATAGAATCCACTTAGGCTCAAGAATGGAAGCACCTCTTTCCTCAGGTTAGTCATGGAAATTCCTCAATCGCCTTCATTTTTACATTCCATGGGGTCAACCTTCCATGACCGATGTTATGTCCCAAGAACATCACCTCTGCTTTCTCAAATTCAGTTTTATTTAAGTTCATCACCAGTTTTGCTTCTCATAGTTGTTCAAAGAGCTCTGCCAACTGTACCATGTGATCTTTCCAGGCCTTACTAAAGATCACTACATCGTCCAAATAGACTGCACAGTTTGTTAACACAGCCACAACTCTGTTCATGAGGCTTTGGAAGGTGGTGGGTGCGTTCTTCATTCCAAACTGATATACCCCATTTGGGGTTACAAACGCAGAAATGTTTTTTGCTGTCTCTGATAAAGGTACCTGCCTGTAACCACGCTTTCAGTCCAACTTGGTGATATAACTGGCTTGTCTAATTTTCTCGATACAGTCCTCCAATCTAGGAATTCAATACGAATCTGATTTTGTAACGGTGTTGACCTTCCAGTAATCTATGCAGAATTGCTGAGTCCCGTTCGGTTTGGGAACTAAGACGATCCGCGAACTCCACTCGCTCTGGCTTGGCTCAATGACATCCTCGTTGAGCATGGCCTCCACCTCCATCTGGACCTGTCTGGCTTTGAGAGGATTAAGTCAATAGGGGTGCTGTTTATTGGAGCAGTATTCCCCACATCTACTTCATGTATTTAGCGTGTATGACATGTATGGCAAAAGTTAACCACATCCATGTGCATTCCAGGCGAATAAACACTTTTCTGCACCTTAGCCTGAGTTTTTCGTACCCCTGGGTGACCTCCTTCTGGGAATTTGTGTGGTTCCCGAAACACTCCCTGTCAGTTTGCTACCGGCAAAACAGTCTGTGCACTGTGGACCATTTCTCCTCTGCACTAACCTACCATGGCCTCCATTTTTGCCTTAGGATTCCATCTTTCAGATAATAACCTTCTGGGATATTCTCGGCCTCTTTTTTGGAGTACACATCCACATATATCTTTTATCATCCTGTTTTGTTGTTGAAAGTCTATTCGTCTTTCAGGACCATGCACTTCTGTCTGACCCTCCACCTGTTCAGAATTTTCCTGCATCATTATGTCAGACAGGGTACCCACTGACTGAACCTCAACTCCTTCATCTTTCTCTTTAGTTTTCGCTTCGTGCTGTGAATTATGATGGTGGGATTTGGTTACCATACAGTCTGGGAAAATGCCAGGATATTTCTATTTTAACTCCTCAGTTTCTTGGTCTTCCTTGGGCTTCTTCACAACAAGAGGTGTTACTTGGATCCTGCCAAATCATTCCCAAGAACAAACTGAATTCCTGGATCTGACAATCTGTCAATCATTCCCACTGAAACTTCCCTAGTCTTGAGTTGGGAATCCAACCTGATCTTGCATAGGGGAACACTACATTTCTATCCATCTATCCTACAAATGATCACATTCTCAGATAACAAATCAGAAAGAGTGTAAATTTGTTCATCCCTTACTATCAGTGACTGGTTAGATCCTGTATCTCTTAAGATTATAACTTCTTGCCCTTCTCCCCCTGTTCTTTCTGAGTAAACTTTCCCCACAGAGGTGAATTCTTTGTAGAGTCATAGAGATGTACAGTATGGAAACAGACCCTTCAGTCCAACTTGTCCATGCCGACCAGATATCCCAAACCAATCTAGTCCCACCTGTCAGCACTCGACCCAAATCCCTCTAAACCCTTCCTATTCATGTACCCATCCAAATGCCCTTTAAATGTTGCAATTGTACTAGCTTCCACCACTTCCTCTGGCAGCTCATTCCATACATGTACCACCCTCTGCATGAAAAAGTTGCCCCTTAGGTCTCTTTTATATCTTTCCCCTCTCACCCTAAAACTATGCCCTCTAGCTCTGGACTCCCCCATCTCAGGGAAAAGATTTTGTCTATTTATCCTATCCATGCTCCTCATGATTTTATAAACCTGTATAAGGTCACCCCTCAGCTTCCTCTGCTCCAGGGAAAACAGCCATAGCCTATTCAACCTCTCCCTGTAGCTCAAATTCTCCAACCCTGGCAACATCCTTGTAAATCTTTTCTGAACCCTTTCAAGTTTCACAACATCTTTCCGCTAGGATCAGGTACTAACTCCATACCCAGCCCCTGCCTAGGCTGGGCCAGTCTCCTGCAGCTCCTCAACTCTTCATGGGGTATCCTTTATTACCTTCACGAATGCAACTGGCTTAGCTTCTTTTACCACATTTTTTCCCACAGCACCTTTCTTTAATGACCAGCACTGTGACTTTACGTGTCCCACTTTGTCACAGTGGAAACAACTTGATGCCTTTCATCTCCTTTCCACTCTCTCAAGCTTCTTTTTATCCTGTGGTAAAATCTTACCTGTGCTCCCTACTTTTGCTTTCATTGTGTAGGAACTTCCCTTCTCCCAACTTCTATTCCTCACAGGACGAAATTCTGGCTGGAAACTTGTCTTACGCACCAACATGTACTCATCTGCTAATTCTGTTACCCTTCTCACTTCCTGAACTTTCTGTTCCTCGACGTGAATCCTTACCATCCCTCAAAGTGAGTTTTTAAACTCCTCCAGCAGAATAATCACTGCTCAAATCTCAAAGGTCCTATCTATTTTCAAAACACGCAGCCATTGATCAAAATGACTATGTTTAATTCTTTCGAACTCAGCATAATTCTGACCTGGTTCCTTCTTTGTGTTTCTGAACCGCTGTCTATGCTTCTGTACTAATTCATAACCACTTAAAATAGCCTGCTTAACCTCTTCATAATCTCTTGACACCTCATCTGACAGTGCGGCAAATACCTCACTAGCTCTGCCCACCAGCTTAGTCTGAACTAGCATTACCCATAAATCCTTGGACCACTCCATCTGCCTAGCCAATTTTTCAAATGAAATAAAGAAGGCTTCAACATCTTTCTCATCAAAATGTGACAGAGTTTTGAAATATTTGTGTATATCATTATCTTCTCTTTTAATCTCTATTCTGTTAACTTGACTTTGCTGACTAAGTTGCAACCTCTCAAGTTCAAATTCTCTCTTGCTTTCTTTCTCTTCTCTCTCTCTTTCTCTCTCCCTTTCTTCTCTCTCTCTTTGCTCAGCTACGAACCTTCTCTCTCTGGTTTTCCTCTCTCTTCACGCTCTTTCTCTCTCCCTTTGTTTATCTTCTAACTCTATTTTTCTCAATTGTAATTCAAGTTTTTCTACCATGACTGCACTTGTCTGTTTCCCTGACACACCTAAGGGTTTGAGTAACTCCCTTACAATTTCAGCTTTACTTTTGTCTTTGGTTAAATCCAAATCTAATTTCTTTGCTAATACTAAAAGTATGGCCTTTTTATTTCCTTCTAAACTTTCTTGGAAAATTTGAGAATCATCTTCAAATCTCAGAACCTTTTTAGCAATTTTAAGAGCCATTTCATTCACTTTTAATTTCATCAACCACAAGTCACCAAAAGTAAAACAATTGTCTCACCTAGGACACTGGGATTTTTCTGCTGGGATTTTTCATACCTCCAAATCTATTCAAATCTGTCTAAACCAGTTCAAATCACAGACTCAAGCCCCTAAACTATAATACAATGTGGTAAACTCTCCTGCTAATTTAAACCAGCAATGCAGAAAAGATTTATCCCATGCAGTAATCTGTGAAAATTTGAGAGACCAAGAACTATTTTTTGTAAAAATTAATAACTTTGTTTCTTAAAACATAATAAAGAATGACTAACAACTATTTACAACTCCTTCCTCTAACCTATCTTTTACCTTCCCCTTCGACAATGCTAGTCCCATAAAACCCCTGATTAAGGTTTATAAAACAAAACTTCGTATCTCAAAACCAGGCTTCTTTGGTTCTTCTTTGGTTCTTCTCTGTATTGTGGTCTTCTTTTCTTCATCTTTGGGATTTCTGTTTCACAGGTCACTGATTGATACTGATTGTACCTTTAAGAGAACTATTTTCCGGACAGTCTGTATATGCTGGCTTGGCAGTTCTCCTCCCAATTGTTCAATTTTCCTTGGTCTTATACCTCCAAAACATCGGATTGTGTCATTGGCTTTTAAGATTGTCAAGATACTCAATTCAAACTTGATTGGAGGTTGGAATTTTTGGGGTATCATTTAAACTGGTTGACCAAATTTGAATTTGTTTTAGTCTCATAGCAACTGAGCCAGTGCTATCTGTTCTGAACTGAATGTTACATCACAAAGTCTCCAGCACTTGGTGTGCTTGCCAAGTCATTCACTCTCTTAAAGGTACAGTACACTTCTACACCTTCATAACAATCTGCTATTGAGGAGTTCCTGGATCTGTAACGATGACAGGCTAACTGAACAAATTGTAAAGGTACAGCTGGTCAGAGGGGCACGACATTGATATGTGTGTGATAAATCTGATGGAATTGTTTTGAAAGCTAGGGCTTTCGCCATGGAGCTAATTTATATGTAAGTCCATTAGGAACTGAATAAGATACCTTATCAGACACTGTTAGCTAAAATTGAAGCCCCAGGAATTGAAATTAAATATTGACCTCATTTGAAAATTGGAGAGGCCTAGCCTTATGGGGATGGGATGAGTAAAAAGCTTTGAAGTGTCAGATTAGCCATGATAGTATTGAATTGGAGGGCAGGTTCGATGGGCTGAATTGCCTACACCTATTGTGATGGACAGGCACAAGACAGTCGGTGTAATGGACAAGTGATCCAATTGTCAATAGATGATTAGTGTTACTCTGCAAGGATCTGTGGTGAGATCATGACCACTCACTGCTTCTTTTCATTGTTCCTTCATGTGTGTCACTAGCAAGGCCAGAGGTTGTTGAACACCCCAAATTGTCCTTGAACTGTGTGGCTTGTTCAACCACTTCAGAAGCAAGTTATGATTCAATACATTGCTGTGGGTCTGGAGTCACATGTCAGTTAGACCAGTTAAAGATGATCGATTTCCTTCCTGAAAGGGCATTAGTGAACCAAATGAGGTTTTACAACAATTGATGATATGCTTCATAGTCACAATCATCACTTTTTCAAGTAGCCTGTAAAACATTTACATAGCATCCCTGTGTGCCATCTGATAGTGGTCAACTCTCTGTATCACATGATCTTGTGCAAGTAACTGCTATCCACGTGGGCATGATAACCTGTGCAGTGCAGCTGGCTTTGCAGGAGGATCACTTCAATGCCAGTGATGGTAGCAGTTTCCAGGGTGTCAATGTTTACCCTGGAGTCTTGCTGGTCAATCTGAAGGGTGACACAATGACAATACTGACAAAAAACTTCCAGAATGTGAACATGCCAGAGTATAGGACTCAGGACTGACAACCTTGCAGATAGGTGCTGAAGACTTTGTATGCTTTGAATAGTAGGTTAATTGACAGCTCACATGATGAGAGAAAAAGTCATACACAGGTTATTCTGATATAACACAGCATCTGCTCCTCTGTGACTGCATGCTGTCAAAAATCACACTATGGAAAACCCAATTGAAAATTGCGCTGTAGAAGATCACTATAGAATATCGTTATACTCATTCAGTAGAAAGTTTGCATTATTCAAAAATCATCCACAATTCATCAATTGTGTTATCGCCAATTCGCGTTGCTGAAACATGCATTATACCCGAACAATCTGTATCCAAGTCTGATTTGATTTGTTTTGATTTATTATTATCACATGTACCGAGATGCAGTAAAAAATATTGTCTTGCATACTAACCAGATCATACCTAACATAAGCACATCAGGGTAATAGAACAGAATGCAGAATATAGTGGGAGGTCTTATGAGGAAAGGCTGAGAGACTTGATGCTGTTTTCGTTAGAGAGAAGAAGGTTGAGAGGTGACATAATTGAGACTTATAAGATAATCAGAGGGTTAGATAGGTTGGACAGTAAGAACCTTTTTTCTTTGGATAGCTATCACAAGGGGACATAGCTTTAAATTGAGGGGTGATAGATATAGGATAGATGTCCGAGGTAGTTTCTTTACTCAGAGACTAGGCACATGGAACACACTGACTGCAATGGTAGTAAACTCACCAACTTTAAGAGCATTTAAATGGTCATTGGATAAACATATGGATGAAAATGGAATAGTGTAGGATAGATGGGTTTCAGATTGGTTCCATAGGTTGGTGCAACATCGAGGGCTGAAGGGCCTACACTGCATTGTAATGTTCTATGTTCAGTGTAAATGTCCAGGATAGCCAATGACCCTCACCTGGGCCAGCATCACATGATACACCTGTGCAGAAAATCAAATCACCAGCAGGTAACCAGATCCTGCCACACTGCAGTGTTAGATAAGCCTCTTATCCAGGGCATTTGGCGTACCTTCTGATTGGCAAGCCTCACTGCTGGTCTGGCCAGGTTCCTTCTCGTGCAGGGGGGCAATGGTAAACCAGATGGATAGCCCAGTAGTGCAGGAGAGCAGTGGGGAACCAGAGGGAGGAGATGGCACTGCATCAGGTGCTGGGCAGTACAGCTCATGACTGTCCGGATCATTGTGCTCCCTAACTATGGGATTATTTCAGACTGCACAAGGTGACATGAGTGAGGCACTACAGTCTGTGTGAGAATCCGCTGTGATATCACTGAGGCCTCCATTAGCCAGTGTTCCAATATCTAAAATAAGATGTGAGGTGGGTGTAATCCTTCATTAAATAGAACTAAAGCCTCAGGAGAGGGTGCAATCCTTGTCCCATATCAATGCAGCATATACTTTTATATTCTCAATGACAACATACGTTAATATTGAGTTATAGAGCTTTTACCTTGGGGAAAGAGGCCCTTCAGCCCATAGTGTCTGCTTCAGTCATCAACCATCCATCCAGCACTTGACTTGTAATCTTGTATGCTGTGATATTTCAAGTGCTCATCTGAATGATTCTTAAATGTCTTGAGGGTTCCTGCTCCAATCACCCTTCCATCGTTTCAGATACCCACAATTCTCTTAGTGAAAGAATCTTTCCTCAAATTCCCTCTGAACCCCCTTAAATCTCTGTGCCCTGCTTTTTGAGCCTTCTGCTTTGAGGAAAAATGTCTCCCAATCTTCTCTAGCCATGTGAACAGTGCAAGCTGGGTCAGTTATTGCAGACCAGCATTTATTGCCCATCCCTAGTTGCCCCTTGAGAAGGTGGGGGTGAGCTGCCTTCTTGAACTACTGCAGTCCATGTGCTATGGATAGACCTACAAGCTCATTGGAAAGGGAATTCCAGGATTTTGAGCCAGTGACACTAAAGGAACAGCGATCGATTTCAGTTCCGACTCTCTGAACAGTAAATGCATGTATCCTGATTTGCAGGATTCTTGGAGAGCAGGTGATGTAGCAGCACTACAGCTGAGTTATTCCTTCCAATGACCAATACTCCCACAGCCTTTGTCACCACCGTCAACACCATCACTTGCTTTCCTTCCTTCAGGGTCACCTTATCCTTACGTCAAAATGAATGTTGACACAAGCCCCAAATTCTGAAGGAAAGGTAAATGGAAAGAACTCAATTCTTCAGTATTCTGTTTGAGAAACACTATTGTCAAGCCCATAAGAAACACGAGAATGAGGAGCAGGAATGGGCCATTTGGCTCCTCAAGTCTGCTCGGTCGTTGGGCATGATCATAGCTGATCTGATTGTTACTTTGACTGCACTTTCCTATCTGCCCTCCACACCCCTTCACTTCCCTGTCCCTTATAAATCTGTCCAACTGCCTCAAATTGATCGACTGACCCAGACTGCACTGCTCACATGGCTGGACAGTACCACAAGCTAATGAACCTCCGTAATTATAACATTCCTCCTCATCTGCGTGCAAGTGGGAGACCCTTAACTTTTAAAAAAGGTTTCCTCCAGTTCTAGATTGCCCCACATCAAGAGATATTCTCCTCACACCTGCCCTGTAAAGTCTCCTTACAGCCTATCTTGTCTTTCCTTTGTCCAATCCTGTGAGTGTTTCCTCAGTGTGTGTGTGTGTGTGTGTGTGTGTGTGTGTGTGTGAGTGTGAGTGTGTGTGTGTGTGTGTGTGTGTGAGTGTGTGTGTGTGTGTGTGTGTACATGTGTGTGTGTACAAGTGTGCGTGCGAGTGGGTGTTTGCTGTGATGGCCATTGGAAGGTGACTGATGAAAGCAGCTGTAGTTTCTCGTGCAGAGACTGTGGGCTGGGTCAGAGATCAGGAGGACGAAGCAAATGAGCTCTGAGGCAGTGCGTCTCCCAGAGCTTCCAGTTTTGATTATTTCAATTCTTCTCCCACCCTTGTGCAATCTCTCTGCTGTAATACAGGTAGGCACAGCCTTCTCAGAGAGTGGTCTTTTGTCCTGGGTTATATGTGACCTTGTCATGCAAGAGGGTGTGGTAGTGAGAGCCTTGTTTTTAAAGAACAGGTGTGATTGTCATGGTGGAATAGCTGATGAACAGTTTGCACAATGTAAGGTGGGTAATAAGGTGTGAGGGGGTGAATGTGTAGTGTAATGCAGTAATTACAGACAAATGAGCTGTTGAGTAGTGAGACATAAAGTAATAGAGTCATAAAACACGGAAACTGATCCTTCGGTCCAACAACTCCATGCCAAACACAATCCCAAACTAAACTAGCTCCACCTGCTTATGCTTGGCCCATAGCCCTTCAAACCTTTCCTATTCATGTACTTATCTAAGTCTGTTTTCAACATTGGAACTGTTCTCACATCCACCACTTCCTCAGGAATTTCATTCCACATACGAACCCACCCTTTCTGTGTAAGCCATTTGTCCCTCTGAACAGTCCTGTGAGATCATTGAACTCTTTCCTGAATTGCAGCTATATTCTCAGGCTCAGTCCAAAGCGATGACTTCCTCGGTGGCCTTTTCCCACAGGAAATGCAGGTAGCCAATAGAAGGCTGGCTGAAATGGATGCTTGGGGCAGGATATTCTGAGCAGCTTTACTGATCATCAGCCTGAGCCCAGGCCTTCTTTCTGGAACTTTTGCAAGCCCCTTGTCCAAGGTTCTTTCCAATTTGTTGAATCTGTCAGAACTGCCAGGTCATTTTAATAAGGGTCCAGCACAGATTCAATGTGAATCTTGAATCCATATCAACAAACGTTGGAACCCATCCCCTGATAACTCTGGTGCAGTGTGGTCAAATTTCTGGAGCCGGGATATCTATTCAGGTATTTAGAACAGAGGTTGATGCATTTGGGATTTGTGAGTCACAATGTATTTCAGCTTGAGGTGGCAGTGCGTTCAAAGAGTTGATTTCCTTCAATCCTTTCGGCAAACACATTATCACAGGCAGGATGGTGGCTCAGTGGTTAGCACTGCTGCCTTACAGTGCCAGGGACCTGGGTTTGACTCCACCCTCTGGTAAAAACAATGACTGCAGATGCTGGAAACCAGATTCTGGATGAGTGGTGCTGGAAGAGCACAGCAGTTCAGGCAGCATCCAAGGAGCTTCGAAATTGACGTTTCGGGCAAAAGCCCTTCATCAGGAATAAAGGCAGTGAGCCTGAAGCGTGGAGAGATAAGCTAGAGGAGGTTGGGGGTGGGGAGAAAGTAACATAGAGTAAATGACCTGGGAGTTGCAGTGGGAGATGGACTCCCTGAGATTCTTGTAGAGAGAGGAGGCTCACTGCCTTTATTCCTGATGAAGGGCTTTTGCCCGAAACATCGATTTCAAAGCTCCTTGGATGCTGCCTGAACTGCTGTGCTCTTCCAGCATCACTAATCCAGAATCTGGTTTCCAGCATCTGCAGTCATTGTTTTTACCTCATTGATTTTAACCCTACTGCGAATCCTCTTGCAAGGATGCCTGCCTTGAAGAAGTTTTCCTCCTCTCTCTACAAGAATCTCAGGGAGTCCCTCTCCCACTGCAATTCCCAGGTCATTTACTCTATGCTACTTTTTCCCCACCCCCACCCTCCTCTAGCTTATCTCTCCACGCTTCAGGCTCACTGCCTTTAGTCCTGATGAAGGGCTTTTGCCCGAAACATCGATTTCGAAGCTCCTTGGATGCTGCCTGAACTGCTGTGCTCTTCCAGCACCACTAATCCTGAATCCACCCTCTGGTGACTGTCTGTGGGGAGTTTGCACATTTTCTCTGTGTCTGTATGGGTTTCCTCTGGGTGCTCTGGTTTCCTCCCACAGTCCAAAGATGGGCAGGTTAGGTGGATTGGCCTTGCTAAATTGCCCATTGTTTCCAGGGATATGTATGTTAGGTTGATTTGCCATAGGAAATGTGTGAATACAGCGATTGGGTTGGGTCTGGGTAGGATGCTCTTTGGAGGGTCAGTGTGGACTCGATGGGCAGAATGTCCTGTTTTCGTACTGTCAGGATTCTATGATTTACCATTGAGCGTTCTTATGTTACACACCAGGATAGACACACCCAAGAATAAATCTGCACCAATCACAGGCAGGAAGCTGCTGGCCCAGAATGCAGTTCCTCATCACTATTCTCATGAATCAATGGGATAAGTGTCACTCCGGTGCTTCATGGCGGAGAGTTACTCTGGTGGAAACCTGGGATTATTCCTCCATTCTTCCTGGCTACAGATTTTGGGATAGAGGGCAGGGGACACCACTGAATGGAAAGAACAAGAAGGGGAATATTTTCTTCCCTTTTAACGGGGGTATTTTTCAGTCCACTTCGGTTCTGAAGAAATCATAACAGACCGAAAAAACGTTGATTTATTTCTTTCTCCACAGATACTGACAGACCTGCCGAGTTTCTCCGGCTTTCTTTGTTGTTTGAAATAACTACCACAGCAATCTCAATATTAGTAGTGAATATGGAAATGTTATAATTAATGGACTCTGTATATGGTCAAAAATCTGAGTGACAATCCTTTGGTTTTATCGCTGATGCTGCCAATTGAAAACAAAACCGATCCTGACTCTAGAAAAACCCTTGAGGTCACTCAATCAATTCTGCAGCCACCATCTGACACTGCACTTTCACTGAAGTTAGTAAAGAGCAAATAACTCAGAATCATTTCTTTAATCAATGCTTCCAGGCAGTAATGCTCACAGCACCAAACAATCACAAGCAACCACTATTAATAATATAATTTACAATCTACAATTGTCAACAATCCACTTCGTAATACTCTCCCATCAAATTCTCCCAGCACAGGGACAGCCCGGGGCTAGATATGGAGCAAACTTCTTCCACACTGTCCCCCATCAAACACTCCCAGGCACAGGTAGAGTAAAAAGTTTTATCCTTTGCATAGACTCTGGTTAGGCAGTACAGACGTTTAGCCAATCGGACGGAAACGTTTCGGATCCGGGTGTAATGTGAGGGGAACTGACTCCCGGCCGTGATATTTGCAGACTGCTCCGGGCTGAGATTCCTACAGTCACTCTCTCTCTCACACGCACACAGAGCTCACTGTCTCTGTCATACTGGCTTCTCTCTACAGGACCGTAGCTGGTGTTTGGATGAATGTGTGTCTGGGGCAGCTCTGCTTTCGCTGTGAGGCGGTTATGATTGTGGGGAAGCTGCAGTGATCCCCCCAGTCCGGATTGACTGTGTGAAACGGAGCAGGGAGAAGCTGGAGTTGCTGTGTGCTGAGACAGTGGGGTGTCTGCTCAGCTCAGAGTGTGGGACAGGCCAGGAAGCCAGCTCCTCTCCCCGCTCCGGCAAGCAGCCAGGACCCCAGTCCTTCTGGCAATTCCACCCTCCCCCGCCTCACAGTTCACCACAAACCGGCGGTGGCAGCGACCAGGAGCCGCTCTGCAATGAGACCATGCGGAACTGAACCGCTCTCTCTCTGGACCAGGAGCATCTAAGCCTGCAGAGCCAGGGTCAGTGTGTGCTCGTGGTAGTGAGTGTGGGTCAGTGTCTCACTGTGTGTTAGTGTTAGTGTGTGTGTGACAGTGTGTGCCCCAATCTTTTTATTGCAGTTTCTCACATTCTCACACGAATCTGAAATTGTTCGCCCAGTTTGCACTTTCCCTTTGTCAGTCTGTGTTTCTCCACCTCTCTGATCACTTTTACTTCAGTTTTTTTAAAAAAAGCTCCCTTCTCTGATTTTCACTATGTCTCTGACTACTCTATCTTATAATTATTTCTTTCTTCCCCAACCCTCTGTCTTTCATTTATATATTTCTCTGTTTCTCCATTTCATTATCTCTTCTTTCTCTTTCTGGTTTCATAATCTCAGCCCTTCCCCATCTCCATGGTCTATTTCTCCTGTCACTGTTTTATATCCAGAATTTAATTCTCTGATTTCCCTCTATTCCATTTTCTGGATCTCTCCATTAAATTTTCTGTTTCGGTTCATTTTTCTATTGACCTCTCTCTTCTCTTTCTTATTCCCCCAACTCGCATGCTCTTTTGGTCTCTGTCCTTCTCTCTCTGGTTGGTATAACTCCCCCCCTGTGTCAGACCAAAACAGTACTGATTTAATACAGGCAGTTTATTGAGATTTATCAAAGGAAATGGTGGTCAATTAGCTGGAGAACACAAGGGGAAAACAATATAAAGCAGAGGATGGCAGGAACAGTAGGACACAAACTCAGAAGAACAGAAGGATCTTGAGGGGCTTTTCCACAGATCCCTGAAGTTGGTAGGACAGGTTAATAGTGTCCTGAAGGTGGCATACGCTCTTCAAGCCTTTACCAGTTGTGATGTACCTTAGAAGTGCAGGGAGGTTACGTTGAAGCTGTATGCGACTTTGGTTAGACCACAACTGGAATACTGTGTGCAGTTCTCATCACTGCACTGCAGGAAGGGTGTGACACTCAACAAAAACTGAAAGAACTGTGGATGCTGGAAATCAGAAACAAAAACAGAAATTGTTGGAAAAACTCAGCAGGTCTGGCATTACCCATGGGGAAAACGCAGAGTTAACATTTCAGGCCCGATGACCCTTCTTCAGAAATGGAGTTCTGAAGAAGGCTCACTGGACTCAAAATGTTAACTCTGCTTTCTCTTCACAGATCATCCTACACCTGCTAAGCTTTTCCAGCAACTTGTGTTTTTGTATAGGAAGGATGGGATTGCACTGGAGGGGGTACAGAGGAGATCACCAGGATGTTGTCTGGGATGGAGCATTTCAATGAGGAAGATAAACTTAAGCTGTTTCCTTAGGAGCAGAGTTAGGTTAAGGGGGTTGGGGGGGGGGGGTACCTGACAGAGGTGTAGAAGATTATGAGGAGCATGGGCAGGGTGGATAAATAGCAGCTGTTCCCCTTAGCTGAAGGATCATTAACAAGGTGCTTATTTTTAATGTGAAAGGCAGGAGGTTTGGAGTGAACTTGAAGGAAGAAATTTTCACGCAGAGGGTGGTGGGAATCTGGATTGCACTGTGTGGAATTGTAGTTGAGGTGGGAAATGTCACTACCTTTAAAAAGCAATTGGACAAGCTCTTGAAATGTCACAACATTCAAATCTATGGATCAAGTGTTGGAAAGTGGGACTAATGTAGGTTTAGAGTGGTTTTTGTTGATGCAGACTTGATGGGCTGAAGGGTCTCTTCTGTACTATATGGTTCTTTGATTCTATGCTCCCAGTGGAGTCAATCAGCGGTGATTCATATGGGAGGGCCCACTGGTACCCTCGATGTACAGCTGTGATGTGATGTTGGATTTTTACCTGCTATAATCTGACTTAGCAATCAGGTTGACATAGGGGATGAGCTTGATGCTGGTTCAGTGCTGGAATAATTCAGTTGGGCAAGGGGAGGCCGGTGAGCCCCTTAATGAAAGGGCCAGGACGTAACAATTACATCCGTGACTCTAAAACCCTTCAAGACAGAATGGCATCATCTGATTATTCCAGGTGATTTCCACATCAATTTGCAAAGCTTTGTGCTGTCACCTCAATTATACATCGTCTCCTTTGAGCTGCCAAACTCCACTTTGAGTTGGTGTAAATAGTTACATTATTTATTGCCTGCTACAACCATTCCTTCGATGCACAATTCTGAGTCAGTTCTAGACTCTACTCCCTGTCCTCACAGCACTGACTACAGGAGAAGTCAACAGGAAAATTTCTCTCTGCTTGTCACTCTGTTTGCTTGTGAGGGAGGACTCTATCTTTCATTGTCATTACACCCTGTTCCCCTTGTTTGCATGGGTTTGCTCTCTCAGCAGTGCTGATCTATTTCCTCTTATTCACACCTACAATTAACACTTCTTCTGTACCTCAATCCCTTCTTTATCCCCATTAGCACTCTCTTTGTCATTTGCTCTGGGCACCCTCACTCACTTCATCTTTCACTTTGACAAATAGGATAAAAAAAAGTATCATATATCAAACATCTTCAGTTCCAAAGAAGGTTCATATTAGACACAAAACATTAACTCTCTTTCTTTCTCCACAAATGCTGCCAAAGCAGCTGAGCTTCTTCACCATTTCCCCTATTTTCATCTCTGTTCATTGATCTGTGTTTGTGGAGGTCCTCTCCATTCACCAACCAATCTTTATGAAGATTCACTGTTGACCATTCTGACAGTGTTTTAGTTTGCCTCTTTGTTTGTAACATGATGTCCTTGATTTTCTGATGGTGAGGTAATTGTTTCTGCAGTGTTGGAGGGAGTTGTGCACGGGGATCTGGTGGAATTACTGTTATAGCAGACTCTGAGGGAATTGTCTAGCAGCCTGAAGATTCCTATGGGAAATTCCTCCTTCTCTGGATTCTTCCAAAAGTTTCTGTTTAAACTGGAGAATTCTGAGAGTTCAACTGTAGGGAAGTAAAAAGCGACTCAGGAAAAGTTAGTCTACCAAAAACCTAGCCTATCTGCTGGGTAACTATTAAACTGAACCTCAAATTCCCATACACCCCAACATCTTTGCATCTAGCTGGATTCCTTGCACACCTTCGACTCTGATCCAGCACCTCCTCTGCATAATGCCTCCCAGTCACCAGACCCAACACCTCCTTCTCCCCAAGACCAGAACACTTTGAGAGTGGGAAACATCTCTACATGCCTGATCCTCCTCTCCCCAGCCTCCCACCACATTTCCTGTACCAGTTCTGAAGCAAGGTTTTGCATTGCTAAAGGAGCTGAAAATGTGTTGCATTTAGCATCGAAGGAACAGGAGAATCGACATTTCAGGCATAAACCCTTCTTCAGGAATGAGGAAAGTGTGCCCAGCAGGCTAAGGTAAAAGGTAGGGAGGAGGGACTTGGGGGAGGGGTGTTGGAAATGCGATAGGTGGAAGGAGGTCAAGGTGAGGGTGATAGGCCGGAGTGGGGTGGGGGCAGAGAGGTCAGGAAGAAGATTGTAGGTTAGGAAGGCGGTGCTGAGTTCAAGGGATTTGACTGAGACAAGGTGGGGGGGAGGGGAAATGAGGAAACTGGAGAAATCTGAGTTCATCCCTTGTGGTTGGAGGGTTCCTAGGCGGAAGATGAGTCTCTCTTCCTCCAACCATCGTGTTGCCATGGTCTGGCGATGGAGGAGTCCAAGGACCTGCATGTCCTTGGTGGAGTGGGAGGTGGAGTTGAAGTGTTGTGCTACGGAGTGGTTGGGTTGGTTGGTCCGGGTGTCCCAGAGGTGTTCTCTGAAATGTTCTGCAAGTAGGCAGCCTGTCTCCCCAATATAGAGGCCACATTGGGTGCAACGGATGCAATAGATGATGTGTGTGGAGATGCAGGTGAATTTGTGGCGGATATGGAAGTATCCCTTTGGGCCTTGGAGGGAAGTAAGGGGGGAGGTGTGAGCGCAAGTTTTGATTTCTTGCGGTTGCAGGGGAAGGTGCCGGGAGTGGAGGTTGGGTTGGTGGGGGGGTGTGAACCTGATGAGGGAGTCACGGAGGGAGTGGTCTTTTCGGAATGCTGATAGGGGAGGGTAGGGAAATATATCCCTGGTGGTGGGGTCCGTTTGGAGGTGGCGGAAATGACGGCGGGTGATACGCTGTACATGGAGGTTGGTGGGGTGGTAGGTGAGGACCAGTGGGTTTCTGTCCTGGTGGTGGTTGGAGGGCCGGGGCTCAAGGGCGGAGGAGTGGGAAGTGGAAGAGATGTGGTGGAGGGCATCGTCGACCATGTCTGGGGGGAAATTGCAGTCCTTGAAGAAGGATGCCATCTGGGTTGTACGGTTTTGGAACTGGTCCTCCTGGGAGCAGATGCGGCGGAGATGAAGGAATTGGGAATATGGGATGGTGTTTTTACAGGGGGCAGGATGGGAGGAGATGTAGTCTAGGTAGCTGTGGGAGTCAGTCGGTTTATAATAAATGTCCGTGTTGATTCGGTCGCCAGAGATAGAAATGGAAAGGTCTAGGAAGGGGAGGGAGGAGTCTGAGACGGTCCAGGTGAATTTGAGGTCGGGGTGGAAAGTGTTGGTAAAGTGGATGAACTGTTCAACCTTCTCATGGGAGCACGAGGCAGCGCCAATACAGTCATCTTCAACCTCCTCGTGGGAGCACGAGGCAGCACTGATACAGTCATCGAAGCAAGTCATTGCTAAAGGACCCCTGATCAGAAAATCCTCTCAGGAAAACATGGTGGTTCAGTGGTTAGCACTGCTGCTTCATGGCACTAGGGACTCAGGTTTGATTCCAGCCTCAGGTGACGGTCCGTGTGGAGTTTGCACATACTCTCCATTGCCTGCGAGGATTTCCTCAGGGTGCTCCAGTTTCCTCCCACAGTCCAAAGATGTGCAGGTTAGGGTGGATTGGCCAAGCTGAAACCAAGGATAGGATTGCGGTCTGGGTGGGATGTTATTTGGAGGGTTGGTGCAGACTTGATGAGCTGAATGGCCTCTTTTCACACTGTATGAAATGCAGAGCTCTTTCTTAATGTAAAACGATAAGACTGAAGTTGTAATCTAAATGTAACCTTGGGAAATCAAAGATGTTTGACACCCTCTAACAAGGAGACTTTCCAGGAAGCAAGGCTCACTCTGTTAAACAGTGCCCAGCAACAGAATAGTGAGTGTCACACAGGCTTCACAAAAGGATGGGTCATTTTACCAACTCCTGTTAGACTGGTGGAGAATTAACAAAGACACTTAAATCCTGGAATACACAGCCGAGCATTCTCCCTGTAATTGTATTTGTATTTTGTATTTTTGTAGGAAGAGTTGGGTTTTAATTCAAGTTTAATGACTGTGAATCGAAAGCTGTGTTTAAGTAGTGGCCATTGGATTTAGCTCTTAAACAAACACTTGAGTGGAACCTTGGCTCGAATTTCAGTGATTAAGACTGAAGGGTCACAGAGTTTGGCCTCATCTCTGTTTCTACCACTTTACTTGATTAAAGAAGATTTAGACGATGAGCACTCTGTTTTATTACAGTAAAGTGCACTTCTCCTCGTTGAAATATTAATGTGGATGTTTCTCTTTTTTTTCTCTCTCTCTGACAGGACACGTTCAGTAACTCCTGGCTCTCTGACACTTCCTCAGTGGATGCACAGAGCTAGTTTCAGCACCGCGGACAGCGCTATGAGGGAATCTCAGAGGCAGTCCACACCCTGAGCCAAGCTAGCTGTGCAATTTCATTCTAATGAATTGTTGGTGGGACAACGGAAATCTTGTTGCCTCTTGTTTAAAAGTGGAGTGTCAGGAACACGGAGATGTTTACTCATTTACTCTCGGCAGGAAGTGTGCCAGGAGGCTGCAGTCTGCTCCTCCTCTGTTCCCTCTTCCTGTGCAGATGCAGTAAGTTGACATTTTGCAATTTGGATGTTTGTGCTTGCTTGCTGATCCTCTCATTCCATGGAGGACCTCCTCACAGGATTTCAGTTCCATTTATAGAATTAGACAGACAGTGCTGCACAAAAGAAAGGCCTTTGGGCCCATTGTGTCCCATTGTGGGTCATACAGAGAGGGGAAAAGGGACTTTCTTGGGAACTTGACAGCCTTCAGGACTCAGTGTAAAGTTTAGCAATTTGAGGGCCTGGGCACCTCCTTCCATGTCCTTTACCCACCCTCTTGTCTTCACATGGGCTATGGGCACCCATCACAGCTAATGCAGTTTCATCCATGGCTTTTGACTCTCCCTGACGCACCATTTTCTAGTTCTTTGCCTGCCCATCTGCTGTTATCTCTCTCTGAGCTCCATTTCATCATTTACTTATCTCCCACCCCACCTTCAGCACGTATACCAACCTTTTCCTATCTACATCAGTTCTGAAGAAGGGTCAATGGACCCAAAACATTAACAATGCTTTCTTCCCATAGGTAATGTCAGACTTGCTGCGTTTCTCCAGCAACTTCTGTTTCTGTTTCTAAGGGTTTCCCGTTCTGATTTTGGTTGATTACCATTAAGTGCCCAGCAAGTTTCACTGCAACTTGGGCAATCAGGGCTTTGTAGAAATGGCATTCAGAGTTCTTATGGTTAAGTTTGGTTTCAAGTCATAGATGACAGATCATCATTAGGGTTAGCACAGGTCATCACTGAGGCTCCTATATCATGTACCACACGAGATAACATGCATGTAGCTCCTGACTGGTGTACTAGACAAAAAGTAACAGCAATATAGTAATGACCTCAATGAATGAGAAGTTTTATTTTGAGGGATTGTGAGATTTTAATACAAGCTGACCACAGCAGAGACCACTCATTGAAGTGCATCAAACATTTAGATTCCATCACCTCAGCCACTGACACTGCAATAATCCCATTGGTATTCATTACCCATGCTTCCATTTGTTCACTGGATGTGAGCATTGCATAGAAAGCTATTAGTTATTGCCCATCCCTAGTTACCCTTGAGAAAATAGTGCTTTCTGATCTGCTGCAGTCTATGTCCAGTAGGTAGACCCACAATGCCCTGAGGAATGGAATTCCAGGATTTTGACCCAGTGACACTGAAGGAACAGCAACATATTTTCAAGGCAGGATGGTGAGTGGTTTGGTGGGTGGCATTCCCATGTCTCTGCTGCCCTTGTTCTTCTAGATGGAAGTGGTCATGGGTTTGGAAGGTGTGATAGCATTAGGAGGAAGTTAATGTTTAAGGTGATTGGTGGATGCTGGTCAAATGGGTTAACAATATGTTTGATCCATTACAGTGGGCTTCATCAAGACTCATAATCTCTCCCTCTCTCTCTCTCTCTCTCTCTCACCCCTCTCTTGCTCCATTCTCCCCCCTCCCGTATCTCTCCCTCTCACTCTTCCTCTCCCTCTTTTTCTCCCACTCTCCTCTCGCTTTCCTGTTCCCTCTCCCTGTCCCACATCCTCTCCCTCCCCCTCTCTCTCCTCACCCCCTTCCTCTTTCTTATCTTTAGTCCATTGCCAGGAGAAGACTCATTCTCAGGCTGAGGAGAGACTCTTTAAACATCTCTTCACTGGTTACAATCGGTGGTCCAGACCTGTCACCAATGCTTCAGATGCTGTCATTGTCACCTTTGGCCTTTCCATCGCACAGCTTATTGACGTGGTAAGATATCGCTTTGATCAGCTCACATTCACTGCTGTTCAAAATTATTATTGTTCACAATCATCACTGCTCGCAATCACTGCTGTTCACAATCATTCCAATTCACAATGACCTCTGTTCACAATCACTGCTGCTCACAACCACTGATGTCATGTGAAAATATGAGGTTATTCACATTAGCAGGCAGAATGGAGAAGCTGAATATTATTTAAATGGAGGAAGCTACAACACAGAGGGATTTGAGAATCCTTGTGCATGAATCACAAAAAAAACAGCATTCAGCTTCAGCAGGTAATACGGCAGGCAAATGGGATATTAGCCTTTCTTCCAAAAGGAATGATAAATAAAAGTAGGAATATTTTGTTGAAACTATACAAGATAATAGTTAGGCATACTTAAAATACTGTGAATGGCTTTGATCGCATTATCAAAGGAACGATGCACAGTCCAGAGAAGGTTCATCAGATTGATTCTGGATAGCAAGGGATTTTCTTATGAGGAGAGGTTGAGTAGGTTGGGCCTGAACTCATTGGAGTTTAGAGGAATGAAAGGTGCCCTTTTTGAAACAGATGGAGTTCTTAGGGAGTTTGATAGTAAAATGGAAGGTAGTTTCCCCCTCATGGGAGAGTCTAAGACCAGAGCACACCCTCTCAGGATAAAGAGTCACTTAATTAAGCCAGATGGGGAGAACCTTTTCTCTCAGAAGTGCAGAGGATTGTCAAGGCTGGATTGTTAAGTATTTTCAAGGCTGAGATAGATTTTTAATCAGGAAGGTAATCAAGGATTCTGGGGATAAAGCAGAAGAGTGGAGTTGAGGATTATCCGATCAGCCATGACCTCATCAAATGGTTGAGTAGCCTTGCTGGGCTGAATGGCCAACTCCTATTCCTACTTCTTATAATCAGAATCACCGATGTTCCCAATCACTACAGTTCCCAATCACTGATTTTCACAATCACTGATGTTCACAATCAGTGGTGTTCACAATCACTGCTGTTCACAATCAATGCAATTCACAATCACTGCAATTCACAATCACTGATGTTCACAATCACTGGTGTTCCCAATCAGTAGTGCTCACAATCACTGCTGGGAATTTGTGCTGCGGTGATACTGTGTTTATACTCACCAAGCAAAATAACAAAATGTTCAGGCAATATTAAATTGCTTTCGATACACTCTCAGATACCCCAGTGCAGTTCACTGTGAAATACTAGTCATTGTTGTTATGTGCACTCACACAGGCTGTGCTTTCTATGCAGGATTGAATGAGCTTCTTTCCCCCTTCTCTTCCCCACAGTGTATAGCAGGAAAGGGACTGGAGGAAGGGACAAAACCAAGATTGATTTCAGTGACCCATGTGTAAATGCTGGTTGCTTCCAGGCAATGTTGACTGGGGCTGGAGCAGGAGCTGAGCTAGGCTCTGAATGAGGGTCTGCTGTTGGCTGAGAGGATAAAGAGACTTGGGGAGAACAGATGTCAAATCAAGATCAGGCATGGGTGTTTTTACTCTGTGAGGATGAAGATGGAGGAACGACATAATAAACAAACAGATTAAAGATTTAGTATGTTGAACATTAAAGTTTAATGGGCTGTCTGTTGAATAATTTATCATCACTTAGTGTCTTGTTATCTGTGTTGTAGGGATTGAGAGCCTTCTCATTCAGTCTGATGTTCTCACAATTACTAGGATTACGTTAAACACACTCCAGTGGCTAGATCTGTGTACTAATGCCACAGCACTGAGAAATACTGAGTTGTGTAGATACACTTTTATGGATGTATAACTGGTTATAGTATAATGGGAAGCCCTTCACCACCAAGATACAGTCACAGCAGTGTGTACTAAATACAAGATACACCGCAGAGATCATTAGAAGATACATCAAAGATCCTGAGACAGCACCTTCCAAACCCACAGTCACTTCCATCCAGAAGGACAAGGGTAGCAGAAATGAGTTCCCCGACAAACTCTCACCATCTTGACTTAGAAATATTATGCTACTCCTTCAGTGTCACTGGGTCAAACTTCTGGAATTCCTAAAGGCATTGTGGGTCAATCTACAGCAATATGGACTGCAGTGGTTCAAGAAGGCAGCTCACCCCCACATTTTCAAGGGGCAACTAGAGACAGGTAGTAAGTGCTGACCTAGCCAGTGACACTCATGTCCCATGAACGAATAAAGTAAACATTCCTGTGAATTCTTACTGCAGCCTTTATAAGGTTTTCACATCCTTCCTGAAATGCGATGTCCAGAACAGAGCACTGTATTGAATCAAAGTTTTATATACAAGTTTATCATAGCTTCTTTGCTATGTTACTCCTTACGAATAAATCCCAAGATCTCATGTGTTATATTAATCATTTTCTCAAACTGCCCTGTCACTTTCGACGATCTGTGTAGATGCATTCCCAAGTCTCTCTGCTCTTGCACAATATTTAGAACTGTACCTTTCGTTGATATGACCATGTCTTTGGCCTTGTCACAACATTAAGCAGTTTGCTGTTCTCTGTGCTTCTGAGAGGAAGTGAGATCCCTCCACACTGTGGCCTGTGCACTAGGATTTCCGTCTGGAGCTGGCTTTCAGAGCCACTCTTTTCGCAGTAAAGTGGCCAGGGTTTTGGTCCTGAGATAAGGGACAAGACTTGGTTCTGACTCCGCACAAACCTCCCCCTCCCATTCTTAGCAGACTTGACTCCACTGTGAGACCTCCATGGTTAAATAATCTGCTATCTCTGACTGTCTGAACTTGAACAATGAGTTGGACCTTATAAAGCAATATCTTCATCTTAAAAATTTTCTCTTCTGTTTCCAAAACCCCAGTCTATTGCTGTCATCTCCTCCAGCTCCACAAGCAACTGAGATCTCAGTATCCCTCTAGTTTTAGCCTCTTGTCGATCCCTGATTTGAAATACTCCACCCTGAGTTGCCTGGGTCCTGAATTCTGAAATACAATTCATATCTCTACCTCACCTCCCTCCTATAACCCTCTCGTTAACTATCCCCTTAACCAATCTTCTGGTGGTCTCTCCTAATGTTTCTTTGTGGCTCAGTGAGGTATTTTCTTTTATAAATGTCTTGGGAAGGAGCTGGTGGTGTGTCATTATGTTCACATTGCTATATAAATGTCAGTTTTTGTTGGTTCTAAACTGATCATTGTTTTGTCTGTTATCAGAAGGGAAATTACTTGGATGAGGGAGGGAGAAAGGAGTCTAATGTCGACACTTCAGTCTGTGCAGTCCAGAGAAGGCTGCTCTGTGCTCAGTCAGCACACTGAAATTCATTAGGTTTCTCCTTATGCTTCAGTTATCTGCCAGAGGCTAGTACAGACCGCACATGCCACAGGCATTCCAGCTGCAGAACATCATAACGAGAACTGGAATGATTGCATTGGTTGACTGCCCATTAGACCAAGTGCAGATTAAAGAAATGTCTCCCTTAGATACAAATTATTGGAGCAGAAAACGTTCACTCTCGTCTGAGAGGGACGGGCAGCACCCAGTCTCCCTCACGTCCCTTCATTCAGCCCATACACATTTTCAGATTTGCACTCACACTGCTGCCCTCTCATGTGGGTGAAGACAATCCCATGGCACTGTTTCTGAGAATCACAGGGGCTTTCTTCCTAAGGTGCTGCTCAATATTTACCCCTCAATCAGTATCTGTGAAGGTAGCTCATTGCCACACTGTTGTTTGTGGGAACTTCCTGTTTGCAAATTGGCTCCCACATTTCCCACACTTACACTGCTGATTGCTTTTTGAAAGCAATTCATTGGCTCTGAAGTACTTCTGGGACATCATAACATGGCAAGAGGTGCTACAGAAATACATATTTATGGTCCTATTTGTGGTTAGTTGTAGAAAGGCAACTGTTTAAAAATGACTTCATATCACCTGAAACAGGGGAGGTGATAGCCTAGTCATATTATCATTGGACTGTTAATTCAGAGACCCAGGTAATCTTCTGGGCACCCAGGTTTGAATCCTGCCACATTAGCTGTAGAACTTGAATTCAATAAAAATCTGGAATTATGAGTCTAATTAACACCATGAATTGATTGTTGGAAAACCCATCTGAGACACCAATGGACTTCAGAGATTGAAACTGCTATCCTTACCTGGTCTGACCTACATGTGACTCCAGACCCACAAGCAATGTGGTTGACTCTTAACTGCCCTCTGAGAAATTAGGGATGGGCAATAAATGCTGGCCTAGCCAGCAATGCCACATCCTTTGAATAAATAAACACAACAGGGCAGTAGTCTAATGAATCGGCTTGAATTTACTCACCAACACAATTCAGAGAAGTTTCTGTTGTAATATTATTGATGCATGCCACTGCCTTATTGTTATATTGGTTATAAAGTAGTGATTAATTGTTATCTTTTCCCTTCCTTTTCTTGAAATAGGATGAGAAAAACCAGATGATGACAACTAACGTTTGGCTCAAGCAGGTATGTGTGTTTTTGAAAGGGAAAATCCCCTACCTCTGTGATCTCTATATCGCTGTGATCCCCTCACTGGGGGATCACCCAACATTCTTCATAAGCTGTCTTGACAGGAACAGGGACTAATCCCCTGAGGAGATTCACAGCAAGTCCCCAGAAGGAGCCATCCCAAGGCCAGGTCCATGGCCTTTAGGCAGAGGCTGCTAGGACCCAGTGGTTATGAGCTCCCAAGTGAGTTCCGAGGCCCTGCTCTGAGACACTGAGCTTCGAACTGCTCCCTTCCTAGTCGGCCACTAGGCTTCAGGGATTTTAGGATCCAAGTGTTGACTGGGCATTCATCTCTGTCCTTTAGACCAGAGATCTGATGGACCTGTTTGCGTGGATTGGAGATCTGGTGTACCTATATGAGTGAATTATGGATCTGATGGGTATGTTTGGGTTGACTGGAGATCTGGTGGACCCTGTTTGGGTGAATTGGCGAGCTGATGGACCTATAGGTGTATAGCATGGATCCTCATGGATCTGTGGTGTAAACTTTGTAGAACTGCTAGTCAGGATTGATGCTTGATGAACATGTAGGTGGTGAGGTTTGGGTTTGGATGAATTTGTTGGCGTGGGTCTTGCAGATTAATGAGTCACAGCCTTACACAGGAGGTGATGCCCTAATGATATTATTGCTAAAGTATTAAACCAGAAACTCAGCTAATGTTCGATGGACCTTGGTTTAAATCCTGACACAACAAATGCTGAAATTTGAATTCAAGTTTAAAACAAAATCTGGAATTATGAAACTTCTGATGAACACGAAACCATTGTCGATTATTGGGAAAAGCCCATTTAGTTTACTAATGACCTTGAGGGAAGAAAATTTTCCTCCTCACCTGGTTTGGTCTACATGTGGCTCCAGGGCCACAGCAATGTGGCTGACTCTCAACTGTCCTCTGCAAGCCACTCAGATTAAGGGCAGCTTGGGGTGGGCAAGAAATACTGGCTAGCCAGTAATGCCCAGTCCCATGGGTGAAAAGAAAAAAATGATGTGATGATCCCTCTAAACCTAATGCTATTTTAATCCTTTGTCAGAGCTATTGACATGCCATTTTGTTTCAACATCCTTGAGGTTACCACTGATCTGAAATTTGACTGGACTTGCCACATAAACACAATGGCTGCAAGAGCATGTCAGAGGCTGGGAATTCTGCAGCAAGTAGCTGATCTCCTGACTCCCCAAAGCCTGTCCAACATCTACAAGGCACAAATCCGGAATGTGATGGAATACTTCCCACTTGCCTGATGGGGGCTGCTGCAATAACAGTAAAGAAGCTTAACACCATCCAGAACAAAGCAGCCACTTCGTTGGCACCACATGCACAGACATCCACTCCCTCCACCATCGACACTCAGTAGCAGCAGTGTGTAGCATCTGCAAGATGCACTGTAGAAATTCACCAAGGCTCCTTAGATAGCACCTTCCAAACCCACGACCACTTCCATCTAGAGGATGAGGCACCTTCAAGTTCCCCTCCAAGCTGCTCCCCATCTTGACTTGGAAATATATCGCCGTTCCTTCAGTGTCACTCGGTCAAAATCCTGGAATTCCCTCCCTAAGAGCACTGTGGGTCAACCCATATGGACTGCAGTGGTTCAAGAAGGCAACTCACCCCCCCAAGGGGCAACTAGGGATGGGCAATAAATGTTGGCTTGGCCAGTGACATCCACACCCCCTGAATGAATAAAAACACAAAAACGTATTCTGTAAAATTGATCTCACTGGGCTGGGGTTCACAGTGGCTGACTGTAGCTTCCCCTCTGCTTTCACTGATCTTGTTCCTTCAGATTTTGTCAGACACTGTGCCAGCTCCTCACAAAAGCCCTGTTCTCCTCCTGATTACCTGTGTTTCTTTTCTAGGAATGGTATGATTATAAACTCACATGGGATCCTGCGGAGTTTGACAATGTAACTTCAATCCGTGTCCCCTCTGAAATGATCTGGATTCCTGACATTGTTCTTTACAACAAGTAAGTTTTACAGTCTCCTTGGGCGAAATTCCTCTGGGATTAATACAGAAGGAAAAGGGGACTTAAACAATTGAATCCGAAAGAATGTGTAGGGACAGAGATCCTGGGGTTGTGTGTGCATCAGTCTTAGTAGGTAGTTGTACATATTGAGAGAGTGGTTAGCAAGGGAGATGGGATCTTGGGTTTATAAATAAAGGCAATGAATATAAAAGCAAGGAAGTGATGTTGAACCCTTACAAGGCTTCAGTGAGGCAGAAGTTTATTTGGTTATGGTCATTTTAGCAAGGATGAGAGCAAGATTAACGAGAGTAGTGGTCGTTTAAGGAGCTGGGATAGTTCTCCTTGATGCAAAGGACTCTGAGAGGAGATTAGACCGAGGTGGATGAGATTATAACAGGATTGGATAAGACGGATGAGGGAAAATTTTCCCTTGATTGATGGGACAAGGATAAACGGAGGGCAGGCACAGCTTTAAAGTCTGGGGTAAGGGCTACAGAAGGTGGAGGGGGTGAATATGAGGAAAACGTTCACGTGTCCTAGCTGGTGGGAATGAGTTGGACTGTTGCTGCCCAGCAAGGTGCTGGAAGCAGAAATGATCAATGATGTTCAAAGGAATTTTAATGGACACTTGAAAGAAATCAAATGTGCAATAGGGATTTAATCTGGGGGGCGAGGAAAGGACACTGACGATATTGCTCTGGGGAGGGTTGGCATGAACTGAATAGGCTGAATGTACCTCTTCTGTTCTACTATCTCAGATGATTTAAATGGCCTTCCAGTTTTAGGCCATCATGTGCATGCAAAGAAGGTTACCTCGGATTACAATGGGATTTTGATTAGATGAGCCATGGGCTGAGGAGTGGCAGATGGAGTTTAGTTTAGATAAATGTGAGGTGCTGCATTTTGGGAAGGCAAATCTTAGCAGGACTTATACACTTAATGGTAAGGTCCTAGGGAGTGTTGCTGAACAAAGAGACCTTGGAGTGCAGGTTCGTAGCTCCTTGAAAGTAGAGTCATTGATAGATAGGATAGTGAAGAAGGCGTTTGGTATGTTTTCCTTTATTGGTCAGAGTATTGAGTACAGGAGTTGGGAGATCATGTTGTGGCTGTACAGAAAAATTGGTTAGGCCACTGTTGGAATATTACATCCAATTCTGGTCTTCCAATTGGAAAAATATTGTGAAACCTGAAAGGGTTCAGAAAATATTTACAAGGACGTTTTCAGGGTTGGAGGATCTGAGCTACAGGGAGAAGCTGAACAGGCTTGGGCTGTTTTCGCTGGAGCGTCAGAGGCTGAGTGGTGACCTTATAGAGGTTTATAAAATCATGAAGGGCATGGATAGGGTAACTAGACAAAGTCTTTTCTCTGGAGTGGCTGGGTTTGGGGGGATGGGGAGGTGTGTGGAGGGGCTTGCCCAGAACTAGAGGTCATAGGTTTAGGGTGAGAGGGGAAAGATATAAAAGAAATCTAAGGGGCAACTTTTTCACACAGAGGATGGTACAGGTATGGAATGAGTTGCCAGAGGAAGTTGTGGAGGCTAGAAAAAATTGTAACATTTAAAAGGCATCTGGACGGGTATATGAATAGGAAGGGTTTGATGGGATATGGGCCGGTTGCTGGCAGGTGGGACTAGATTGGGTTGGGATATCTGGTCGGCATGGACGGGTTGGACTGAAGGGTCTTTTCCCATGCTGTACATCTCTATGACTCTCTGACTCTATAACTAGCAGTAAAGGGTTTTCCCCTTTGCTTTTGTGTTGAAGAGTGTACAAAAAGTTCATCCATTAGAAACAGGAAGAGGCCATTTAACCTATTGACCTTCCTCTGCTTGTCAGTAAGATTATGGTGGATCTTCTGCATTTTACCACAAGTCTCATCCAGGAACAATCCAGAACTCCTCCTGGAATGTGTGTGTGCACCCCCGGTCAGGTAAAGTTCACCATATCTGTCTTTGTCACCCATGGTAATTCATCACCAGAGAGGACAAGGATTCTTGATATAGCACAGCCATGGGTTATTCCATTAGAGAGAGAGAGAGAGAGAGAGAGAGAGAGAGACTGGTAAATGCTTGTAGCCATGCAGCTGCAGTATTGTCATCTTTCTGTATGCCAGTCAATGGTCAAATCTGTACCAGATTAATAATATAACAGTTTACTGAGTTGTAGGTTAGCCTGTGGTTCAACTTTCAGTCCTTGGAGAATGCAGTTACCTATAAATAACTGCTATAGTTTCTGCTTCATAGAATGCCCCCAGGATGCAGGCCGTTTGAAGCATCGAGTCCCCACCAACCCTCTCAAGAGCATTATCTCTGTAACTCTGCATTGCCCATGGCTATTCCAACTAATTTACATCCCAGACATTAGGGGCAATTTAGCATGGCCAATCCACTAATCCATGCATCATTGGATTGTAGGAGAAAACTGGAACACCTCGAGGAAACACAATTGGGGAGAACGTGCAAACTCCAAACAGACAATCGTCCGAAGATGGAATTGAGCCCGGATCCCTGGCGCTGGGAGGCAGCAGTGCTAACCACTGAGCCATGGTGCCATCCCAATCCACTTCACCATATCTGCTTGGAGCCAGCCGGCTGTCAGGGAGTTGGCTAAACTCTGACATGGGATTGGTGACCTTGGGGTCCACCTTCATAATCCTGAGCCAGAATGTTCACGTCCCAACAGGTTTGAAAATTCAGGATGTGTGAAGCTGGTCTCGGTAGATGTGACCAGAAAGCTGTCAGACAGTCATAAATCCCCAAGGAGTTCAGGCATGCTCTTCCGGAGAGGAGTCGGTCATCCTCAGTCACTCTAACTGGCAGACGGCCCTCTGAAATGATAAACCCGTTGAGGTCCACTGGGTCTGGGTGATAAATGCCTGCAGAGCTCACAGCCTGTGAATGAATTAACAAGAACTGACAAGGACCCATTCCCTGATGATTTGTGGAATAAATGTCTGAAGAGATTTCACGCTTGTTTGACAGATAGAAAGATTTCCTTTGATTTTAATTGACATATTTAGCTAGTGAATGTATATTTGCTGGTATGTCAAGATTGGTTCCAATGGGGGAGTTCTGAAAACCTGGCAGCTACAAACTAGTTTCAGAATGTCAAACATATCGAACCAGCACTGTTCTCAGAGAGAAGAGACCTTCCAGATTGTCAGCCTTTTAATCAATGCAAATTTAGCTGCTCATTAAATTGAAATTAATTACATAAACTGCAAGGATTGCACCTTCAGGGGAGATGGTTAGATTAAATTGAGCAAGATTAAATAGACAGAAACTGCAGAAAACTGCAACACAAATGGTCTTATGAGAACTTGTGAATGAAACACAGAAAGCTAGCATATGGGGGCAGCAGGTAATCAGGAAGGGGAATGGAATGTTGGCCCTTATTTCAAGATGGGTGGAGGATAAGCTTAGGGAAGCCTTACAGCAACAGTGCAAGGGGCTGGGGAGACCACAGCTGGAGTACTATCAGCAGTTTTCATCCTCTAATTTAAGGGAAGATGTAATTTCAATGAAAGAAGTTCTGAGAAGGTTGACTTGGATAATCCCTGGTTTGGAGGGAATGTCTTACGAGCAAAGGCTAAACAGTTTGGGACTCGACTCACTGGAGTTTAGAAGAATGAGAGGCAACTTTGTTGAAATACAGAGGATAATTAAAGGGCTTGGCAAGGTGAATGCTGAGAGGATGTTTCCCCTCATGGAACAGTCTAGAACCAGAGGGATAGTCTCATTATAAAGGGGCACCAATTTAAGCCTGAGGCAAGGAGGAATTTCTTCTCTCAGAGGGTTGTGACTCTTTGGAGCTCCTTACAACAGAGAGGCAGGGGCAGGGTCCTTGGATATATTTAAGGCTGAGACAGATATATCATTGATCAGTTGAGGAGTCAAGAGTTACAGGGAAAGGGCAGGAAAATGGATGTGAGAGATGTTGGATCAGCCATGAACAGGCTTGAGGGGCTGAATGGCCTACTCCTGTTGTTATGGTCTTCCGATTGATTTGCTGGATGAGCTTTGCCTTGTGGATGATTTAACCCTGGTCCCAATGGCTCTGTAAACATGCCCTGTTTGTTTGTTGCAGTGCAGATGGTGAGTTTGCAGTGACACACATGACGAAGGCTCACCTCTTCTCGACAGGCCAGGTACAGTGGGTGCCCCCGGCGATCTACAAGAGCTCCTGCAGCATCGACGTTACCTTCTTTCCTTTCGACCAGCAGAATTGTAAAATGAAGTTTGGCTCCTGGACGCACGACAAGTCCAAGATCGATCTGAGGAGCATGGGCAGGAATGTGGACCTTAAGGACTACTGGGAAAGTGGCGAGTGGGCGATAGTCAACACAGTGGGGGTTTATAACAGCAAGAAGTATGACTGTTGCTTTGAGGTGTACGTTGATATCACGTATTCCTTCATTATCAGGAGGCTCCCTCTCTTCTACACCATTAACCTCATCATTCCTTGTTTACTCATCTCCTGTTTAACCGTTTTGGTCTTCCATTTACCATCAGCCTGTGGAGAGAAAATTACGCTTTGTATCTCAGTATTGCTGTCCCTGACTGTCTTCCTGCTGCTTATTACGGAAATCATCCCCTCGACCTCGTTGGTCATTCCTTTAATCGGGGAATACCTGCTCTTCACCATGATCTTTGTCACGCTCTCCATTGTTATCACTGTCTTTGTCCTCAACATCCACCACCGCTCGCCCAACACCCACAAGATGCCCAGGTGGGTGAAGAAGGTCTTCCTGGATTTCATCCCTCGCTGGCTGTTCATGAAGAGACCAAGACCCAAAGCTGAGACGTTCTCCAACCATTTCAGTCCTCTGGAGTTGAAGCTTGCGCCGTGCAAATGCTGCACTTCCTCAGGGGGTGAGGAACTCCGGTTTGGCCTGCCCCCCTGCCAACCCAGGCTGGTGAGTCCTTGTGCCCTTGGCTACCCGTGTCGCCTCAAGCCCAGCAGATCCACAGGGGGGATGGTCAATGGCAGCCGCCGAGCCTGGGCTAGTAACATCACTCAGACAGGAGCCAGTCTGCCACTATCACCCAGCATCATCAGGGCACTGGAAGGAGTGCATTACATCGCCAACCATCTCCGAGCTGAGGATGCCGACTTTTCAGTAAGTGTTGCCAATAGTATTTGGGGGGGGGGGGTGTGTGTCCCTTCCAGTCGGGGGAAGGACTGCTTGGGAGGGTTCTGTGGCCAGATTCTTACACCCTACCTCAGGGACAGGCACACTGGGATGGCAGTGTTTCGAGTTGCTGTGACTGGGACTTTCCCATCTCTACTGCCTAATGGGGGCTTTTCTTCCTGGGGAGATCTCCCAATATAACATGGCAGTCTTAGAGATCAGGCACACCATGCTCAACCGACATCTCCTCCAGCAGTAAGATCTGTCCCTCAAGAGGAAATATCTTCCAAACCTTGAGGTTTTTTGGGATTGTTGACCACTCCACCTTTGTTGCAGTTTGTCATTTGGAACCACCTCTGTTATGGCTGCAGTTCCAGAACTGGCCACTGGTGCTGGTGGTGCTGCTGAGGCAAAACAGCAGCTGACTCTCTGATTGGCTGACAGGCCTCTCCTACTTTGGAGTAGCCAAAGCTCCCAATTCTGGAAATTCTGAATGATGGACATGTCAATAGTGAATTCCCGGGGTCAGCCGGAGGTCAGGGGCGGGAATGGGGTGGGGCATAGCTTCGACAAAACCTTAGCCTCAGGAGTAGCAGTTGTGGAGGGTGGGGGGTGGGACTATGACAGATGTGGGGGAAGGGGTGGGGCTGTTAAAGCAGGAGGGTGTGAGTCAGATTTGGGGGAGGTGTCCAGATCTGAAAGGCTGGTGTCCACAATGGGGTATACTGTGAGGTGGAGGTGAGTCGTGCAGAGATATTACAGGAGATGTTGATGGAGAATGGACTTCACTCAATGAAGGAGGCATAGGTTTGGATTAGATAAAGCTGAGGGGTGTATGGAAAACTGGATGTCTCATCAGCACCATTGGATAGATTCCAGATTAACCCTGTACTCAGATATCAAACAGAGTCATTTCACAGAGAAACAGGAGAGCTGTAAAGATAATGTCAAACAACCATAGAAATATAGAAGATAGGTGGAGGAGTAGACATTTGACCCACTGAGCATGCTCCACCATTTGATATGACCATGGGAGACCATCAAACTCAATGCCGTAATCCCATCCTCCATCATCCACCCTCACCACCCCCCAGCCCCCCCATATCCCTTCAACCATTTAGCCACGGCAGCTATATCCACCTCCTTCCTGAAATCACATAATGTTTTGCCTTCAACTACTTTCAGTGGCAGTGAATTCCACCGGCTCACCACTCTCTGGGTAAAGACTTTTCTCCTCATCTCAGTCCTTAAAGGTTTATCTTATCCTTAAACTATGACCCCTGGTTCCAGACTCCCCCGCCATTGGGAACACCCTTCCTTCATCTACCTTGTTAGTCCAACATTGCCCAGTAACAGGGCAGTGTTCTCAGCGGGAGAGATTTGGAAAGTTAAACAGAAAAGGAAAAGTAGTGTTACAGGGTTGTGGTACAAACACTGATAACCAGAGATGCCCTGTCCAGAGGAAGGGTGAGCGTTGGGAAACAGAACATCAGCTAATAATATCAGGGCAGGGGGATGTGCTTTAAACTGACAGGCAAGGAGTGTTCTGCTGAAGGGAGATTTAAAAGTCTAAACATAAAAGCTGCAGCAACAGAATAGATCATTTTTGTGAGGCCAGACTATCTGTGTGGAGGTTTACCTAACTTGACCTGGATCGAAATCTCACTTCACACTAATTCATGGGAAATGAGAAACAGTTAAAAATGTAAATTATTTTAATGGGAGCACTTTGACAGGAGATTCCTCGGTGTACATTTTGTCCTCATTATTGTAATTGAGTTTGGCAGTAAATAAAGCATCAGAGAGTGAGGTCCTTGCCGGAAACTGTAAATTAAAACACATTGCATCACTTTGGCACAAAGACAGGTCAATCGAAAGGGAGATGGTTGTGTAGTGGGAAGGTGAAGAGATTAATGCACATGAGGCCTAGGCTACTGATCCGGGGACATGGGTTCAAGAAGTATTTGGTGGAATTTAGGTTTGATTTTACAAAATTTGCCCTTGAAAGCTAGACTGAGTGATGGTGACCATGATACTATCATTGATTGTTATTAAAAAAACCCATCTGGATTATTAATGCCACTTGGGGAAGGAAATCTGCTGTCCTACATTTTCTGACCTACATGTGACTCCAGACCCAAAGCAATGTGGTGGACTTTGAAATGGTCAAGTAAGCCACACAGTTCAAGGGCAATTAGGGATGGGCAACAAATACTGGCCTTGGTAGCAACACTGAGAGAGAGAGAAAGGAACAAAAGGGTTTCAATCAAACTGTTACATGGTGACAATCTAAACAGAAGCCCCATTCCACAAATCTCATAGTTTTAAAAGGCAGACAGAATGATTTGATTTGATTTGATTTGATTTGTTATTGTCATATGTACAGAGATACAGTGAAAAGTATTGTTATGTGTGCTAACCATACAAATCATACCTTCCATAAGTACATCAGGGTAATAGAACAGAATGCAGAATTTGGTGTTGCAGCTACAGAGAAGGTACAGAGAAATATCAACTTTAATATATGAGAGGTCTGAGTAAAGGAGGGGAGGTAGACCTGAGAATAAAGGATGACAATGCAACAGTGGTGATAGTGTTGAGACAGTAGGAGTGGAGATCATGCCTAGCAAGGTTCAGAAAAAGGTGGTGATGGTTTATAGGCCTCCCAGCTGGGCTTAGTTGGACATGGCATTACACAATAAATTATTGGAACTTGTGACAAAGGCAATGTAATAACTGTGGGGGAGTGCCAAGTGAATAGGTATAATCCTTAATTGCCCTTCAGCTGTGTGGCTTTCTTGAGAGCAGTTATGAAGCAACCACATTGCTGTTGGTCTGGAATCACATGTAGGTCAGACAGGTAAGGATGGCAGATTTCTTTCCCTAAAGGACAATAATACAACAAAGAATACGAACAGAAGTTGGCCATTTGGCCCCTCAAGCCTGCTCTGCCAGCAAATATGTTCATGGTTGATCCTACATTCCTCATCTCCACCTTCCTCCCCTTTACCCCATCACTCTTGATTCCCCGAATGAACAAGAATATGTCTGTCTCAGCCTGAAATATACATTATGGGCAGATTCCCCCACAGCTCTCTATGGCAATGAATTCCAAAGACTTATAATCCTCTGACAGAAGAAATTTCTCCTTCTCTCAGTCTTAAGTTGATGGCCCTTTATTCTGACACTCTGCCCTCTGGTCTTAAACTCTCCCATGAGGGGGAACATCCTTTTACCCTGAAAAGCCCCATAAGAATCGGATAAGTTTCAATAAGATCACCTCTCATTCTTCTAAACTCCGGTGAGTAAAATCCTAACCTGTTCAGCCTTTGCTCATAAGACAGTCCCTCCACACCAGGGATTATCCACGTGAACCTTCTCTGAACTGTCTTCAAAGAAATGGTATCGTAATTAAAACATGGTGGCTTCATGGTCATCATTACTGAGCCTAGCTGTCAATGGCAGATTTTTATTGATCAAATTTAAATACTGCAAACAACTACTTGAAACCATGTTTCATTCTCTGTTAAATGCCTGTGTGGAATGTTTTTCTGACAGTTTCACAAGGCCATGTGTTGTGGAGCCAACTAGACATAAAAGTATTTTAGTCAAGATTAAAGTGGTGCTGGAAAAGCACAGCAAGTCAGACAGCATCCAAGGAGCAGGAATGATGCAGGGCTTTTGCCCAAAATGTCGATTTTCCTGCTCCTCGGATACTGCCATGACCTGCTGTGCTTTTTCAGCACTACTCTCCTCTGATCTCCAGCATCTGCAGTCCTCACTTTCGCTTATAATGCTATTTTAGACCCAGTATTGTGTAATGAGTCAAGATTAATTAGCAATGTTATCAACATGCAATCTGGTGAGATTTCAAAAATATTCATTCCTGGCATCTGGGCATCGCTGGCCAGACCAGCATTTATTGCTCCATCCCTAGGTGCCCCTTGAGAAGGTGGGGTGAGCTGCCTTCTTGAACCTCTGCAGTCCGTGTGCTGTGGGTTGACCTTCTATGCCTTTAGGGAGGGAATTCCAAGGTTTTGACCCAGCGACACTGAAGGAATGGTGATGTATTTCCAAGTTAGGATGGTGAGTAGCTTGGAGGGAACTTGCAGGGACTGGTGTTCCAATGTATCTGCTGCCCTTGTCCTTCCAGATGGAAATGGTTGTGGGTTTGGCAGGCGCTATCTAAGGATCCTTGATAAATTTCTGTATTGCATCTTGTTGATGATACACACTGCTGCTACTGTGAAGGAAGTGAATGTTAAAGGTGATGGATGGGCACACTCAAGGCACCTTGAAGGGTAAGGCTACAAGAGTTGTCCATTCACTCCTTCAAACCTGCTCCACCAATTAGTTAGACCAGTTGTGACCTCACTCCACCTCCACCTTCCTATTTATTATGCAAATTCTTGACTCCGTCCTTTTTCTGACTGTCTCACTCTGTCTTGACTAACTTCAGTGCAAAGATTAAATCAGAAAGGGAAACCTGACAAAAATCACAAACAGAGAGGAAAGTACCTGCACAGACCACAATGGGAAAATGGTTAACCAAAAGCAGAAATCTGATAAAGCACAACACCAAGGTGAGAAACTAGTTTTACAGATTGAAGCTGACATAGAACATAGAACATAGAACAGTTTAACACAGAACAGGCCCTTCAGCCCACGATGTTGTGCCGACCATTAATCCTCATGCATGTACCCTCAAATTTCTGTGACCATATGCATGTCCAGCAGTCTCTTAAATGTCCCCAGTGATCTCGCTTCCACAACTGCTGCTGGCAACGGATTCCATGCTCTCACAACTCTCTGTGTAAAGAACACGCCTCTGACATCCCCTCTTTACTTTCCTCCAAACAGCTTAAAACTATGACCCCTCGTGTTAGCCATTTCTGCCCTGGGAAATAGTCTCTGGCTATCGACTCTATCTATGCCTCTCATTATCTTGTATACCTCATTAGGACCCCTCTCCTCCTCCTTTTCTCCAATGAAAAAAGTCCGAGCTGGGTCAACCTCTCTTCATAAGATAAGCCCTCCAGTCCAGGCAGCATCCTGGTGAACCTTCTCTGAACCCTCTCCAAAGCATCCACATCTTTCCTATAATAGGGCGACCAGAACTGGACGCAGTATTCCAAGTGCAGTCTAACCAAAGTTTTATAGAGCTGCAACAAGATCTCATGACTCTTAAACTCAATCCCCCTGTTAATGAAAGCCAAAACACCATATGCTTTCTTAACAACCTTGTACACTTGGGTGGCTATTTTAAGGGATCTATGTACCTGCACACCAAGATCCCTCTGTTCCTCCACACTGTCAAGAATCCTATCCTTAATTCTGTACTCAGCTTTCAAATTCAACCTTCCAAAATGCATCACTTCACATTTATCCAGGTTGAACTCCATCTGCCACCTCTCAGCCCATCTCTGCATCCTGTCAATGTCCCGCTGCAGCCTACAACAGCCCTCTATACTGTCAACGACTCCTCCAACCTTTGTGTCATCTGCAAACTTGCTGACCGTCCTTCAATCTCCTCATCCAAGTCATTAATAAAAATTACAAACAGTAGAGGCCCAAGGACAGAGCCCTGTGGAACACCACTCACCACAGACTTCCAGGCAGAATATTTTCCTTCTACTACCACTCGCTGTCTTCTGTTGGCCAGCCAACTCTGTATCCAGACAGCTAAGTTCCCCTGTATCCCATTCCTTCTGACCTTCTGAATGAGCCTACCATGGGGAACCTTATCAAATGCCTTGCTGAAGTCCATATACACCACATCCACAGCTCGACCCTCATCAACTTTTCTAGTCACATCCTCAAAGAACTCGATAAGGTTTGTGAGGCATGACCTGCCCCTCACAAAGCCGTGCTGACTGCCTTTAATCAAGCCATGCTCTTCCAGATGGTCATAAATCTTATCCCTCGGGATCCTTTCCAACACCTTGCAGATGACAGACGTGAGACTTACTGGTCTGTAATTGCCGGGGATTTCCCTATTTCCTTTCTTGAAGAGAGGAATTACATTTGCCTCTCTCCAGTCGTCAGGTAGACTCCAGTGGAGAGCGAGGATGCAAAGATCTTCGCAAGTGGTGAAGCAATTGCATTTCTCGTTTCCCAAAGCAGCCGAGGACAAATCTGATCTGGGCCTGGTAACTTGTCAATCTTAATGTTTGACAAAATTTTCAGCACATCAGCTTCCTCTATCTCTATCCATTCCAGCATGCACACCTGCTCTTCAAAAGTTTCATTCTCTACAAAGTTCGTTTCTTTCGTAAAGGCAGAAGCAAAAACTCATTTAGGGTTTCCCCTACCTCCTCAGACTCCACACATAAGTTCCCTATGCTATCCCTGATTGGCCCTACTCTTTGTTTGACCATTTTCTTATTCTTCACATAAGTATAAAATGCCTTTGTGTTCTCCCTAATCCATTCTGCTAAGCCTTTCTCATGCCCCCTCCTGGCTCTCCTCAGACCATTTTTGAGCTCCTTCCTCATCTGCCTGTAATCCTCTGGAGCTGAGCTTGACCCTAGCTTCCTCCACCTTATGTAAGCTACCTTCTTCATTTGATGAGGAGCTCCACCACTCTCGTCATCCAAGGTTCCTTTATCTTACCCCTTCTTGCCTGTTTCAGAGGGACATATTTATTCATCACTTGCAACAACTGTTCCTTAAACAGTCTCCACATGTCTATAGTGCCTTTACCATGGAACAATTGCTCCCAATCCATGCTTCCTAATTCATGTCTAATCGCATCATGGTTTCCTCATCCCCAGTTAAATATCCTCCCATTTTGTCTAATCCTCTCCTTCTCCATAGCTATGTAGAATGTAAGGCAGTTGTGGTCACTATCACCAAAATGCTCTCCCACCACAAGATCTGATACCTGCCCTGGCTCGTTTCTGAGCACCAAGTCTAGAATGGCCTCTCCCCTCATCGGCCTGTCAATGTACTGAGTTAGGAAACCCTCCTGAACACACCTTACAAAAATAGCTCCATTCAAATCTTCTGCTTGAAGGAGGTTCCAATTAATATTGGGAAAGTTAAAGTCACCCACTACAACAACCCTACTACGTCCACACTTTTCCAAAATTTTCCGACCTATGCTTTCTTCAAAACTCCCTGCTGCTATTAGGGGGCCTGTAGTAAACCTCTAATGAGGTGACAGCTCCCTTGCTGTTCCTAATTTCCACCCATACTAACTCGGTAGGCAGATCTTCCTCAACAATGGTAACTTCTGTAGCTGTGATACCCTCTCTGATTAGCAGTGCTACACTCCCTCCTCTTTTCTCCCCCTCCCTATTGTTTTTAAATGCTCTAAACCCTGGAACATCCAGCAACCATTCCTGCCCCTGAGAAACCCATGTCTCTGTTATGGCCACAACATCATAGCACCAGGTACTGATCCATGCTCTACGCTCATCACTTTTATTCCTGATACTCCTTGCGTTAAAGCAAACACACTTTAATTGATCCCTTGGTTCCTTCCCAGGAAAATCCTTCCCACTAGCTGGTCTACCTCTTGCTATTGCCTCATCTGCATCAACTCTCACCTCCGGTATACAGCTCAGGTTCCCACCCCCCTGCCATACCAGTTTAAACCCTCTCGAACTACACGAGCAAAACTTCCACCCAGGACACTGGTCCCCTTTCAGTTCAGATGCAACCCGTCCTTCATGTACAGGTCCCACCTTCCCCAGAAGGCATCCCAATTATCTACATATCTGAAGCCCTCCCTCCTACACCAGCTGCGCAGCCACGTGTTAAGCTGCGCCCGCTCCCTGTTTTCGCCTCGCTGTCTCGTGGCACCAGTAGTCAACCCGAGAACACTACTCTGTTCGTCCTGCTCTGCAGCTTCCACCCTAACTCCCTGAAATCACTTTTTATATCCTCAATCCTTTTCCTGGCTATATCATTAGTGCCAATATGTAACACGATTTCTGGCTGTTCACCCTCCCCTTTTAGAACCTTATACACCCGATTGGAGACGACCCGGACCCTGGCACCAGGGAGGCAACATACCTTCCGGGAATCCCGATCCTGACCACAAAATCTCCTGTCGATTCCTCTAACTATCGAGTCCCCTACCACGAGTACTTTCCTATTCTTCCCCTTTCCCTTCTTTGCCACAGTGTCAGGCTCAGTGCCAGAGAACTGACTGCTATGGCTTTCCTCTCGTAGGTCATCCCCCCCAGCAGTATCCAAAACTAGTTATTGCTGAGGGGAATGTCCACAGGGGATCTCTGCACTGTCTGTCTGTCCCCTTTCCTCCCCCTAACTGTAACCCATCTATACTTGTCCTGAGCCGTAGGAGTGACCAACTCCTGGTAACTCCTCTCAATTACCCCCTCAGCCTCCCAAATTATCCGTAGTTCATCCAGCTCCAGCTGCAATTCTCTAACACGGTTTTCAAGGAGCTGGAGTTGGGTGCACTTCCCGCAGATGTAGCCAGGAGGAGCATTCTGCAGGAGGAGCAAGCAACTGCCCTGGCATCCACGTGGGCAGTGGTTAACCATGTACCTGAATAAGAACTGCTCTCTGCAATGTGACAGTAGGTGGATCTCAGTTAATAATTTCCTGTTCCACACTCTGTGTTCATGTTGCTGTAGTTAGGCAGCTCCTGTTCTGAGGTTCTTTCCTATAAGGGAAGCTCATTGCTATTTGATTTCGTGACACTGAGAGTGGAGAGAGGGAGAAACTGAGTCTTGCCTACCCTGGTATACTGGGGTCAGTTTTCTTACCTTAACAGTTGTTCGGAGTACAGAACTGAGTTGTGAAAGTGTTTGCTGTGTTTGGGAGGGGAGTGTTCTCTTTGTGGCTGCTCCTTCGCTGAGTGAAGTGGGAGGATGTTACTGCCACTTTCTCTTTAGCTGTAATCGCAGTACCATCTGAGAATTAATCTTCTGTTTCTCGACCATGCAACACTATCCTGGTGGATTGGTCATTCTACATGGAATTCCTTTTGGTTTTCCAAATTATCCAATCATCCTGACCTGAACTCCTCTTCGCTGAACAGGGAAGTGGTGAGTTGTTAGGCTCCAAAGCAACGACCCAGGTTCAGGCCAGTTTTCCCTCTGAGATCCCTCTGGGCCAGGCTGCATGGAAATAGAGCTACAACTCTGGTGGGAAGTTTACTCTGGAAGGGGCTGGTTCCACAGCAGGTCTGAAGGCTGGATTAATCTCTCGGCAAATTCTGCTCGCCGCATAGTCTCAAACTGGTTTAACTTTATCTTGCTTCTCCTTCCAATTCCTTCTCTCCCCTCATTTACCCCCTGCCCTCATTGACCTCCTCCCTCCCCTACCCTCTCTCCTCCCGACCTCTGTCCCTTCCCTATCCATCTCCTCCCCTCTCTATCCCTCTTCACCCCTCCCTATCCCTCTCCTCTCCTCCCTGTCCCTTTTCACCCCTCCCTATCCCTCTCTACCCCTCCTTTATCCTCTCTACTCCCTATCCCTCTCCTTCCCTTCCTATCCCTCTTCACCCCTCCCTATCCCTCTCCATCCCTCCTTTACCCTCTTCCCTCCATACCCCTGTCATCCTCTTCTCTTTTAGGTAAAGGAAGACTGGAAGTATGTTGCCATGGTGATTGACCGGATTTTTCTCTGGATATTTATCATCGCCTGTTTGTTGGGCACGTTTGGACTTTTCCTCCCACCCTGCCTGGCCGGAATGATTTGATGTTCCATTTATAAAGTCGGGAGAGTAAGGTGGGAGGATTTAAGCTGCATGTGAGGGTGTGGGGTTAGGGAAAGTTTCAAAGGAACTCTCCCCTTCATCTACCCTTCCGTCTACCTCCACCTTCCTATCCCCACTCCCTCACTCCCTTAGGCCCATTTACCCCAAAATCCCCCACTCTGCCACTCACTTCCCCACCCCCGCTCCCCCACCCACCCCTATTCCCAATTTACCCTCCAACCCTCAATACGCCCCACTACACATTTCCTATCTTCCTCACCTCTCCCTTGTGCCCCAAACCCCCTCGTTTTCCATCCTTATCCCAATTGCTGATACACCTTCATTAACCCCCTCCACCCTCTTTGGTCACTTACATACACACCCAGCCTTGCCAATGACCCCCTCCAAGCCTGACCAGGAATGCAGTAACATTCCTGAGGGGGTGAATTTTTTTTGGTCCCAAGGGATTAACATTGCCCTCACACACTGACCTGACCTCTCCCTCTCACTGATTGTCTGAGTCCAAACCGTGTTTTCACAAAGAAGCGTGAAATAACGTGAATAACTAATTAAAAACATGGATATATGGCTGGAAAGTTGCAGGGTGACACATTTCATTCATTAAGCATTGATTTGCAGATAAATAGTTTTGTATCACTTTTGATTTGTTGACTTAGAATATTCTTGAAAGTGTTTCCATCTCTTAAGACTGCCCCCGTCATTATGTGGAGAGCTCAGCGATGAAGGGACTGCAGTTTCACCTTCCCCCTGTTTGGACATTGTTGTCAAATCCCCGGAGAATAGCTCGTGTCCCTATACACTACCACTCACCCCCTCAGAGTCACAGAGTGCAGCCTTCAAGCCCTCATTTGGAGACCTGATAGGCCATTCCAGACTACCTCTAACCCCTCGTGGTCTGTCTATTCTTATACTGCCTTGACTGCCTTCTTATCTTTGCCCTTCATAACCATAAACGCATCTGAGACCAATATTCCATTTGAGTTCTGAGGAAGGGTCATTGTCCCTGAAATGTTAACTCTGATTTTTCTCCACAGACGCCAGACCGGCTGGGTTTATCCAGCAGTTTCTGCATTTAATTCCATTTGCCTTCTCTATCACCCAAAGGTTTAGATTCCAGTTTTGTGATCCGTGGATGAGCTCTGAGTTGTAGCTTTCTGCAGCCTTTCTGTATTCAAATAATATACAGCTCCTCTATTCTTCCTGCCAAAGTGCATAACCTCACAGTTTCTCACATCATATTCCATCAATCAGGTTTTTCACTCTCAAGGTAACTAGAAGTAGGAATAACCTCAACTCCACTCTCCTGCCTGCTCCCCCAAGCCTTCAATCCCATCACATCACTCCACCTGTCTATATCTATCTTTGAGTGTGAGTTACAGAGTCAGAGCGATGAAGAGTATGGAAACAGACCCTTTGCTCCAACCCGTCCATGCTGATCAAATATCCTAAATAAATCTAGTCTCATTTGCCAGCAGTTGGCCCATAGCCCACTAAACCCCTCCTATTCATACACCCATCCAAGTACCTTTTAAATGTTGTAATTATATTGGCTTCTGCCAATTTCTCCCACAAGCATTGCCCTCTGCATGAAAAGGTTACCGCTTATGTCCCATGTAAATCTTGCCCCTCTCACCTTAAACCCATGCCCTCTAGTTTTGGACTCCCTACCATGGAGGAACGACCTTGGCTGTTCATCTATCCACACCCCTTGTGATTTTATAAACCTCTAAAAGGTCACCCCTTAGTGTCCGACACTCCAAGGAAAATGGCCCCAGCCTATTCAGCCTTTCCCTATAGCTTAAACCTGCCAACCCTGACAACATCCTTGTAAATCTTTTCTGAACTCTTGCAAGTTTAACAACATCCCTCCTATAGCAGGGAAACCACAATTGCATGCAGTATTCCAAAAGTGGCTTAACCAATGTCCTGTACAGCTGCACCATGACCTTCCAATACCTACTCACTGCATTGACTAATATAGGCAGCATACCAAACACTTTCTTCACTATCCTATCTACCTGCATTCTTTGTTCAGCAATACTCCCCAGAATCTTACCATTAAGTGTACAAGTCCTGCCCTGATTTGCCTTTCCAAAATGCAGCATCTGACATTTATCAAAATTAAACTCCATCTGCCACTTCTCAGCCCATTGGTTCATGTGATCACGATTCTGTTCCACTCTGAGGTAACCTTTTTTGCTGTCCTCTACACCTCCAATTTTGGTGGAATCTGCAAACGTACTAAATACCTCCTGTGTTTACATCCAAATCATTTATATAAATGACAAAAAACAGTAGATCCAGCACCAATCCTTGTGGCACACTGCTGGTCACAGGCCTCCAGTCTGAAAAGCAACTCTCCACCACCACCCTACCTTTGAGCCAGTTCTGTATCCAAATGGCTCGTTCACTCTGTATTTCATGCTCACCACTTGCCTTCCCAACGACTTATGTGTCATCTACAAAATTGGCATCAGTACATTCACTTTCATGACCCAACTGGTTCATGTGTATTGCATATAATTGTGGTCCCAGCACCAAGTCCTGTGGCATAATAAGCTATGTTTAAGAACAGAAGGAAGAAGATACTGGAGACATGAGCACAACTGAAAACTTGATGTTTAGTGACAAGAAATATTCCCTGGGCCTACTCCCCAATCAGCTGCACCCATACCATGCTGTGGTTTGTGACATCTCTCCTCTGCAGGACATACTGCACATCACGATCCCACTCACCTGCTCACACGTCACTGAGCCTAATGCCTGCAGTAAACTTTACTTAAAACTCTTCTTCGTCCCCTCAGGTCAAATTCCCAGATGTACTAACTCGGCCTTTGTTTCTGTCTCACTCAGGTGTAGTCTCCTAACTCACACTAACTTTACACTCTTCCTGATGAACCGATACCTTGATTCAAAAATGTCATTGTTGTTTTTGACTCCCTCCAATGATCTTGCCCCTCCCTTTCATTGGCACTTCCTCAAAGTCTACAACCGTCCAGTGCTGAATAATGGGACTGGTGAAGATTTAGTGTAACTTTGACAGTACTGATCTGATGGGCTGAAGGGCTTCTTCTGTATTGTGTGATTCTATCAAAAATTTTCTCTAATTCTGACCTGTCGAACATTCTCCATTTGAATCAGTCATCTATCAATCCAATAGCACAGGCCACAAGCTCAGGAAAGGAATTCCCTCCCTAAACCTCTTTGTCTATCGACATGGTTGCCTTCCTTAAAGACATTTGTTAAACTTATCACGTTGGCCACATGCTGGGCATCTGTCAGAACATCACATGCGACTTAGATTCTTACTTAGTTTGATTATGCTCCTTTGAGGCATCTTGGGAGGATTGAAGATGTTTAAGGTACTATATGAATGCATGTTGTTGCTGTCAGTGCATTGCAGTGTGAGTGTAATGCTGTTGGAGTTGCTGTCTATGAAAAGCAATGTTTAACCAAGTCTCTGCTACCCTTGAAGGTGGATGTAAAGATTAGCAGTGAATATTTGTAAAAAGAATGCTTTCTGGCTAATATTCGCCCAGAAGCTAACACCACTAATGCAGAATATCTGGTTGTTGTCACAATGCTGTTTATGAGATCTTGCTATTCCAGAATTGGTTGCTGTGTTTCCAGTGATTACAGATCAATTATATGTCATTAAATGCATATCATTGCAAGAGATTCTCAGGTTATGAAAGGATTTTTATAAATACAAGGATTTCTTTCTGTTTCTGTATACCATAAAGGTCACTTTTAGTATTATTTTGGAAGACACATGACACCAGGTTATAGTCCAACAGGTTTATTTGAAATCACAAGCTTTCAGAGCACTGTTCCTTTGTCACCTGATGAAGGAGCAGTGCTCTGAAAGCTTGTGATTTTAAATAAACCTGTTGGACTGTAACCTGGTTTCGTGTGACTTCTGAATTTGTCCACCTGAATCCAACACCAGTGGACATCAGTATTATTTTGGACTGCGGACTAAAAGTGAGAAAAGATACTGCTTTAAACCAAGGAGACTCCACAGGAGTCAGTAGTTTAAATGGTTATGCAAACACATTGTAAGTTGTGTATAGAATATTTCCTTTTCCAGGAACAGCAAAGGCAATGACAAATGGAACAGTAATAGTGTGTTTCTGAACTAAGGAATAACTGCCTGGCAACAGCGTTTTGATTGGTTCTTGAGCAGCTGATCATACCGTGTGTGTGGAAAATATAACAGATGCTTCCAGTGTGCAGCTAACACTGGCTCTCTCCCTCTGTCCTGTGTGAGGTAAGTCACAGGAAATCCTTCGGTAGCTGTTCCTATTCACTGTTTCCCCATAAACTCTTCACTCTGTAAATGGACTGTCGAAAGAGAAAGGGGTAGGGGATGGGTAAAAGCATCCTTCAGAGTCTCTGAAAAGTGTGAATCCTGAACCAGTGAACGCAATCAGTCTCGCTTCATGAACAAAGAATTGGAAGGAAGTGGGAGGAATTGAAAGGACATGGCTCGACATCAAGTTTTATAGTCCAGGATGGTGCCAGTGAACTGTTTCTTGTTGACTTTTCATTCATGTTTCATCTTTAATGTCCACATCTGTGTTTGTCTGTCTGTATGAAGAAAGGGAATTTGAAAGGGGATAGAGTTTAAGTTTGAGTTATAAGTTAGCAACTTGTGATTGTTTTTGTTGATGTTTAAAAAAAATGATTACAAAGGTATTTAATTGTTAGTAGAGAGTAACTGAGTGGGATTACTCTTTTAACTGGAATTAGACAATTGGGCAATTTGGTAATTTCATCAATTTTTCACAGTTGTGACAACTTGGGAATTGGTGGGTCATGATTTATAGCACATGACGATATACAGATGATTGATATCGGCCTCCTCCAGTAGTCCCCAGAATCACAGATACCAGTTTTTAGCCAATTCAACTCACTCCATGTGAAATCAGGAAACAGTTGGAGCCACAGGATACTGCAAAGGATAAAGGCCCTGACAACATTCTGGCTCCAGAAATTGCCTTTGCCCTAGCCAAATTCCTCCAGTCTAGATGTTACCAAATAGGGTGATGAAACATCTGGAAATGAACCTTCCAGCTCAGCGAGCAAACCTACATCCAGAACCTCAACCCGAGCTACTTAAAACTCACTCTTCCAGTTCAGTTACAACACTGATACCTACCCCATAAATTGGTATATCCTGTAAAGGAAAAAGAGGACAAATCCAACCCAGCCAATTACTGCCCAATCAGTCTACTCTCAATCATCAGTAAAGCGATGGAAGGTGTCAGCAACAGGGCTATCAAGCAGCACCTGCTCAGCAATAACCTGCTCAGTGAAGCCCAGTTTGGGTTTCACCAGGGTTACTCAGCTCCTGATCTTATTACGGCCTTGGTTCAAACATGGACAAAAGAGCTGAATTCCAGAAGGGAGGTGAGAGTGACAGCCCTCGACATCAAGGCTGCATTCAACCAAATCTGGCATCAAGGAGCCCTAGCAGAACTGGAATCAATGGGGATCTGGGACAAACTCTTTACTGGTTGGAGTCATACTTAGCACATAGGAAGATGGTTGTGGTTGTTGGAGATCAGTCCAGGTCCAGGACATCACTGCAGGAGTTCCTCAGGGTAGTGTCCTAGGTAAAAACAATGACTGCAGATGCTGGAAACCAGATTCTGGATTAGTGGTGTTGGAAGAGCACAGCAGTTCAGGCAGCATCCGAGGAGCAGTAAAATCGACGTTTCGGGCAAAAGCCCTTCATCAGGAATAAAGGCAGAGAGCCTGATGAAGGGCTTTTGCCCGAAATGTCGATTTTACTGCTCCTCGGCTGCTGCCTGAACTGCTGTGCTCTTCCAGCACCACTAATCCAGGGTAGTGTCCTAGGCCCAACCATTTTCAACTACTTCATCAATGACCTTCCCTCCATTATTAGGTCAGAAGTGGGGATGCTCACTGATGATTGCACAGTGCTCAGCACCATTTGTGACTCCTCAGATACTGAAGCATCCCATGTTCAAATGTAACAAGATCTGGACAATATCCAGGCTTGGGCTGACAAGTGGCAAATGTTGCAGGAGAAAGTCAGTATGAAAAAGAGATAGCTGACATCATGAGATAAGGTCCACCCTTTGATTTTAAAGGACTGTTCCTGGGATGAGGTTACCAAATTTTCAAGTGATTTAGTTGCACCCCATGTTGTGTGTCAGAATATTTTAGTCACAGTACTATGTATCTACTGGTAAGTTGAGGCTGAAGTCTTACTAAGGGGTCTCATAAATGTCTGATGCATTGTAATTTACAATTACATATGATGTAATAAATCTGTTTCTCAAGGCTGAGCCTAGTTTCTGCTGAAGACTTTGTGTAAGACTCATCCCCCACTTGCTAGCTGAGATTCATACCAACAAGAAGGACTGATGTTTATGAATGTAAGAAAAGCTTTTCAGATGCCACTGGTGGGCATAACTATAGCATACACTGTGCCAGCAGAGTTGGTAATATTGCAACATTTGTGCCACACACATGCTCAACAATTAACAGTTCCAATAAAAGAGAACCTAAACACCTTGCCTTGACATTCAACAGCATTACTATCACTGAATCCCACACTATCAACATCCTAGGGATTACCCTTAACTGGGAATTCAACCAGCCTAATCATAAACATACAGTGGTTTCAGAAACATTTCAGAGGCTAGGAATCCTGCCACAAATAACTCACCTCCTGACTGCTCAAATCCTGTCCACCATCTACAAGGCACAAGTCAGGAGTGTGATGGAATACTCCCCACTTGTTTGGGTGGGTATAGCTCTAATGACACACATCATAAATTTTAAGCAATGGATAATGTTTATTATGTACACACACAGAAGCTGACTGAAACATTACCACAAATCCAGCAATGGCAGTTTGTCAGTTCTGATGCACTTGTCAATGACACTCTCTCCTCACACCCAATTGCATTTCCAGTCTTTAATGTGTGTGTTAAACTGAGAGCTCACCATATGAACATAAACAAACAGCTCTAGTTGTCTCCTGACAGGACCAGCCCTGTGCCCTGTTCCATTCCATTCCTTCATGCTGTCTCTTTCACTCCTATTCAAGTGTAAACGGAATTAATTCTTCCTGTTGCAGATGCAGGAAAATCTTCAGAAAGTTTGTTTTTAGCAAGATTTATGTTTGTTTTCCAATTCTAATTGCCCTTGAACTGTGTGTCTTGCTCAAGAATTTCAGAGTAGTTAAGAGTCAAGAACATTGCTATGGATCTGGAGTCGTGTGTAGGTCAGAACCAGTAAGAATGGCAGGTTTCCTCCCCTAAAGAACATTAATAAATCAGATGATAATTGACAATTGTTTCATGGTCGCCATCAAGTAGATTTACTTTCTACATTTCATTTTAATCAGTTACATTTTTGAGTGTGTGTATATAATTAAATTAGATTAGATCACTTTCAGTGTGGAAACAGGCCCTTCGGCCCAACAAGTCCACACCGAACCACCGAAGAGCAACCAACCCAGACCCATTCCCCTACATTTACCCCTTCACCTAACACTATGGGCAATTTTGTATGGCCAATTCGCCTAACCTGCATATTTTTGGACTGTGGGAGGAAACCGGAGCACCCGGAGGAAACCCACACAGACACGGGGAGAATGTGCAAACTCCACACAGACAGTTGCCTGAGTCTCTGGCACTGTGAGGCAGCAGTGCTAACCACTGTGCCACCATGCCTTCCACAATGTGTGTGAGCATCTGTTTGAGTGCATGTGTTGGTGTGTAGATGTGAGTATGTGCATGTGTGTCTGTGCATGTGTGTGTGTGTGTGTGTGTCTGTGTCTGTGTGTGAGAGAGAGAAACTGGAAGAGTGGTGGGTGGAAGAGTTGTTGGTTATGTCCGTCATGTGAAAGGCCAATTGTGACTTGCTGATGGTCCAGGAGATAGAGAGCTCAAAGTAGCTCAAACGGGAAGGCAATGATAATATACGATATACAAAATGTTCTGAAAATATCTGCCTTTATTGAACTCAAAATTTATTAATAGTTATTCATAGGACGTGGGCATCACTGGCTGGGCCCAGCATTTATTGTCTGTCCCTAGTTGCCCCTTGAGAAGTTGGTGGTGAGCTGCCTTATTGAACTGCTGCAGTCCACCTGATGTGGGTTGACCCACAATGCCATTAAGTAGCCAGTCCCAGGCTTTTGACCCTGCGACAGTGAGGGAGAGTGACAAACTGATACTGTGTCACTGCCACTCTCAGTGTTACAGGAACCAAGGACTCTCTGCCCTCTCAGGTGTGTGTCAAGTCTCATCCAGTAGTATTTGGAGAAGCAGGGAAGTTGTTTCCACTGCCCTGACCGACCTTTCTCTCTCAATGAATGTCATAAAAACAGATTTACTGGTCAATACCACATGGCACTTTGGGGAAGTTGTTCTGCTCAAATTGTCTGCAGAGTTTGTTCAGGTAAATGTAGGAAAGCAGGAGACTAGAGGCTAAAGGAGCAGGGGGATCTTGGGGAGCTGGACCACAGATCCCTAAAGATGGCAGAACAGGTTAATAAGGTCATAAAGAAGACATATGGGACTGTTGCCTTTATTGGTTGAAACATGATTAGAAAAGGAGGGAGGTTATGTTAGAGCTGCACAGGACTTTGGTCAGGCCAGTACTGGAGTACTGCGCGCAGTTCTGGTCAGCACACTCTTAGAAGGATGGGATTGCATTGGAGAAGGTGTAGAGGAGATTCACCAGGATGCTGCCTGGGACGTAGCATTTCAGCGATGAAGAGAGGCTGGATAAGCTCGGCCTGTTTTCTTTGGAGCAGAGAAGGTTGGGATGGGGGTGGGGGGAATCAGATAGAAGTGTACAAGATTATGAGGGGCGTTGACAGGTTGAATAGAAAGCAGCTGTTTCCCTCAATTGAAGACTCAATAATGATTTTAGTTTTAAGGTGATAGATATGAGGTTTAGAGGGGATTTAAAAAAAAATTCACTCAGAGCGTATTGGGAATCTGGAATGCACTGCCTGGGCAGCAAACCTCACAGTTAAACGGTATTTGGATGACCACTTGAAATGTCAGAATGTGGGTCAAGAATGTGGGTCCAGTGTGGGCAAGTCAGCCTAGTGTAGATTGAGAGTAATTTTCGGCAATGCAGACCAATGGGCGAAAGTACCTCTTCTGTACTGTCTGGTTGCATTGATGGTTTCTGGTGATTTCAGATTCACTGCTCTCTCTTTTCACTGACTTCAATGTAAAAAAGGCTGTGGACCTGTTGAGGACTGTTTATGCCAGTTAGTTTGAAGAGCTGATTTGATTGTTCTGATCGTATGTTGTCCACAACTTGTCTACTTTCCCATAATGGAGATACTGAGCGAGTTGGATTGTCCTTTCAAATCAGAATCGTGTGTGAGAAATGATTTAGAAAGCTGAGTGCTCGTTCAAAGCCCTGGTGCCTGGCTAAAAGGCATGGCTTAAAATGTCATGATTTTGGATTAGTGGTGCTGGAAGAGCACAGTAGTTCAGGCAGCATCCGAGGAGCAGCAAAATCAAAATGTCATGAGCCAATAGCCTTGACCTCTCAGCTGCTCCATCTAGTGACATGGTGGTTTGAAAGCTTTACGGTAGTCAGATTCCATCGCCACAGCACACAGAATCAACAACCTCAAATGAGCACATCGCCAATCACATTCAGTACAGTCTCTCGAAGCTGTAACCCATTGCTTTCTCAATAATTGTGCCTGATAAATTATAACTGAAAATGTGTTGCTGGAAAAGTGCAGCAGGTCAGGCAGCATCCAAGGAGCAGGAGAATCGACGTTTCGGGCATGAGCCCTTCTTCAGGAAGTATTCAGCAGGTGACCTGATGCGCTTTTCCAGCAACACATTTTCAGATCTGATCTCCAGCATCTGCAGTCCTCACTTTCTCCTCTGATAAATTATAACACTCCTCATTCCAATGCTTTGCATAATACTTCAAACCTGTCTGTTGTTTTTATCTTGCCTCCTCACACCCCTCCAAGGCAAAACGTATGTCTTCATTTTTTTTTTCAATATGAGTTAAAATCCGATCGCGCATTTCGAAGGTTTCACTGCCAATAGTGCACACTGACTTCTGACACACTCCTCGTTTCCAACACGAATAAAGCAGTCAGCTTGGATCCCACGTTAAAACAGTGAGACAATGTGGATCCTTGTTACATCAGTGTGAAAGTTTGGATATTTGTGTTATATGTGACAGTATTGATCCTGTGTTAAAAAGCTGTGGGGTTGCTCTGGTTAGAGTGACTCTGCAATCCCGTCGACTCCCTCAGTAATGTTGTCTGGGGGAGTGTGTCTCTAGGACCCTGCGGACTCCCTCAGTAATGTTGTCTGGGGGAGTGTGTCTCTAGGACCCTGCGGACTCCCTCAGTAATGTTGTCTGGGGGAGTGTGTCTCTAGGACCCTGCGGACTCCCTCAGTAATGTTGTCGGGGGAGTGTGTCTCTAGGACCCTGCGGACTCCCTCAGTAATGTTGTCTGGGGGGAGTGTGTCTCTAGGACCCTGCGGACTCCCTCAGTAATGTTGTCTGGGGGAGTGTGTCTCTAGGACCCTGCGGACTCCCTCAGTAATGTTGTCTGGGGGAGTGTGTCTCTAGGACCCTGCGGACTCCCTCAGTAATGTTGACTGGGGGAGTGTGTCTCTAGGACCCTGCGGACTCCCTCAGTAATGTTGACTGGGGGAGTGTATCTCTAGGACCCTGCGGACTCCCTCAGTAATGTTGACTGGGGGAGTGTGTCTCTAGGACCCTGCGGACTCCCTCAGTAATGTTGACTGGGGGAAGTGTGTCTCTAGGACCCTGCGGACTCCCTCAGTAATGTTGACTGGGGGAGTGTATCTCTAGGACCCTGCGGACTCCCTCAGTAATGTTGACTGGGGGAGTGTATCTCTAGGACCCTGCGGACTCCCTCAGTAATGTTGACTGGGGGAGTGTGTCTCTAGGACCCTGCGGACTCCCTCAGTAATGTTGACTGGGGGAAGTGTGTCTCTAGGACCCTGCGGACTCCCTCAGTAATGTTGACTGGGGGAGTGTATCTCTAGGACCCTGCGGACTCCCTCAGTAATGTTGTCTGGGGGAGTGTGTCTCTAGGACCCTGCGGACTCCCTCAGTAATGTTGTCTGGGGGAGTATGTCTCTAGGACCCTGCGGACTCCCTCAGTAATGTTGATGGGGGGGGGGTGTGTCTCTAGGACCCTGCGGACTCCTCGCCCGGTAACCACGATATTTCCCAGATTCCTTTGCGTGTTTACAGGAAGTGATGTCACAGCACGAGCTAGCAGCGGGTGAGTTTATTTGAAAATAACGAACGGTCAGATTTAAACTTGGACAGTTTTAACTTGAACAAGTTGATCAGAGACTCCAATACTCACCAGACCCTGGGAACTGTTGGGGCGGTATTCCTGCTCAGCTTCTGGAAGTTTCCACGGGCCTTGACCAATCAGGAGACACCGAGTTAATTGGTTTGGTCCCTTGAAATGTTGTGGATGGTTTGTGAACGTCCACTATGTTCAGATAGTCCCGGAGTCCTCAAACCTTCCTCATATGTTCAGCCTTTCATTCCTGCGATCATTCTGGTGAACATCCTCTAGATCTGCCTTAGGACCAATACATCCTTCCTGAGGTATGGGGCCCAAAATTGCTCGTAATACTCTGTGATCTGACGAGCACCTTATAAAGCCTCAGAATTACATCCCTGCTTTTATATTCTAGTTCTCTTCCTAACCACCCACTCAAACTGCAAGTTTACCTGAAGAGAAGCCTGGGCTAGGACTCCCAAATCCCTTTGCACTTAAGATTATGAATTTTCTCTCCATTTAGAAAGTAGTCCATGCCTCTATTCTTCCTACTAAAGTGCGTGCCTTCACACTTTCCCACAACGTACTCTATCTGCCACTTCTTTGTCCACTCTTCTAACCTGTCTAAGTCTTCCAGCACCTCCCTGCCTCCTCAATACTACTTGCCCCTCCACTTAAATTTCGTAATAATCTCTAAACTTAGTCAGAATTCACTCAGTTCCTTCATCCAGATCATTAATATATAAAGTGAAAAGTTGTGGTCCCAACAACGACCCATGTGGAACACCGTTTGTCACTGGCTGCCACCCTGAGAAGGACATCCAAGCTTCTATCCATGCTTGCACCTTGCTTCTAACACGATGGGCCCTTGTCATACTCAGTAGCCTTCTGTACAGCACCTTATGGAAGGTTTTCCAGAAGTTCAGAAAGAGATAGCATATGTTGACTCTCCATGGTTTAACCTGCTCATTACCTTCTCAAGCACAAACCAAATGATTGGAATAACATTCCAGGTATCAGTGTCACATATCAAGGGTCTGATCAAAGTCATAAGTAATCCAAAACTGTACAAACTATTTAAGGTAGAGCGATCATAACAAGTTATCAAGGTGATGGTGTCAAAACAAGACAGAAAGGATGATTTTACAGATATAGAACAGTATGTGGGGGTTCCATATAACATGACGTGAAACCATGCTTGAGGCAGTGTTCATTAGTATGGAACTTGTCTATCAGTTTCTGCTCAGCGATTCTGCCTTGTTTTGTATCTCAAAGGCAGAATTGGCGGATGCTTATCTGAGGATCAGAGGTTGGAAGTCCTTGACCGCTGAAGTGTTACCTGACTGGGAGGGATCACTCATCTGTTGTAGCATTTGCTCGGTCTTGCCAACTTACAATGCTTCAGGGTATTCTTGCTTATAGCATATGAGGTAGACAAAGTTGGCAGAGTCACATGAATACCATATGTGTTCCATGTGATGGTAGTATCCATGTCGATGATGTGACATGTCTTGCACAGGTTACTGTGGCAGGATTGTGTGGTGTTGTGGTTGATATTTCTTGAAGGCTGGGTAGTTTGCTGTGAACAATGGTGTGTTTAAGGTTTGGTGGTTGTTAGAAGGGGAGGTGGGTCCCAGATGAGGGGCAGGCACAAGGAGGCAGATCCCAGACCAGAGAGGCGGGTCCCAGACTGTGGGGCAGGCGCCGGGGTGGGGGGGGGGTGGGGGGTGGGGGGGGGTGGGGGGTGGGGGGGGTGGGGGGGTGGGGGGGGGTGGGGGGGTGGGTGGGTGGGGGGGGCGGGGGGAGGCGGGTCCTGGACTGTGGGGCGGATGTGGGGATGCGCGTCCGGAATGTGGAGCGGGCACAGAGACGCGTGTCCCGGACGGGGAGCAGGCGCTGGGAGCAGGTGCCGGACTGTGGGGAAGGCGCGGGGAGGCGGGTCCCCGACTGTGGGGAAGGCGGGTCTCTGACTGTGGGGAAGGTGCGGGGAGGTGGGTCTCTGACTGTGGGGATGGCGCGGGGATGCGGGTCCCCGACTGTGGGGAAGGCGGGTCCCGGACTGTGGGGAAGGCGCGGGGAGGCGGGTCTCGGACTGTGGGGAAGGCGGGTCCCGGACTGTGGGGAAGGCGGGTCCCGGACTGTGGGGGAGGCGGGTCCCGGACTGTGAGGAAGGCGAGTCCCGGACTGTGGGGAAGGCGCGGGGAGGCGGGTCCCGGACTGTGGGGAAGGCGCGGGGAGGCGGGTCCCGGACTGTGGGGAAGGCGCGGGGAGGCGGGTCCCGGACTGTGGGGAAGGCGCGGGGAGGCGGGTCCCGGACTGTGGGGAAGGCGTGTCTCTGACTGTGGGGTAGGCGCGGGGAGGCGGGTCCCAGACTGTGAGGAAGGCGGGTCTCTGACTGTGGGGAAGGCGCGGGGAGGCGGGTCCCGGATTGTGGGGAAGGCGCGGGGATGCGGGTCTCTGACTGTGGGGAAGGCGCGGGGAGGCGGGTCTCTGACTGTGGGGAAGGCGCGGGGAGGTGGGTCTCTGACTGTGGGGAAGGCGCGGGGAGGCGGGTCCCGGACTGTGGGAAGGCGGGTCTCTGACTGTGGGGAAGGCACGGGGAGGCGGGTCCCGGACTGTGGGGAAGGCGGGTCTCTGACTGTGGGGAAGGCGCGGGGAGGCGGGTCCCGGACTGTGGGGACGGCGCGGGGAGGCGGGTCCCGGACTGTGGGGAAGGCGCGGGGAGGCGGGTCCCGGACTGTGGGGAAGGCGCGGGGAGGCGGGTCTCGGACTGTGGGGAAGGCGCGGGGAGGCGGGTCCCGCACTGTGGGGAAGGCGGGTCTCTGACTGTGGGGAAGGCGGGTCTCGGACTGTGGGGAAGGCGCGGGGAGGCGGGTCTCGGACTGTGGGGCAGGCGCAGGGAAGTGGGTCCCGGACTGGGCGCAGGCGCGGGGAGGCGGGTCCCGGACTGTGAGGAAGGCGGGTCTCTGACTGTGCGGAAGGCGCGGGGAGGCGGGTCCCGGACTGTGAGGAAGGCGGGTCTCTGACTGTGGGGAAGGCGCGGGGAGGCGGGTCTCGGACTGAGGGGAAGGCGTGGGGAGGCGGGTCTCGGACTGTGGGGAAGGCGCGGGGAGGCGGGTCTCGGACTTTGGGGAAGGCGCGGGGAGGCGGGTCTCGGACTGTGGGGAAGGCGCGGGGAGGCGGGTCTCGGACTGTGGGGCAGGCGCAGGGAAGTGGGTCCCGGACTGGGCGCAGGCGAGGGGAGGCAGGTGCGGGGAGACAGGTCCCGGACTGTGGGGTGGGCGGGGGGAGGCGGGATACGGACTGTGGGGTGGACATGGGGATGTGGGTCCTGGATTGTGGGGTGGGCGAGTGGAGGCAGTTCCTGGTCTGTGGGGAAGGCATGGTGAGGCGGGTCCCGCACTGGGGGGCAGGCGCGGTGAGGTAGGTCCCAGACTGTGAGCCGGCGCGGGGATTCTGGTCCCGGACTGCGGGGTAGGCAGGGGGATGTGGGTCCCAGACTGGGGCAGGCGGGGGTATGTGGGTCCCAGACTGGGGCAGGCGGGGGGATGTGGGTCCCAGACTGGGGCAGGCGGGGGGAGGTGGGTCCCAGACAGTGGGGCAGGCGGGGTAAGTCATGTCCCGGACTGTGGGTTAGGCGGTGGGAGTCGGGTCCCGAGCTGTGGGGCAGGCATAGGGATGTGGGTCCAAGACTGTGGGGCAGGCGGAGGGAGGCAGGTCCCGGACTGTGGGGCGGGCGGAGGGAGGCAGGTCCCGGACTGTGGGGCGGGCGGGGGGATGTGGGTCCCAGACTGTGGGGCAGGCGGGGGGAGGCGGGTCCAGGACTGGGGGGCGGACGCAGGGAACCGGGTCCTGGACTGGGGGGCGGGCGCGGGGATTCTGGATTAGTGGTGCTGGAAGAGCACAGCAGTTCAGGCAGCATCCATGCAGCTTCGAAATCGACGTTTCGGGCAAAAGCCCTTCATTAGGAATAAAGGCAGTGAGCCTGAAGCGTGGAGAGATAAGCTAGAGGAGGGTGGGGGTGGGGAGAGAGTAGCATAGAGTACAATGGGTGAGTGGTGGAGGGGGTGAAGGTGATAGGTCAAGGAGGAGAGGGTGGAGTGGATAGATGGAAAAGGAGATAGGCAGGTAGGACAAGTCCGGACAAGTCATGGGGACAGTTACTGAGCTGGAAGTTTAGAACTAGGGTGAGGTGGGGGAAGGGGAAATGAGGAAAATGTTGAAGTCCACATTGATGCCCTGGGGTTGAAGTGTTCCGAGGCGGAAGATGAGGCGTTCTTCCTCCAGGCGTCTGGTGGTGAGGGAGAGGCGGTGAAGGAGGCCCAGGACCTCCATGTCCTCGGCAGAGTGGGAGGGGGAGTTGAGATGTTGGGCCATGGGGCGGTTTGGTTGATTGGTGCAGGTGTCCCGGCGATGTTCCTTAAAGCGCTCTGCTAGGAGGCGCCCAGTCTCCCCAATGTAGAGGAGACCGCATCAGGAGCAACGGATACAATAAATGATATTAGTGGATGTACAAGTAAAACTTTGATGGATGTGGAAGGCTCCTTTAGGGCCTTGGATGGAGGTGAGGGAGGAGGTGTGGGCACAGGTTTTACAGTTCCTGCGGTGGCAGGGGAAAGTGTCAGGATTGGAGGGTGGGTTGTTTGGGGGAGTGGACCTGACCAGGTAGTCGCGGAGGGAACGGTTGGTCCCGGACTGGGGGATAGGTGCGGGGAGGCAGGTCCCGGACTGGGAGACAGGCGCGGGGAGGTGGGTCCCGCGCTTGTGGGCGGGCGGGGGGAGGCGGGTTACGGACTGTGGGGTGGGTGAGCGGAGGCGGTTCCTGGACTGTGGGGAAGGCGGGTCTCGGACTGGGGGACGGGCGTGGTGAGGCGGGTCCCGCACTGGGGACAGGCACGGTGAGGTAGGTCCCAGACTGTGGGGCAGGCGCGGGGATTCTGGTCCCGGACTTCGGGGCAGGCCTGGGGAGGCCGTTCGCAGACTGTGGGGAGGGTGCGGGGAGGTGGGTCCCGGACTTAGGGAAGGTACGGGGAGGTGGGTCCCGGACTGTGGGGTGGGCGCGGAGAAGCTGGTCCCGGACTGTGGGTGGGCGCAGAGAGGCGGGTCTTGGATTGGGGGGGCGGGTGCAGAGAGGCGGGTCCCAGATTGTCGGGCAGGCATGGGTATGCAGGTCCCGGACTGTGGGCCGGGCGTGGTGAGGTGGGTCCCGTACTGGGGTGCAGGCGCGGGGAGGCGGGTCCCGGAATGGGGTGCAGGCGCGGGGAGGTGGGTCCCGGAATGGGGTGCAGGCTCCGGGATGTGAGTTCGGATTGGGGGTAGGAACGGGGAAATGAGTCCTGGACCGGGGGCAGGCACGGGGTGGCGAGTCCTCGGGGTTGGAAGTCCGGTGCGGTCTGGAAGCTCGGTGCTGGTGTAGACTGGTCTCAAAGGACTGTGAGTCTGGTGCCCTCTCTAATTCCTTTTTATTCTTATGTCCGACCTTTATTTATCATTCTTTTAATTTTGTATCTACCTCATTCTTAACGAAGGGCTCATGCCCGAAACGTCGACTCTCCTTGTCCTTGGATGCTGCCTGACCTGCTGTGCTTTCCCAACACCACACTCTTGACTTTGCACGTGATAATAATCTAATTCAATTCAGTTCATTTTATAAGTTTTTTGAGAACCTCTTTGCAGCTGCAATACGTTTGCTCTTGTGCTTAAAGCTTAGCCTATACTAACATCAATGATAATAAGTCAAAATACTGGACATGCTGGAAACTTGAAATGCTGGAGAAATTTAGCAGGTCTGGCAGCAGTTGTGCAGAGAGAAACAGTTAAATGTCTAGAGTTCATTTTGATTCTTCTACAGAACAATTCTGAAGAAGAGTCGAAGAGTGTGGTGTTGGGAAAGCACAGTCAGTCAGGCAGCATCTGAGGAGCAGGAGAGTCAATGTTTGGGGCATAAGCCCCTCATCAGGAATGTGGTGGGTGGAGGGAAAGGGTCTGAGAGATAAATAGGAGGCTGGGGATGGGGCTGGGGCTGGGGCTAGGGCTAGGGCTGGGAACGTTACCTGGGAAAGCGATAGGTAAATGCAGGTGAGAGGTGGGTGTCATAGGTTGGAGAGGAGGATTGAATGGATAGGTAGGAAGGAAGGTAGACAAGTAGAACAGATCAAGAGGGCGGAGGCAAGTTGGTGGGTTGAATCTGGGATAAGGTGGGGTGGTGGGGGGAGTTGGAAACAAGTGAAGTCCACATTGATGCCGTGTGGTTGAAGGGTCTCAAGGAGGAAGACGTTCTTCCTCCACTTGTCAGGTGGCTTGGATTTGGTGGTGGAGGAGGCCCAGGACTTGCAGTGGTGGATTGAGAGGTGGAGTTGAAGTGATCGGCCAAAGGACGGTACGTGTGGTCACCCACAGGGCATTCAAGTCCTGGGCCGCCTCCACCGCCAAATCCAAGCCACCTGATGACTGGAGGAAGAACGCCTCATCTTTCACCTTGGGACCCTTTAACCACACGGCGTCAACATTGACTTCAGTGCTTCAGTCAGCAGCTTTGTACAGAGTTGGGCATGGGATTCTCAAATGACAACTGCAGGAAGTCCAGGAATGCGACTACTGGACAGTATTGTTCAGTGTCATGTTTGACACGAGATGCTCCCATTGCACTGTGAGAAAGCCCAATTTCAACTCTAAATAGGAAACTCCAAATTACAAACTACTGACTCAAACACCAGCACACAATCTGAAAATCAATATCAAACACAGAATTCTATGACAGCAAAACATTTACTTATCCACTGCGACAGAGAGCATCAAAGTGAAAGTGGAGCATTTCAGGAAAAAACATTTCAAAGAGATGTAGTTTTTCATTTGCTGTCCTTTCTCAGAGTGTTGTACTGTTGCTCTTTCAGGATCTCAGTAACATGGAACTTCGAGGCTTTTGCTGAATATGCAGCACAGAAAGAGGAAGGAGGAAGTAGGCTGGCCAACAATGAATAAATTTGCTGGAAATGTATTGACACGTTGCAGATAAACAGTGAGGCTGTTCTTCCAGTTTCTGTTCATCTCTCTGGAAGGAAGTGATCTGCTGAGATGTGAGATTCAACTCCACAGTGAGTAGTTTCAGCATTACAGGCACAGTACCAGCAGCAAGATAGTCTCCACACTGTGTCCATTCATTTTCCCCACGTGAATTGTATCTCTGATAGGAATCATCTTCCACCTTAAACCTGTTTCCCGTAGCAACCACATTCCCTATATTAACCCAAACTCCTACAGGGACCATGAAAACTGAGATTGGTTACATCAAGATGCTTCATAAAAACGTTGCAACATGAGGTGAACCCTTCTGCTTAATTTAAACCAGCAACACAAAAGATTTATTCTGTGCAGTAAATTCGAGTGGTAAGAGCTATTTCAAGTAAAAATTAACAACTTTCTAACAGAGCATAATTAACAATTATTTACAATTCCTTCCTCTAATCTATCTTTTACGTTCTTTCCTATAATATTAGTCCGATAAAACTCCAAATTAAGATTTACAGAAAAATTCAAATTTTAAAACCAGCCAACAGTCAAATCTTTTTGTCTTCATTGGTAGATTTGCTCCCCAGATCAGTGTTGAGGTTTTTTTTCTAGACAGGTAACTCTCAGAGAGTTCTGACTAGCAGTTTATCTGTTGGTCTGGTGGCAGTTCTCCTGTCAACTGTTTAATTTTCCCAGGTCTTATACTGCCAAAGCATCAGATTGTGTCATTGACATTTCACTTTGTCAATATATTAAATTCAAACTGGATTGGAGTATGGATTTTTTCAGGGTATAATTTAAATGGATCGGCCTAGTTCGAATCTGTTTTGTCGTTTCTAGGCAACCAGCTACCCCAATAGCTGGAGCAATGTTACATTGTGTCTTATTGAGAACAGTTGGTCCTGTCACTGCTAGCTTTTACTCTCTTAGAGGTATTGTTCATCCACATCTTCATAACAAAAATACCAACCCAACATTAATGCTGTATGAAAGGAGACCGTTGATTGGGTAGAAAGTGAAATCTAATTGGTAGAAGTGTTGCCATACTCATTCTGATTTAATTGTTGGGTGTCGGAGAAGCCAAAAGTGAGACTAAGCTTTCTAATAATTGCTTAAAAATCTTTATTTTGACAATGAATTCAGTATTACAATCATTTAAAGCGATAGTGAGCAGGTTAATTGAAGATCACCTAATCATTTGTGATAATAACAACCTAATCATTTGTGAAAGTAACAAACCTACATTGCAGTAAACAATCCATAAAATCTCCACCTAATCAGAAATGTTGGCCACAGCTCTACCTGAAAGTAGTTGTGAGATTATTCTCCATTAAACTTAGCAGAATCTTTGATAATTTCATAGTAATAGAAGCAGAAGTAGGCCAATTGGCCTGTTGAGTCTGCTTCGCCATTTATTAAGATCGTGGCTGACCTATCCATCATCTTAGCTCCTCCCACCTATCTTATCCCCATAATTCTTAATTCCCCTACCATGCAAAAACCCATCCAACTGTGTCGTGAATATATTTAATGAAGCTGCCTCTACAGCTTCCTTGGGCAGAGAATTCCATAGATTCATGACTGTATGGGAAAAGCAGTTCCTCTTCATTTCTGCCCTAAATCTACTCTTGAGACCATGTCCCCTAGGTAAAAACAAGGACTGCAGATGTTGGAAACCAGAGTCTAGATTAGAGTGGTGCCGGAAAAGCACAGCAGGTCAGGCAGCATCTGAGGAGCAGGAAAATCGACATTTCGGGCAAAAGCCCTTTATCATTCCTGATGAAGGGATTTTGCCCAAAACATCGATTTTCCTGCTCCTCGAATGCTGCTTGACCTGCTATGCTTTTCCAGCACCACTCACGCCATGTCCCCTAGTCCTAGTCTCACCCACCAGCAGAAACAACTTGCTTGCCTCTATCTTATCTATCCCTTTCATAATTTTCTATGTTTCGAAAAGATCGCCTCTCATTCTTCTAAATTCTAGCAAGTACAGTCCCAGGCAGTTCAACCTCTCCTCATAGGGTAAGCTCCTCATCTCTGGAATCAAACTGGGGAACCTCCTGTGCACCACCTTGAAAGCCAGTATACCTGTCCTCAAGTAAGGAGACCAGAACTGCGCACAATACTCCAGGTGTGGCCTCACCAATACCTTGTGCAATTGCAGTAGAACCACCCTGTCTTAAATTCAATCCCTCTAGCAATGAAAGCCAATGTTTCATTTGCCTTCCTGATATCCTGTGTACCTGCAAATCAACTTTTAGTGATTCATGTACAAGCACTCCTAAGTCCCTCCGTATAACAGCATGCTACAATCTTTCACAATTTAAATAATACTCTGACCTACTATTTTTAACTTCCACCTCACATTTTCCAACATTGTACTCCATCTGCCAAACCCTTGCCCAATCACTTAACCTATCTAAATCTCTCTTCAGCCCCTCCACATCCTCTGCACAGTTTGCTTTTCCACTCAATTTAGTGTTACCAGCAAACTTTGATATGTTACACTCAGTCTCCTCTTCCAAATCATTTATATACATCATGAACAGTTGCCGGCTGCAGTCCATGTGGGGTAGATGGAGCCATATACCCTGAGAGAGAGAATTCCAGGATTTGGACTCAGTGACACTGAAGGAATGCAATATATTTCCAAGCCAGGATGGTGATTAGCTTGGAGGGGAACTTGCAGGAGTTTGTGTTCCCATGTATCTGCTGTCTACATGAAAGTGGTCGTGGGTTTGGAAAGTGATGTTGGAGGATCTTTGGTGAATGTTTGCAGCGCATCTTGTAGATCATCCATACTGCTGCTACTGAGCATTGGTGACTGAGGGAGTGGATGTTTATGGATGTAGTGATAATTGAGAGATTGACGTGTGATCTTATAGATATTTACAAAACAGTTAGGGTTATAGGTAAGGTGAATAGCAGATCTCGTTTCCATAGAGTGGGGGATTTCAAATATGAGCAGTGAAAGACTTAAAAGCACATGAGGGGCAACTTACTTTTACAGAGAGAGTGGTCATATATGGAATGAATTTCCAGTGGAAGTGGTAGATGCAGGTACAATTATAATGTTTAAAAAAATTGGATAATACATGAATAAAAAATGTTTGAAGGGATTTGGGCTAAGACCAGGTAGGTGGGACTGGTTTAGTTTGGATTAGTTGTCAGAGTGGACTGGTTGGACTGAAGTGTCTGTTTCCACACTGTATAACTCTATGACTCTAAGTGGGCTGCTTTCTCCTGAATGGTATCAAACATCTTGAGTGTTGAAGCAAGTAGGGAGTATTCAATCACATTCCTCTCTCGTGCCTTGTGGACAAGCTCTGGGGAGTCAGGTGGTGACTCACCATAGATTCTTAACCTCTGACCCACTCTTGTCACTATGTGAGATGTTCAGTTGAGTTTCTGGTCAATGGTAACTCCAAGGGTGTTGATAATGTGGGGTTCAGGGATACTAACACCATTGAATGTTAAGGGGCTTTGGAGATGGAACTTGCATTTGTGTTGCTCGAATGTAACTTGTTACTTGTCAGCCCAAGCCTGGATATTGTCCAGATCTTGTGACATTTGAATGTGGACTGCTAAGGATTTGCAAAAGGTGCTGAACGTTGATGTTTCACATTGATTATAGTTTTGCCAGGGCTCCTTGATGCCACACTCAATCGAATGCAGCCTTGATGTCAAGGGCTGTCACTCTCACCTCCCCTCTGGAATTCAGCTCTTTTGTACATGTTTGAACAAAGGCCAGGAGGTCAGGACCTGAGTGACCCTGGTGGAACCCAAACTAGGTGTCACTGAGCAGGTTATTGCTGAGAAGGTGCTGCTTGATAGCACTGTTTATGACACCTTCCATCACTTTACTGATGATGGAGAGTAGACTTATGGGGCGGTCATGAGCTGGTTTGGATTTGTTCTGCTTTTTATGTACTGGACATACCTGGGCAATTTGCCATACAGTTGGATAGATACCAGTGTTGTAATTGTACTGGAACAGCTTGGCTGTGGGTGTAGAAAGTTCTGGAACACAAAAGGCTCAATACTATGACTGAACACTATGTTTGCAGTATCCAGTGCTTCCAACTTTATCTTGATGTCATGTTACTGTGGCCAAATCATTTACAATAACTCAGTGAAATAGTTTACCAGCAAATAACTCAATCCCAGTGAGTGTGATGCAGTACATCCAAAACTTGTGCTGACTTATCAAAACCACAGCTAGAAATTGGTTTCAGTATTACAGTTAATGTCCTTCAGTCCAGCACAGCACAATCCAAAACTGCAATTTGGAGGTTTACACTGGGGAAAGCTGTGCTTCATACAGTCAGGGTAAAAGGTAACATCATCAAAGTCCCAGAGGGCGGTTCTTTTATCACACAGAGAGAGAGAGATGACTAGTGATCGCGCCTCAGTTGACAATGAGGTTGAGTAGGAGAGTCCTTTATGATAACATCAGCCACGGTGGGAATTGAAGCCACACTGTTGGTGTCACTCTGCATCAGAAACCAAGCTTCCAGTCAAAGAGACATGGAGGTAATAGGTTGCCCTGGTCTGTGAGAAAATAACAGAGGACATTGAAGCAACTTCATTGCCTGAGAGTGAGGTATCCCTCAGATCATCGATGGAAGGAGAGAAGAGTTAGTGAGGGGGCATCAGGGAGTGAGGGAGGGGTCAGGGAATGGTTGAATGTGCACTGAGTGGGGAGGGATGTGAGTGAGTAAAGAGGGAGGGGTAAGACAGTGAATGAGGGGCAGGGAGTGAGTGAGGGAGCAGGCAGTGAGTAATGGAACTGTGGGGGTGAGTGACAGAGGGGACAGTTAGTGGAGATGTGTGGGCAAGTGAGCAAGGGGGTGTGAATGAGGGAGGGGGCATTGAGTGGGAAGGAGCTGTGAGTGAGAGAGGGTAGGTGAGTGATGGAGGGACAGGGAATGAGGAGAGGGGGTGTGAGAGAAGGGGCAGTGAGTGAGGGAAGGAGCAAGGAATGAGAGGAGGGGGATTGTGGAAGCAAGGCAGAATAATTAAGTTTGATCAAATTAAACTTCTTACGATGGTGAAGGTGGGTCTCAAAGGAAATTGATGAAAAATGAAGAGGAACTGAAGACGGTGAAGGTGGGAACGATGAAAGTCGGTCTGAATCCCACTGGGTAATGTTCATTCTGAGATTGTGGTCAGGCAGAATTGTCACTGGATGAATAATCAAGAAACACTGGCTAATCATCTGGGAACTTGGTTAAAATCTGCTCCAGCAGTTGATGGAAATCAAATTCAATTCGTAAAGTTAAGTATAAAGCTGGCCCTCAGTGATGGTGACCATGAAACTATCACTGAGGATTGTAAAATCCCATGTAGGTCCCCATCCTTATCTGCTCTGGCCTACATGTTACTCCAGACCCACAGTAATATATCTGACTCTTAACTGCCCCCTGAATGGCACAAAGTATCAATCAACTCAAGGGCAGTTAGGGATTGGGAACAAATGCTAGCCTTGCCAATGAGACCCACATTTCAGGAAAGAATCAATGAAAGCTACTCAAAGATGGATCTAGTCGTGGAACATGTAACCAATGAGAGGTGCTGATGTGAACAGAGAAACTGGGGCCAGCAGCAAATCAGATCAGCTTCTGGAGCAGGAGAGGGGATTGGGAAAGAAGATGGAGAACAGACTTGTTTGGTCCAATGATCTTTCTTGATCAAAATATCCATTTGGTGTCTTCATCCCTCAGGGAGGATTTGTTCAGCGGTTCATCTGTCAGCTGTTTATTTCTTGTCTGTTTCTGTAAAATCAAACATGAAGGTTGTGAGATGTGACAATAAAAGACAATTTCAGTGAATGTCTGAGGTCTCAGGATTGAGTGAGCTGCGCCGAGAGTTCAGCATCATTAGCTGCAGTGAGCTTTAATACAGGTCCCTATGGTCACTGGGGCTGGTCAGTGTTATCACTCCCGGTCACAGTGATTGGTCATTGTGGTCACACCTCATCACACACTCTGGTCAGTGCGGTCACTCCTAGTTGCAGGAACTGGTCAGTGCAATCATTCTCAGTCAGTGGGACCGATTACAGTAACTGGTCACTGTGGGTGTGTGCACGTGTCTGTGTCTGTGTGTGTCAATGATATCTGAAAGGTGCATTTCCATACAGTGACACACGGCTCAAATGATGTCCTGCTCTCTGCTGCTTTATACAGTGCTGCTGTTCATTTCAGTGAAACTTTCCCACACTTTTCCTCATTGATACGGAATGTAACCGATCCACGAGCTTCTCCTGAGCTTTTGTTAGTGTTCCAGCAACATACCTTTAAGGTTGCTGTAAATAGATCGATCCATTGGCTGTAATGTCTAACAGAAAACAGAGAAATATTACAGACTGGGACTGAGTAGCGGATGCACAATGTAAGGATGTTTGTAATTTTCCCATATTTTAAAATTTAAAATTCTCACCGTGTACGTAGCATTGGAATCTTCTGGAAAATCTTGTGAGTTCTGGAACGAAATGCAAGAGTAGTGTTTAACACATTGTTAATGTTGGTTCCTGAGTTCCCTGGGATGATGCACCATCTTTAGTTGTTTCTTCAGCCAGGTACACATTGTACTTAAACCAGGGACAGCAATAAAGTCAGAGCCAAGCAGATTTATAACTGTACATGCAGAGAAACTGAAAGTGAAGGATATTCCCCAAATTGATAATATTCTGACTCAATCACATGGACTCTGGTGGAAGGAATCATACAGCTATAAAAATAAAATTCTGGGATGTGCATCAGATCTCAATCAGCTGAGGGGACGAGGAATTGTCTCAGAGCAGGTTTCATGCTCCCAGCCAGAGGCTCAAACCATGAAGGTATAAGGTCACCTTTCATGAGCTGAGGATGTGAAAGATTAGATTGGAAAGGTGCCCACTGTGGCCCTCGGCTTATCGAGTCCTGGATATCCATTTCAGCCATCCATGGGGATAAAAAGGATGATGTGGAGGGGCAGGAGGCCCTTGGTGAAATTGAAGTCTCCATTGCTCCTTGTTCCTCTTGGAGGAGGCGCCATTCCTCGGAAATGAGAGTATCCCCAAATAACACCTGCCCTTTCACCAAAGATGCAGTGATCTGCCATGATGCTATTGAATGGTAGAGCAGGCTAGAGGGGCTGAATGGCCTTCTCCTGTTCCTTATGGTTCCTTATGTTCTTCATAAACCCTCCATCCTGTTCTCTTGCCGGTGTGGGCTATTTTCTAAGCAGTGAATGTGTTCTGCAGCACATTCAGGATTCTCTTCAGGTTAACATGCAGGTTCAGTTGGCGGTTAGGAAGCCAAATGCAATGTTAATATTTATTTCAAGCAGGCTGGAAATGAACAATGGATAGAGGTGTAATGCTGAGTCTGTATAAGGCTGTGATCTATATGGACTTCAGTAAGGCTGTCAACAAGGTTCCCCATGGGAGACCAATTAGCAAGGTTAGATCTCATGGAATACAGGGAGAACTAGCCACTTGGATACAGAACTGGCTCAAAGGTAGAAGACAGAGGGTGGTGGTGAAGGGTTGTTTTTCAGACTGGAGGCCTGTGACCAGTGGAGTGCCACAAGGATCGGTGCGAGTCCTCTACTTTTTGTCATTTACATAAATGATTTGGATGCGAGCGTAAGAGGTACAGTTAGTAAGTTTGCAGATAGCACCAAAATTGGAGGTGTAGTGGACAGCGAAGAGGGTTACCTCAGATTACAACAGGATCTGGACCAGATTGGCCAATGGTCTGAGAAGTGGCAGATGGAGTTTAATTCAGATAAATGCGAGGTGCTGCATTTTGGGAAAGCAAATCTTAGCAGGATTTATACACTTAATGGTAAGGTCCTAGGGAGTGTTGCTGAACAAAGAGACCTTGGAGTGCAGGTTCATGGCTTCTTGAAAGTGGAGTTGCAGGTAGATAGGATAGTGAAGAAGGCATTTGGTATGCTTTCCTTTATTGGTCAGAGTATTGAGTACAGGAGTTGGATGGTCACGTTGCTGCTGTACGGGACATTGGTTAGGCCACTGTTGGAATATTGCGCGCATTTCTGGTCTATTTCTTATTGGAAAGATGTTGTGAAACTTGAAAGGGTTCAGTAAAGATTTACAAGGATGTTGCCAGGGTTGGAGGATCTGAACTACAGGGAGAGGCTGAACAGGCTGGGGCTGTTTTTCGTGGAGCGTCGGAGACTGAGGGGTGACCTTATAGAGGTTTACTTGCCTTATGAGGGGCATTGGTAGGATAAATGGACAAAGTCTTTTCCCTGGGGTCGGGGAGTCCAAAACTAGAGGGCATAGGTTTAGGGTGAGAGGGGAAAGATATCAAAGAGACCTAAGGGGCAACGTTTTCATGCAGAGGGTGGTACATTTATGGATAAGTATACAAGTTGCCCGAGGATGTGGTGGAGGCTGGTACAATTGCAACATTTAAGAGGCATTTGGATGGGTATATGAATAGGAAGAGTTTGGATGGATATGGGCTGGGTGCTGGCAGGTCGGACTAGATTGGGTTGGGATATCTGGTCAGCATGGACGGGTTGGACCGAAGGGTCTGTTTCCATGCTGTACATCTGTATGACTCTGGTCAGACTGCATTTGGGATATTGTGAGCAGGTTTGGGCCCCATCTCTAAGAAATGAGCTAGTATTGGATGGTGTACAGAAGAGGTTTACATGAGTGACCTGGGGATGACGGGCTTGTCATCTTAGGAGAGGATGAGGACTCTGGGTCTGTACTCGCTGAAGTTGGGAAGAATAAGAGGATCTGATTGACACTCACAGAATAGTGAGAGGCCTGGATGGAGTGGGTGTGGAGAAAATGTTTCCACTAATTGGATAGACTAGGACCCAAGGACGTAGCCTCGGGGTGAAAGGACGACTCTTTTGAACTGAGATGGGGAGGAATTTACTAATCCAGAGCGTGGTGAATCTAGGGAACTTATTATCACAGAGCGATGAAGAGGCCAAGTCATTGGGTGTATTTAAGGTAAGCTGAGAGACATCTAAGAGATTTTCAATTACTAATGGGTTCAAGAGTTATGGAGAAAAAGGCAGGACTCTTTTATCTTTGTATACTTATCCACAATCGGTTCAGACACCTTGGAGGTTTCGGTGGGTGTGGCTCTTGATGCTAAGGTAGGATAACTCTATTGCTCTCTTGTATTGCTTCACTACATCCTGTAGCTTTGAGTACAAGTGAAGGGGGTTGGGCTTTTAAAGTTGGGAAGTGATCAGTGTCATACCTCCCACTCCATCACACCAATCTGGCCCTCAGTGACAAAAGACTGGTCAGAACGTACCCCATCAGACTGAGCCTTCCCATCACAGAATCTAACATCCTCAAAAACCACCTGAACTCACCTGTGGCGTTCTCACATTTTCGTAGCCTGCAGTTGTGTCTGGATCATCAGCTGCTCCGGATTGTGCTGTGAAAGCAATGATCAGACACCCCGCGATCAGTTCCAGTCATTTTCACTACATTGATCTGCTGCCAAACAATCTCTCCATTCCCAGCTTACTGAACACTTTATTCTGGTCTTCCCTATTCTAGTCGGGCAGATGGGGGGAGAGCAGTAATGTTACTGTTCTACAGGAATCCAGAGGCCCAGGCTCTGGGAATTGGTTTCAGATTTGGTTCCAGTTTTGGATCTCTATTTGTATGTTTCTGAAGATAACTTGCAGCTTGATTTCTTTCCTCTCAGAGTGACTGTCACTGGACCCTGGTAGGTTTCTGTAAAGTTTCCTATATTTACACAGTAACACTGAATGGACTGGGAGATAGGACATCTCTGGGATAGAGTACCACTTCAGCATCTGTCACCTGACTACTACTGTTAATGTTATCTAATCCTCTCCACCACTCACTCATTACTGGGTGTTAGCTTGCTCAGATGGCTGGACGGCTGATTTCTGGTGCACATTGACACCAGCAGTTGAGGACATGATGTCAGACTCTCCTTCTCAAGCTGTCACCTCATCTGAGGCAAGTTGACCCTCAGTTTAGATCACCGAGTTATTTCTCTTTAATGAGAGAACAGCCCTACAGTCCAGTGGGATTATGATGTCTTTACCTGAATCTTATAAATCTAATGTGCAATGGTTTCTAACCCAGCAGAGCACCTGGTGAAATTTCAGTTCAACTTATCGTTAAAACAAGTTGTGGAATTGAATCCTAGTCTCAGTGCTGGTGACCATGAAACTGTCTTTAATTGTTGTAAATGCCTGTTTGGGAAGGAAACTGCCAACATTCCATGAATGAATCAAACAGGATCATCTACAATAATGAAGACAAAGTGAATGATTAACTCACATGTAGAGGACTGCTTTTTTCTCAGACATGTGTATCCAATGAATAAAATTAATCCAGTAATTCCAAACAGAGCTCCCAGAATGAACCACAAAAGTTTTGTCTTCCAAAGGTGAGTTATTTCTATGAAAAGAAATGACATGTTTAAGCTGTTAAATGGAACATCTGCTTGGTCAGAAGTGATGAGTGGTGGTCACCAGTGATTGGTGGTTGTGTGATCACTCTTTACACACATACACATGACAGCACCATTTATACTTCCCTGTAGAAGGCCCATGACGATGATGTACCTCACTGGGGAAGGGAGCTCAAAATCAAGTCCCAGTATTCCCAGGGCCTTTGTAATTTGATGAAAAAAGAAAAACTCTGAGCAGCAAAGTTCTAGTCCCCATCAAAATCATACACATCGTTTGTTTTATGGCATGCCGACAAGATGAGCATTCTCTGCTCACTACTTCAGGCAATGTTTCATGTGTTGCAGTAACATTTATTAAAACTGCAAACACCTTCTCACACAGTTTCTTTGGTTTAAAGCAATATCTTCTCCCATTTTTGGTCAACAGTCCACAAAATACATGCCTGAACCCTGAAGGAAGATGAAGCACCCTTTAAAACGAGGTGTTTGACCTCAAGAATGTCCTGTTCGAACAGGTAATCTCTAAGAGTGTGGTGCTGGAAAAAAAGCACAGCTGGTCAGGCAGCATCCGAGGAGCAGGAGAATCAATATTTGGGCATAAGCCCTTCAACAGGAATGAGGAACTGAGGAATAGCTTATGTCTGAAACATTGACTCTCCTGCTCCTTGGATGCTGCCTTACCAGCTGTGCTTTTCCAGCACCACACTCTTTGTCTCTGCTCTCCAGCGTTTGCAGTCCTCATTTTCTCCGAGACATCAGGCTCCACAATCATCAGTTCCATCAGGAAAATTTGAGAGTTTTCTGATATGAGCAGAGGGCCAGGTTCCAATCTGGTGTTGACACCCACCCAAAAGCTCACGCTTCAGAAAGGCAGCAATGGACATCATTGGCTGAATTCAATTAGACATTGTATCGAGCCAAACACCATCAGAAGTGCAATGACAGTCCAGCAGGGGGTAATGGAAAGCTCTCAGTGTGTGTTCAGTTTGGCTGCTTGAGAAAATACTGTGTGCAAACAGCGCTTTCACTTGAAAACAGATTAGTTCCTGCAAAAGGCTCATGTCCAGAGAAGTGGAAGTCATTCAACAAGGAGGAGTTCAAAGAAACTGAAGATAAAGAACAAAAGGTGAAGCCTGCATCTGTGAAACAAGTCAAAGAGAGTCTGAACCATTAACTTGAAGGTGCAAAGCTTTGAAACAGGATGGAAACGTGACACAGCTGTTTCAATTCCGGGCTGACAGCTTGCCTCAGTTGAAGTCAGTGAGAGTCAGAAACATCTCCAAGGACCAAGAGGCAGAGATCCTCGGGAGTGAGGACTGATCACAGTGAAGATTACTCACAGTGAGTGACATTGCACTGAAGCATTATGTCTCCTGGACAATCAGCCTGTCTCATTGCTGAGCAGAAATGTAAATATGTGCCCAGGTCTCTGAGAGAGAGTGGGTCAGATACATCAGAATGAAGGTGGGAGAATGTCAGCAAGCATTTCAAAAGATAGTTAAAGATTTAGGTAAACTAAGGCAGGGGTATCACATTATTCAGTCAGAAGACACTAAACCAATTGGCTTATGCATTACCTGGAAAATTCCTCACCCTCTGAACGGAAAAGTAATCCCTCAGTTGGACACCATGATTGATAGTGGGGTCATACCATGGTAAAATTGCAGAGAGAATGGTTCTCAGCATTAATAACTGTTGTAAAGACAAATGGAGGACTGAGATTTTGTGTGGATCTCATTCAGGAGAACAACGGAGTTATGAGGACATCCTCATGTGTGGCAACATGAAGGGGGAACATAACCAAAGGCTGAGGAACGTGTCAACACACAACGGAATGCAGGCCCTACTCACTGGGTCATAGCCTGATGGAACTGTACAGCGCAGTAACAGATCTTTTGGTCCGACTTGTTGATGCCGACCAGGTAGTCTAGATAAATCTAGTCCCATTTACCAGCATTTGGCCCAAATCCTTTTAAACACTTCCTCTTCTTACACTCATCCAGCTGCCTTTTAAATGTTGTAATTATAGCAGCCTCTACCTTGTTCAAGAAGGGGAGTCCTTGTTCAAGAAGGGGAGTAGGGATAATCCTAGTAACTATAGGCCAGTGAGTCTCACTTCTGTTGTGGGCAAAGTCTTAGAGAGAATTGTAAGGGATAGGATTTATGCACATCTGGATAAGAATAATGTGATCAAGGATAGTCAGCATGGTTTTGTGAAGGGCAGGTCGTGCCTCACAAACCTTATTGAATTCTTTGAGAAGGTGACTAAGGAGGTAGATGAGGGGAAAGCGGTAGATGTGGTATATATGGATTTTATTAAGGCGTTTGATAAGGTCCCCCATGGTAGGCTACTGCAGAAAATACAGAGATATGGCATTGAGGGTGAGTTGGAGGTTTGGATTAGGAATTGGCTGGCTGGAAGAAGACAGAGGGTAGTAGTTGATGGCAAAGGTTCATCTTGGAGTGCCGTCACTAGCGGTGTTCCGCAAGGATCTGTTTTGGGACCATTGCTGTTTGTCATTTTTATAAATGACCTGGAGGAAGGGTTAGAAGGTTGGGTGAACAAGTTTGCGGATGATACGAAAGTCGGAGGAGTTGTAGACAGTGAGGAAGGATGTGGCAGGTTACAGCGGGATATAGAGAAGCTGCAGAGCTGGGCAGAAAGGTGGCAAATGGAGTTCAATGTAGGTAAGTGTGAGGTGATTCACTTTGGTAAGAGTAACAAAAAGATGGGGTACTGGGCTAATGGTAGACTACTTGGTAGTGTGGAAGAGCAGAGGGATCTTGGTGTCCATGTACACAGATCTCTGAAAGTTGCCACCCAGGTAAATAGTGCAGTGAAGAAGGCATATGGCGTACTGGCTTTTATTGGTAGAGGAATTGAGTTCCGGAGTCCTGAGGTCATGCTGCAGTTGTATAAGACTATGGTGCGGCCGCATCTGGAATATTGTGTGCAGTTTTGGTCGCCATACTATAGGAAGGATGTGGAGGCACTGGAACGGGTGCAGAGGAAGTTTACCAGGATGTTGCCTGGTATGGTAGGAAGATCCTATGAGGAAAGGCTGAGGCACTTGGGGTTGTTTTCATTGGAGAAAAGAAAGTTTAGGGGTGACTTGATAGAGGTGTACAAGATGATTAGAGGGTTAGATAGGGTTGACAGTGAGAACCTTTTTCCACGTATGGAGTCAGCTATTACAAGGGGGCATAGCTTTAAATTAAGGGGTGGTAGATATAGGACTGATGTTAGGGGTAGGTTCTTCACTCAGCGAGTCGTAAGTTCATGGAATGCCCTGCCAGTAGCAGTGGTGGACTCTCCCTCTTTATGGGTATTTAAGCGGGCATTGGATAGGTATATGGAGGATAGTGGGTTAGTGTAGGTTAGGTGGGCTTTGATCGGCGCAACATCGAGGGCCGAAGGGCCTGTACTGCGCTGTATTCTTCTATGTTCTATGTTCTATGTTCTATTTCCTCTGGCAGCTCATTTCCATACACGCACCATGCTCTTCATGAAAGTGTTGCCCCTTAGGTCCCTTATAAATCTTTCCCTCTTATCTTAAACTTATGCCCTTGAGTTTTGGACACCCCACCCCAAGGAAAAGACCTTGACTATTCATCCTATCCATGCCCCTCATGATTGCTATAAGGTCATCCCTCAGCCTCCGACACACCAGGGAAATTAGCCCCAGCCTATTCAGCCACCCTCTTTAGCTCAAACCCTGCAGACTTGGCAACATCTTTGTAAATCTTTTCTGACCCTTTTAAGTTTCATTACATCATTGCTATAGGACAGAGACCAGATTTGCATGCAGTATTCCTAATGTGGCCTAACCAATGTCCTGTACAGCCGCACGCATGCTCCCAAATCCTATACTCTATGCACTGACCAGTAAAGGCAAGCATACCTAAACACCTTCTTGACTGTCCTATCTACATGTGATTCCACTTTTAAGGAACTATGAAACTGTATTCCAAGGTCTCTTTGTTCAGTTACACTCCCAGGACATTCCCATGAAGTGGAGAAGTCCTGCCCTGATTTGTCTTTCCAAAATGCAGCACCTTACATTTCTCTAAATTAAACTGCATCTCTAAATTAAACTCTCTTGGGCCTATTGACCCATTTGATCGAGAACCTTTTGTACTCTGAAGTAAACTTCTTCACTGTCCATTAGACCTCCAATTTTGTCATCTTCAAAATTACTAACCATGCCTCCTCTCTTCACATCCAAATCATTTATACAAATGATGAAAAGCAGTGGGCCCAGCACTGATCCTTGTGGCACACCACTGGTCACTGTGCTTGAAATAAGGAAATGGCAGGTGATGACATTCTAAGCTAGCATTTTCCAAGAACTAGGATTCATGGTGTATCAAAGGAAGACAAGGTCTATCAGTGAATTTCCAGCACTGATGTCCGTAAGTAAGTTAGAATGCTTTTGAGGCATGGTGAATCAGTGAGAAAATTAATCTATAACTCAGCTTGTCTTACTCAAACCATAATAGAGCTTGAGATGATATGTTGCGGCTCTCCAAGACTTGTGAGGCAACGTTTAGAATACTGCGTATGATTCTTTTCATGCTGCTATGGGAAGGATGTTGTGCAGAAACCATTTACAAGAATGTTGTCACACTGGAGAGTTTGAGTTTTAAGAAGAAGCTGCATAATTTAGGAACTGAGGTGCAACCTTTTGTTGTAGAGGGCGCTGCGTATATGCAATGAGAGCCAGAGGAAGTAGTAGAGGCTTTGAAATGTTACTTTGAAAAGGCATTTGGATAGCTACTTGGATAGGAAAGGTTTAAAGGGACATAGGTGAAACACAGGCATCTGACAGTAGTTCAGTTTTGGATACCTGGTCAGCGTGGACAAGTTAGAATGAAGGGACTTTATCATTGCGGTCTGACGGTTCGACTCTTTAGTACTGAAGTAAGGAACAGACTGCAGCTTTTGAAGTATTTATGTAAAGCTACTCTGTCCTGATGTTTTAGTGCATTCCAATCTGCGCTTTTTTATTTTTGTAGCTGTGGATACATTGTCCACAGGATTAAAAGTTATTCCTTCTCCAAGTACCAACATAAAAACCAGATTATCTTATGTCAAGAGCTTTGTTGTGCATTGAACACTGTTACACAATCATTGAGGCAGGAACATTGGCAGGTCCATAGGGGTGTAAACGTTTCGCAGATTACATTGTGGGAGTGAAATTTCAGGTCAAGATTGATCATGAGTTATTGGGTTTGAAAAGCATGACAAAGATGCTACTGTGCAGACAGTGTTTCAGGATTACACTGATCAGATATGACAGTGGTATAGCCTGTGTTCCAGATGAGGGACAAACAACGGCAGGTATACTCCCAAAACAGTAGTGGATCAAGCAAAAAGATTCCTTTCTTGTGAAAGAAATCAAGGTATTGTCTACAGCAAGAAATGCCAATACATCAGACAACACTGTCTGCAAGTGATCATAACATATAGTTGAGCAAGCCAAGTTATGGAAAGGTACCTCAAACAGAAACAGCATTTGACAAGGAGTGGAATATGTGTTGATTTGAAATAATAGAATGGTTGTGCCAAAGGCACTGAAAAGGGAAGTCGTACAGAATATCCACTGGACACACTGAAGAGCCATAAAGTGTAGAGCAAGATCAAGGTAATTAGTCTGGTGACTGAGCATTTTGAATTAAAAAGAGGGTGACATTTCATCAGAGCCAAGGATTTCATCAGGATTTCTAGAAATAAGGCTATCAATGATTCCATCTGAGGTTAGAGGACAGATGTATTTAGTCCTGGTCAAGTTTGAGTTTGCAGCATTGTAAGTTCCCCAGTCAAATGATGAAATGGTTTCCCTGGAGCTGATTTTGAGTTTCATTGAAACAGATTTGAGGTTGTGGTCAGAGTGGGAGTGAGAATTAAAATGAGAGTGAGTGGAAGCACAGCACTGATTGAGGATATGAGCCTCCACAGCACCTGTCTGATCCTCTGCAGCATCTCCCACGTCTCGCTGACTAGCATTGAAGGTAACAATGTGCTTCATTAGTGGAACCTTTTTGTCAATAGATCTCCCCCAGTTTCCTCACAAACCTCTCTCCCCCTCACTGACACCTCTGGTGCCTTATGAAAACCCACAAGCTGGATGAAGTGACCTGTGCTCCCTCTCCTTTCTGGACTCCACAATGATCCACTTGGTGCTGCCCCTTCATCAGGGTGCTCCGTATAGAGCAGCATTCTTGAGCAAGGTCCTCCAACAGGACATCCTTCAGATTAAGGAGATGGAGACTATGAGATGTCACTGACACAAATTTCCCCTTGTGTCAAAGGTCATCTGTCAAATGGCTGTCTTGGAGCTCCCACACTGAGAGTGAGCCTTGCTGAACAGGATGAGAACCAGCCAAAGTCCCTGAAGCAGCTCGCTCCCTCCCTCAGGGGGCTTCAGCCTAAAGCCCACTGTCCCCCATGAGTGGAGAAACATAGACTAGCCTGCCCCTTCCCGAGGAGTGTCCCCACAACAGACAAACAGACTCACCACAACCACATTAAGCAAATCAGGAGGGGATAGCTGGGGTCTGGAGATTTTCATTTGCCAAGTGATAAATTGCACTGTTCCACCAACAATTAGCCAATAAGAAATATTTTCCCCTTGAGTACTAAGTGAAATTTACAATTGCTGATTTGATATATTATAAGCAATGTGAAATTCAAGTGAAAAAAAGGTTGTTGTTGGCATTTTGAAAATCAGTTTGAGGCAAAAGTTAAAATTGTGAAATGAATACTGTACAATGATCCCCCTTTCCCAGCCTGTCCATCACCCACACAGTCAGCGATCAGTTCGTATCATGTAAAGAGAACTTACCTGTTACACATAGCTGGATTCCTGTCCCACTGATATTTCCACATACTTCACAGTGATAAACCCCAGTGTCATTGGGCTGCACATTTGTGATGGTTAGAATGAAGCTGTTACTGGAAGAGTCTCTGGAAGACTGGAATCGCTCAGGGAATCCTAATATCCGATGTGTCATGTTCATCACATCATGTATTAAAGCCCAGTCCATACTATTCCCTGCTTGCTCCCGCACCCAGGAAACTTCTGTCTGTGTTACTGCGGCATTCCTCATGGTGCACTGTAAACGGGCAGTCTGACCCTTGGTGACACTTTCCAGGCTCTGAGACTGGAGAAGGACTGCGGGATTTGAACCTTGAAGAGAAAATGTATGAATAAATTAAAATTAGTCTGAAGCCTGTTAGATATCTCAAACACTTCATAAAAACAAATCAGTTTATGTTATCTTTAGTAGTATCTCGCCCGATTATCAAGCAGCCTAATCTGGAAGACTCGAGGATTATTTTAATTTGAAAATTAAGATGCAATGTTCAGCTGCCTCTGCCATTTCCTCCTCAGGCACAAACTTGTTGCTTCTCCCTCCTTGATTACTGCAGAATCCTCCCAGTCTTCTCCCCACATTGCCTTCCTATTTCCTAATGACTCAGTCCCTGTTTATTTCTTCTCCAACACTCTCCTTGAACTAGTGGTTTCTTCAAACCCACTGTCATCAAAACCCTCCTCAAACAACTCCTCCAGATCCATTTGTGCTCCTTGCTACTGCTGACCCTTCATCTAATCTCTAGTCCTCATGCTATCAAAATGATCTGTTCAAATCTATCCAGTCCAGCTCCCAGCTCAAATATTTGAGCTTGGATCATGCTCATCTATTTCTGGTGTCTCTCTCTGGCTTTCAATTCACTGAATTGATTTTCTGGCCTCAAATTTCAATCTCTGCAGTGCTTTGACTCACCCAATCTCTCCAGCCTCATCCAGATCTAAAATCCAGAGTTCTTTCCTGTACAACGCTCTATTCTCTCCCACTTCCGAACTCCTCAATGGTACTAAAGTCTCTAGCTGCCTGATGCTCTTCTTTCCAACCAGTTCCCTTACTTAGATTTCTCTCCAACTTTCAAATATTATTAAACCCAACATTTTGACCAACATGACTGTTATTTCTTCTCATGTTTGATATATTGCCTCTGTTGGATTTTGCCCAATATCTATTTTTGTAAAACACTTTAAGAACAATTTTGTTGTTAATGGTGTTATGAAGTTGAAGGTGTGTACTGTATCTTTAAGAGAGAATGACTGCTGTTTTGCCCTGAGAGTCTTACAAGCACCTGTGGTATGATGTGAAGCTTGTCTGTTAATTAAAGAGACTCAGAGTGTACTTGAATGTTGAAAATATGTAACATTTAGCTGTGAAATGGATACCTGAGTTGGTTGCTGTTTTGACAAGAACTCAATTTAACCAATCAGTTTAAATTATGCCCAAGGATACTGAAACCCAACCGACATTGAATTTATTGTTTTGCAACCTCAAACCAATGAGACGTTCCGATGTTGGGGATATAAAAAAGCCAGGCATTTTGAAAATCAGACAGAGCAACTGCTATCAACATAGATCCAAGAAATTAAGGAACACACTCTATCAAAGGTACCTTTTTCATCGGAAGCATGTTTGCAGTGAAAAGAAAGAAGTTGGCACAGGGAGATCTTCAGCTGAAAGAAGAAAGACACCGAAGTCATCAGCTGCTGTGTGGTTTCGAAATTAAGTTGATGTAATTTTAATAAGTGTTTTATCGGAACAGTATATTGTTATGGAATTGGAGGCAGGTAATAAGCAGATAAGATAAAGAGGGTTAGAGTTGTGAATAGTTGTTTAATGTTCACTTTTAGTATTAAAGAATAAACTGATATTATTTTCTTTAAATACTGGAATTTGGGAGCTCTCTGTCACTCATATTTTAACAGATTACATGACAAGTTAAGCTTTTCTGGCTGTTTGGTTTAATTAACAGACAAGCTTCACTGCTGTGTCATAGCGGCATGGGTCCAAAATTTGAACAGGTTTAGACAGATGCAGTCTAGATTTAGACAGATTTGAACAGATTTGGGTTACGAAAGTTCCCAGCAGATTTAAACACTTGCTGATTAGTGTCCGAGATCTTTAAATAAATCTTAGGTGAGACAATTTGTTTATTTTCAGTTGTTTGTGGTTGGGTAAATTAAAAGTGAGAGAAATGGCTGTTAAGATGGCTAAAGATGTTCTGGGGTTTGGAGATGCTTCCCAAATTTGCCAAGAAAGTTTAGAAAGACAGAAGAAGGGCAACTTTTAGAATTAGCAAATAGGTTAGAATTAGGTTTAACCAGGGACAAAAGGAAAGCTGAAATTGTAATGGAGTTAGTCAAGCACTTAGCTGTATCAGTGAAATAGTCAACTGCAGTAAAGTTAGAAAAAACTTAAATTGAAATTGAGAGAAATGGAGTCAGAAGATAAAGAAAGGGAAGGAAGAGCCATGAGAAGAGAAAGAGAGAGGAAAAACAAAGAGAGAGAGGAAAATGAAAGAGACAGATGGTTCTTAGATGAGCAAAGAGAGAGAGAGAGCAGAAGAAGAAAGAAAGAGAGACAGGGAAGAAAAAGTGAGGGAAAGGGAGAGAGAATTTGAACTTCAGAAGTTGCAAATTAGTCAAGAAAGTCATTAACAGGATGGAGATGAAGTGAAAATGTAGTGATATATACAAATATGTTGAAATATTGCCACATTTTGATGAGAAAGATACTGAAGCCTTCTTTATTTCATTTGAAAAATTGGCTGGGGAGATGGAGTGGTCAGAGAACCTTTGGGTAATGCTAGTTCAGACTAAGCTGGTCGGCAGGGCTAGTGAGATATATGCAGCGCTGTCAGATGAGGGGTCAAGAGATTATGCAGATGCCAAACGGTATTTTGAGTGCTTATGAATTGTTACCAGAGTTGTATAGATAGGGGTTCAGAAACATAAAGAAGGAACCAGGTCAGACTTTTGTTAAGTTCGAAAGAATTAAACATAGTCATTTTGATAGATGAGCGCTGGTCTTAAAAATAGGTAAGACCTATGAAGCTCTCAGAGAAATTATTCTGCAGGGGAATTGAAAAACTCACTTCCAGAGATGATAAGAATTCATTTGGATGAACAGAAAGTTCAGGTAGTGAGAAGAACGGCAGAGATGGCTGATGAATATGTATTGGTGTAAGGCAAGCTTCCGGTAAGAATTTTATCCTGTGAGGGATAGAAGTTGGGAGGAGAGGAGATCCTACACTACAAAATAGAGTAGAGCACATTAGTAATAGTTTACCACATGTGAGAGATGAAGCCCAAGAGGGCGAAAAGGAGGTGAAGAGCTTCAGGTGTTTCAACTCTGGTAAAATGTCACAGTCACACAAAGGCATAGTGCTGGTCGTTAAAGAAAGGCACTGTGGGAAAAGATGTGGTAAAAGAGGCTAAGCCAATGGTTTTCGTGGAAATAGTAAACAAACTCCAAGAAATTCGAGGAGCTGCTGGAGTGTGTACAGCCTAGGCAGGGATTGAGTATTGAGTTAGTATCCAATCTCTATGAAGACTTCATCTCTGTGGGTAAAGTTTACTCAGGAAGAACAGGGGGAAAAGGGAAAGAAGTTATAATGTTGAGAGATATGAGATCTACTCAGTCTCTAATCATTCTCTAATCAGAGGAGATGAATGTATTTGCACTCTTTTTGACATGTTAACTGAAAGAAGAATGGTAACTTGTCAGATAGATGGACAGAAATTTAGCGTTCCCCTGTGTAAGATCAGTTTGGAGAGCCCACTCAAGACTGGGGAAGTTACAATGGGAGTAATTGAAAGTGTCATTTTCAGGAATACCGTTTGTTTTGGGGAATGATTTAGCAGGATCCAAGATAGGAGTGACACCCCTTATTGTGGCGAAACCAAGGGAAGCCCAGGGAACTGAGGAGCTAAGAGAAAAATACCCTTGAATTTTTCGAGACTTTGCAGTAACAAGGTCCCACTATCATAAGCCATAGTAAGAAGCAAAAACTAAAGAGAAAGATGAAGGTGTTGAGGTTCAGTCAGTGCACATCCTGTTTGATGTAATGGTGCTGGAAAAAGCTGAATAGGTAGAGGGTCAGGCAGAAGTATTTAGTCCTGAAAGGTTAATGGAATAACAACAGAAAATCAAGACAATAGATGCATACTTAGTAAAGGAATCAGATTATATTCCTGACAGTATTATCCTGAGATGAAAATTGAGACCATGGCAGGTTAGTGCAGAGGAGAATTGGGTGGAAGTGCACTAGATTGTTTTGCCGGTAGCGTACAGTCAGGAAATGTTGCAGGTTGTGCATAAATTACCAGAAGGAGGTCACCTAGGTGTGAAGAAGACTCAGGCTAAGATACAAAAGCATTTCTATTGGCCTGGACTGCACAAGGATGTGGTTAAGTTCTGCCGTATGTGTTATACGTGCCAAATAGTAGGTAAGCCAGAGGCAGTAATAAAACCAGCACATTTGTCGCCAATTCCTGCATTTAAGAACCTTTGTTATAGTTGATTGTGTAGGTCCCCTCCGGAAAACTAAAAGTGGGAACCAGTGCTTGCTAACCATAATGGATGTGTCGACCAGATTTCCGGAGGCAATTCAATTTGGAGTGCTTAGCTGACCATACAGCACTTTTAATCAAGTCGTACCATCCTGAATCCCAGGGAGCTTTGGAAAGGTGGCATCAGACCCTGAAGACCATGTTAAGAGCGTACTGTCAGGATTACCCAAATGATTGGGGTAAAGTATCCCATTCATATTGTTTGCCAGTTGAGCTGCTCCAATTGAATCAAGTCAGTTTACTTTCTTTGAGTTAATTTTGGACATGAAGTGAGAGGGACTTTGAAATTAATTAAAGAAAAATTAACAGGACCAAAGTTAGAGATCTCACGCTTGCATTATGTATCTGAGTTGAGGGAGAGATTAAATTGGGTAGATGCATTAGCTAAACAGCAGCAGAAGAGGTCACAGCAAAGAATGAAGCAGATGGCAAATAAGACATCTAAAATTTGGACATTTTCCCATGGGGATGACATATTAAGATTGTTACTAGTAGGAGAAAAAATCAAATTGAGAAAAAAATTAAGTCAGGTAAAGTATCTGGTAAAGATGCCAGACAGAAAGAAAATGTATCAAGTATGTGATGTGAATATGTTGAAACCTTATTATGATGGACACGGAGCTGGAAAAACAGGTGTTAGTTACAGCCCTGCAGAGTAAGGAATCAAATCCAGATATCATGAAGTTTGATGTGCCTCAAAGTACGTTAAATAATGAGCAAGTCTTTGAGGAGTGGGATAGATTAGTGAACTGTCTGTCTCATGAGCAAAGAGCCTGGTTGAAAGGTTTATTGCAGCAATATTAGACATATGCAAGAATTAGATAAGGAGGGCTGATGTACATGAGGTGGAAGTTGAGAATGCCGGTCCAATAAAACAACACTCCTACAGAATTAATCCTTTCAAAAACACACAGGTCTAGAAGGAAGTGAATGTGATGCTCAACAAAGATATCATCGAACCCGGGTCAGAAAGATAGAAGTTAGCCGATCGTGTTAGTTCCCAAACCTGACAGGACTCAATGAGTTTGTGTGTCCTAACGGAAAGTTAATGCCGTAACAAAATCAGACTCCTATCCAATGCCATGATTGGAGGACTGTATAGAGAACATTGGACAAAGCCAGTTACATCACAACGTTTGACTTATTACGTGGTTATTGGCAGGTACCTTTATCAGAAAGAGCAAAAGAAGTTTCCATGTTTGTCACCCCAAATGGGCTATTTCAATTCAAAGTGATGCCTTTTGGAATTAAGAGCACACCAGCCACATTCCAAAGACTCTCGAACAGAGTTATGGCTGGATGAAAGAAAACTGTGCAGTTTATCTGGATGGTGTAGTGATCTTTCGTGAGTCATGGAAAGATGACATGGTACAGTTGGCAGAGCTCTTTCAACAACTATGAGCAGGAAATCTGGTAGTAAAGTTAAAGCAAACAGACGTCTCAAATCAGAGGTGACATTCTTGGGACATAACATGGGACATGGAAGGCTGACTCCAAGGAATGTGAAGGTGAAAGGCATCAAGGAATTTCCACGGTCATCCTCAAAGAAAGAGGTGCTTCGATTTTTGGGACAAAGTGGATTCTACTGGGTGTTTGTTCCAACCTTCAGCAGCGTGGTGGCACAGCTAACAGATTTACGAATGAAGAACACAAAATTTTGGTGGCGGGAACAACGCCAGGAGACATTTGACAATTTAAAAGCAGTGTTAACACTGCACAAGTCGAAGCTACACCAATTTTTTTGAAACCCTTCGAAGTTACAATTGATGCCCTCGATATAAGAGTTGAATCTGTGCTGCTAAAGGAAGATGATAATTGATTTGAATGGCCAGTTAGATTGTTTTCAAAGAAACTCAACACTCACCTGAGAAAATACTCCACCACTGAAAGAGAATTATTGAGCTTGGTACTGGCCTGAGAATCCTCTTACATGTTTGGAATGATTTAAAGAAAAAAGGGACTAATTCATCGGAGTCTTATGTTACGTACTTTTTGATTCACATATTGTATATGTTGAGAGGGGGGGTCATCAAAATGCGATAGCAGATGCGCTATCACAGATTTAATGGAAAATATGGATAAAATTGGACAGATTCTGATGTTATATGTCTGCATGCAGAAATTACCATAAGCTTAGATTAATGACCCATGTTCTTCAGTGAACTGAAGAGAAATCATTGAGTTTTTATGGTGACTCTCAAGCGGAGATCATCACACTGATATCACAGTGAGTGGATCCAGAGTGTGAGCCAGACTCCTTGAATCTGCTTCAAACCAGTGAAAGGCATTAGACAGGGAGCATCAAGGAACAGCATGTCCCCACCAGCCACAAGGACTATCTCAGAGAAGTCTGGGAAATGGGATCAGTCAACTGCTTTCCCAGTCTTCCCCTCCATCCGTCACATCCATGTTTATTCTGTCTTTGCCTGTCTAGCAATGTATGCAAGAGGAGTTTATAACAGAGTTAGAATTTTAAGCAGTCGAGTGATATGTTGAAGAGTTGTAAGTGTTAATGAGTTGGTGCAGTCCATTCATCTGCAATGAGTAGTGATTCTTGTGATGTTCTGGCACCTGGTCAGTGCTCTCTGTGAATTTGGTTCCAAAATAGAGATTAAAAAGTGGGATTTGCGTGCTTCTTAAAATCGTGACCGTTTGTGATGCCTCCTGGATTAATGAGTCATGATTTCTAGAGCTATACCAGGGAAGAGGAATAAGGTTAGGGGGCTTGGCCAGGAATGATTTGATAGAGAAGCACTGAGGATTTGAGTGTGTTATTAGTGAACAAAGCAAGTGAAGGAAAGCATAAGGTTTGCTTCTGCATTGAGGTCTTGGCTCTGGAATTGGCAAAAGCTTTCCTACAGCTGACAGTGTTTTCATTGATAATCTTCAAGGAGTTTTCCAAACGCACGTTGATTGCGTTGGTGACTGAACCAAAGGCACCTTTACCTGACAGAGTTAAGAAGGTGCAGGCATTTGAGGAACTGTCATGGCACTTTGTTTTAGAGGAAATAAACTGGAAAGGAGGTGATCTGGGGAGAGAAACATTGGAATCCAGTAATATTGAGATCCTCTTATAGCAGCTTGAGTCTGACAAAAGATGTGAAATGAAAGCACAAGGTACTGGAGAAACTCTACAGGTCTGGCAGCATCTGTTTTTAGAGAAAGCGAGTTAACATTTCCCACTCTTCCTGCCTGCCATAGGGGTATCAGAGGAATTTACAGCTTAATGATCATCAACACATTTGGCCTCGTTATAAATTTATCTTCCTTGGCCGTTGGTCCTGGAGTGGGACTTGATCCTAGGGTGTCTGATTCAGATGGAAGGACACTACCCATCACATCAGTCATAATGATGGTTTTGTTGCTAGAGGAGTAGACTCATTGTGTATTTAGGCTGAACTTGTATCAGCCCTTTGTTCCCATCCAGTTGGAGTTCTGTGGCAGTTGCAATCATCATATTATAAAAAGGACACAGAACCATTGAGGATGATGCAAAATAGCTCTGCAAGCATGAAAACAGATCCATGACGTTACTTGTAACAGGGAAAGATGAAGAAGTTCAGGAATTCTCACATC